>NC_024309.1:15313784-15321276 GCF_000523025.1 Cynoglossus semilaevis | reverse complement strand
CATTGCATCAAGGGGGAGAAAAAAAAAGAATGCAGTGGATGGAGAGCAGAAGGAGATGTCATCCAGACTGTAGGTATCAAGTACATGCAGGTGTAATACTGCTGCTAGTGCTGGGGGGGGGGGGGGGGGGGGGGTGACTAATCTATGTCATTATATGTCATTTCACGGGCGTGTGCGTGAATACTTCCTGCCGTCAGACCTGGTATTTGTTCAGTTTGGATTTTTTTTTTTCTGTTGAAGTGAGAAATTTTGGAGAAAAGTCTCAGGTCAGGCCTCCTCTGACCTCTGACCTCTGTGTGGAGGCGTGTGTGGTTATTATCACCATTGTGATGTAAAACTGTGGAGTCAGGGCTGATGATGGAAGAGTTGCCAGTTTGAATCCATGACTGAGTTACGGACGATAATTTGATGGAAATATATGTAAGAATATATGGTCAGGGCTGTGGCTCAGTGGTTAGGATTGAACCTTATCAATAAAAGATGGAACATGATGCAGGCCTCAAACAATCCCATGACAGGTATTTGACAAAACCTGTTGCTGAATGATCTTGTGTAGTATTCCATCACTAATCTAATCTAAAATCAGATTGGGGGGGGGGTTGCCTTTAATCTGAAATAAAATCCCAGCACATCTGAGCTCATCGTGTTAGCCAGCTGATCCCTTAGTCTGTAATCTGCTGCTGTAACACTTCACACTGCCCCCAGTGGGGGCTGCTGCCTGGGGTTAGAACAATCAAACCAAACTCTGAGGTTCACCCTAGTTTTCTAGCTAGAGTCATAAATATAACATTAATATATAACAAAAATCAGTTCAATTCCCATTTTGTTTTGAGTCATAGATTTGGTTTGATTTGAATTTAAAGAGTTGATGTTTTTTCAATTTTTAGTTAGAAAAACAAGAGTTGGATTTTCATTTGTCACAACTGTGTCTTTGACTGTGACAACCATCGTCATAATAATTTGGATGATGGATGGATGGTTGGATGATGGTTGATGGATGGATGGATAGATGGATAGATGGATAGATGGATAGATGGATGGATAGATGGATGATGGATGGAGGGACGGATGGATGGATGGATAGATGGATGGATAGATGGATGGATAGATGGATGGATAGATGGATAGATGGATAGATGGATAGATGGATAGATGGATAGATGGATAGATGGATGATGGATGGAGGGACGGATGGATGGATGGATGGTTGGATGATGGTTGATGGATGGATGGATAGATGGATCTATGGTCAGTTTTTTGGGAAATATATTTTTTTATTCATATTCAGTATCCATGGGTATAAAAAGTGGGGTCTCCAGTCAGCCCTGGTTCCGACCCGGCTCACAGAGGCTGACTGACTGTTTTGCTGCTCCTTCTGTCCCTGCAGTCTTACATGGAGGACCACTTGAAGAACAAGAACCGTCTGGAGCGGGAGTGGGAGGCTCTGTGCTCCTACCAGGCAGAGCCCAGCATCTGCAGCGTGGGACAGGGCCAGCAGAACTCCAAGAGGAACCGGTCGGACACCGTGGTGGCCTGTGAGTTCTCTTTGGGTTTTTTTCCAGCAGCTGCCGTCCGTCTGTTCTGAACAGATGTTCTGACTGTGAACACTAGAGGTCCTCGTGTAAATCTGTTGGTTTTGAAAACGTTCAGTGAAGGTGAAGTTGATGGAGCTGTTAAATCAAAGTGATCCATTAGAACTCTCACTTCAGTCTCAGTCCAATTATCACAGCATCAACATCAGCTGGACATATAATCACACACACACAAATATACAGTATATATGTATATATTTTGTTTTCTCAGGGTTTTAAAACAGCTAGAAAAACTCCTGCTAATTTTGCCCCACATTCAGACATGACCACATTCTTCCAGACTGTGTTTTTTTTTAGCCGCAGGCATGAAAATAATGGCCCCAGAAATCAGGCCCCGATAAACAGTGTGTGGTAGGTAGGTGTAGGTGCAGTGTGTGTGTCAGGTCAGTACAGGCAAAAACAAAAAACCAACAGTCTGAGTTTGAAACTCTGCGTCTTCATTATCAACATTTTTGTCCTGTATTTGACGTCAGTTTTCCTCTGCTACTGTACTACAGTTTTAGACTAAAGTACACATTTAAATACATGTACTGTATGTTTTGGTTTAGTTTAATAATAAACCTTTATGAAATGAAAAATGACCAGCTGCTCGTCGGCCCCACCTGCAGACTCCTCCAGATGAAGTATTCATCAGGACTCCAAATTCAAACATTCTCATTGAAGGTGAAGCAATGCAGGCGTGTGTGACAAGTGAGTGTGTGTGAGTGTGTGTATGATGAAAGTGTGTTGAAACTGCACTTCCCCCTCAGCCGTCACTGGGAAAAAGAAAAACGTGTGGAAATAAGGTTTTGATCAAATATGCATCTCCATTCCAGATGATCATTCCAGGATCACCTTGAAAGCTGAGAACAACCACGGCAACTCAGATTACATCAACGCCAGTCCAATCGTGAGTACGGCTCCATCCGTCTTGGTCTGAGAGACTTCAACATTTAGCTCTTCTTTCTCCTGCTTTGGTGAATTTTCATATTGTTTAGCTACAAAATGGCTGACCCCCTCTCACAGACCCCACCACCTCACAGGCCCCCTCTAAAGACCCCCCCCCTCCCATAGAAAACCTATAGCTGTGTAAAGACACAAGGCTGAGCTAACCCTAAATGATAATCTTTAGCTGTTTCTGGACAAACTGGACTCACTTTTCTTTAGGCTCATTTTTAGATGTCATTTCTTTGGCTGTAAAATTGTTAGCTTTTGCTGTGCGGATTCCATGACAACTGGTTTTTAAATCAAAGTCAAAGTCAACTTTATTATCAAATACATTGAAATGTGTATATATATGTATATGTTTATTAGTTAGATCAGTGGTCTCTAACCCCCGGGCCGTGGCACGACACCAGTCCGTATGTCAATTGGTCGCATAACTTAGAATAAATGAATGCATAACTGTAGAAGTGCTGCAGAAGTACTACAGAAATACTGCAGACACAACAGCAGTATACTGTGAGTGTGAGTAGTGAAGAGGCAGGAGAACACAGCCACTACTGCAGTAGTACTCCCAACACGTCTCTCTGTAGCAGTTAGAGCTGCTCATGCACTGCTGCGTCCCAGCATCCATCACACGTGTCACTCAGTACAGTATTGTACTGTACTGTACTGTACTGTACCCACACTTTTCAGAGTACATGTTGAATCTTTCCTCACCCTCCTTTCTCTCTCTCTGACAGATGGACCACGACCCCCGTAACCCCACGTACGTCGCCTCTCAGGGTCCACTTCCTTCTACAGTGCCTGACTTCTGGCAGGTGAACCTCATGTTCATTCACCCCCTCAGTTTTGTTGAGTGACAGACTGAGTCAGTTATTATGTTTACAGCCATAAATGACCAGTAAACTGTCACCAAATCCACACCTGCACGATGACCACCAGGACCATTTGACAGTGTTTTCACAGTGATGGCTGCCAGTGGATCCTACATACACACTGTCACTGCTCACAGCTACTGGACTCCAGCTCACTGTAATGATGCTTTTGGTCCATTTTTAAAGCCTTATTAGATAAAGATATCTTCTCTTCAATGATTCTTAAGGATTAGTCCATACGTTGATGATTGACTTGACTATTTGTTGACAGATTCCAAATATTTATTATTGCAGTTTTATTTTTCAAACAATAGTTCTTTTCTGATCTAAAATAAACCACGGTTCAGGTTCAGGTTCAGAAGGTTCTTCTGTTCTTCTTCTTTATCTTCAGGGTCTAGTCATTTATACACACCCGTCCATGTTTTCTACAACGTTCTGCTGGTTAAAGACCAGATCATTTGTGATCCAGTTATTACAGCTCATCGTCAGAGACTGGCTGCTATAAAACATGTTAACCTGAAGGTGGAGCCTCCTCAAACAGTGGCCAAATGGTGTAGTTACGTGGTAATAGGGCAGCGCCGTAGTAATCAGTGAGACCATCGGATCCATATGGTGAAGAAACTCTGGAGCTGGTCCTGACTAGGATGTCGAAACCAGAGGAAGCATGAATCGTCCACAGCAGCCCTGCCCTGATCCTAATCCACTAACATGCTGCTAATGTGCTGCTCGTTGGAGTCATGGCTGTTCTCTGATTGGTCCACGTTGAGGTTAGGTCATCTCACCTCAGCATGGGTGAAACATCCGTCTGACGTCTGTGCTTTGACCTGCAGATGGTGTGGGAGAGCGGCTGCGTGGTCATCGTCATGCTGACCCCTCTTTCTGAGAACGGAGTGAAGCAGTGTCACCACTACTGGCCTGACGAGGGCGCTGACGTCTACCACATATATGAGGTGCAGTAGGTGACGGACGACCAAGTCTGATCTGATGTTCTGAAAGAATCACAGTAGCTGTTAATGCTAAAGCTAAATTTAAGATCATTCCAGAACATTCCACTATCAGAAACATCTTGACACTTGAGTGGTTCCATGGTGTGGTCCACAGATTGTCCACACGGTGGACTTGATTTGTTAAAACTCTTTCACTTGAACTAAGTTTGGATTTTCTGCTACGTTCTGAAGGACCAATCACAGACCGTGTTGATGGTCAGAGGTCACGTTGGCGTGACATTGACGCGGTCTCTTCCACATTCAGGTCAACCTGGTCTCTGAACACATCTGGTGCGAGGACTTTCTGGTGCGAAGCTTCTACTTGAAGAATCTACAGACTAACGAGACGCGCACTGTCACCCAGTTCCACTTCCTGTCTTGGATGGACCGTGGGATTCCCACCTCGGCCAGGACGCTGCTGGACTTCCGCAGGTACAGAGTACTGTAGAACTAGGACCCAGATGACAAACCGCCTGCTCTTATTCCCCCCCTCCTCCCCCCAGTGCTTCTCTGGTCTGTCTCCCTCCTTCACCCCCTCGGCCTCTTGGTGTCCTGCAGAGGGGTTGTACTCCCTTTCATCCTGGGCCTTTTCTCTCCCTCCCTCTACCCCCCCCCCCCCCCCCCCCCCCCCCCCCCCCCCCCCCCCCCCCCCCCCCCCCCCCCCCCCCCCCCCAACACATGTGATGCAGCAAATTAACAGATCTGCGCTGCGATCTGCGCTGCCTGGCTTGGCTAGGGAAGAAAAAGAAAAGCTAATTCAAACAGCCAATTAAATCAGAGCTGTCTCAGTGAAAACAGGGTGGGGGGACGGGAGGGAGCGGTGGGGGCTAGTGACTGAATAACCTCACTCTGTTCTCCTTAGAATGTGTTCTGGCAGAGGAGAAGCCCCCGCTCCTCTGGGTCAGACAGAGCAGAAGAGTCCACCGACCCCCCCTGTCTGTGGTGCAGAGCCACAGACGGGGGGGTCGGTGCTGTGACTGACCACAGTGAAGCTCAGAGGTAGCGTAGCCTGCAGACCGTTGACACCTCACTCTGGATTCTCCCTCTGCTTTCTGGCCAGCTCTGTATTTTGCGGTTGCCAGTGTCATTTTTGTGATGTTGCAGCTAGTAATATGAGCCCAGTTGCATAGTCACAAAAGTGATCATTGGAAACTGTGTCTCCTCAGCCAGGCCTGTGCACAACCTGCATTTTGTCTCACTCCTCCCAGTGTCCCCGCCCCCACCCACCCCTCCCCTTTCTTGCATGTCAAGGCCACAGTTGCCCGTGCACGTGTTCTCACTTTACCCATCGACCGCTGGTTTAATGATGCTGACGTGAACTGACATAACAAATAATAATCAGCTGTGCGTTAGTTGATGTTCCACTGCACTTCGCATGCTAACCTTTAGCAGCCACATTTATTGAGATATTCTGACTCATTTCACTGGGAACTTTACACCAGGTTAATTAGTTGAACACAATTTTAGCTCTCTCTAAAAAACCAGGTGAAACGCAACTCACTTATAGCTTATATTTTTGCTACATGTAGCGATGTATACTCTATATTTAGCCTAGCTTCTGTTAGCATTTAGCTAACAATTGAAGCCATTCAGTATTTACAGCATTTTGATGCCCTAAGGTTTAGTTTTTGGTTTGATGTTTTTATTTACTTGGTTCTTCTTCTTCAGGGTCAAATTTTCCTAATACACAGCAGTTCAAATACAAACATATATAAGTAAACAAATGTTTATATTCTCCAACCTCAGCTTCAGTGTATGATGACATATAATCTCATATAAAATGTATTTTGTGGATGAAAAAAGCAAAACAACGCCGAAGCGTTCACTGTAGACAGTTTCCATGGCAACAGCAGGTTGTGTAAAAAGCCTGGTTGGCTTCAGTGAGCCTGTGGTTACAACATTCAGAACTGGCCCGGGTTAATGCGTCGGAACATCACACCGCCAACATCCATCCACCGCCAGAGTGTTTGACGTGATGCTCAATTTATTTAGTTGCTGCTGCTACAATAATGTCTCTCTCTCTCTCTCTCTCTTTCTTTCTCAAATTAAATTGATTGATTGACAGCAGACCAGGTCTCCTTACGTCCCCCAGACCTAGCAGGCGGTTAGACTGTTAAATTGTTAACCTGTCAAACCGTCAGTAACTTTCTGCTTAGTGTAATGAATTTTAATACATTTATTTTAATTTTTTTTTCCATCTTCTTTCTTTGTCATTTGTTGGCGTCGACTTGTGACCTGTTAGCTTATGTTTATCTTTACCTATCAGCTTACATCCAGCCATTTGTCGTACATTTTTAGCTAACTTCAAGTAATTGTTGGATGAATTTTACTAAGCCTAATTTTTAGATTTTTTAAAATTTTTATCTTTGTACCTATTTTGAATTGACTTCAGCTAATTGTTAGCCATTAGCAGCTAAACAGTAGCTTTTGGAAAATGATTTAACAATGTTGATTTTCAAACATTAGCCAACATCTCTGAGTGTCAGGGTTTTTCAGCAGAGTTTCCCTCAGTTCAACAGTTTAGGACCAGGTTAGGGTTAGGGCCCGCTCCCCCCAGTTTTGCTCCCCCCAGTTTTGCTGCAGTCAATGCAGTCATTGTGGTTAACGTCAAATTTTCTTTTTCTCCTTTTTTTCCAGAAAGGTTAACAAGTGCTACCGCGGTCGCTCCTGCCCAATAATTGTCCATTGCAGGCAAGTACGACTGTTGGAACACGACAGTGACAGCGGTCGTGCTGCTGGATTGTGATAGAGAGTGTGTATGTGGTGTCCTGTGTGTTCAAACACAGGGTTAGGGTCCAGTGACACAGCCAAAGATGCTTCATTCTCCCATTTGGTTGACTGATTTAACTATGTTAACCAACCTTGATTGGTTTATTTAAACACCTTGTATCTGATGGTCCGCTTTTAATAGTTACATCCTGGTAAGTCATGCGTGGGGGCCGCGGCGGCCCACTCCCTCTCTAAGAGAAAGAGTTTGTGGCTCTGGATTACTGAGGAGGCGCTGCTCGGCCAGCGCTCCTGTTCTATTGGCCTGGCCTTTATTAGAGCCATGTGCACGCCTTGTTTGCAATTAACATGCAGAGCCATTGAATGGCTGGGGGGCAGAGGGGGCGGG
>NC_024309.1:15307647-15313745 GCF_000523025.1 Cynoglossus semilaevis | reverse complement strand
CCTCCCCCCCCCCCCACCACCACCACTCCTGCCTACCCCTTCCACTCCTGAGGTGCAGGCATTTAAGAGCCTTTGTTCCTCAGTGTGGCTCAGAGAGTACCCCCCCTCCCAAGAACGGGAGAGTGAGGGTCTTAAGACCACACATGTTCTAGTATCTAAAGCTTAACATAATCCTGTTTACTAGAACACCAATATTCACCTGTCTTCTCAGGTGTCTCCACCAGGGGGAAAAGGAATAAAACTGATCTCAGTTTACAAGAATAAAAGCAAGGACTAAGTCATTATAGAAAATAAGAAGAAAAACAAACTGAAGCACAATCAGAGCAACATTAGCAAATCTAATCTAATCTAATCTAATCTGATCTAATCTGATCTAATCTGATCTGATCTGATTTTACTACAGTGTGTCAGGGCTTTATGACCTACATCTAACACAGAGTTAGGTGTGTGTGTGTGTATGTGTGTGTGTGCATACCCCGTGATTTGAAATAACACACACTCTTAGAAACACCTTTTCACTTCACCAAGAACACTCAGTCAATTATGACAAATATATGATAAATATATATATGGAGATGTTAATGTTCATCCCAGGAGATTATCTAAGATTATCAGGAGACCTGACCTAGAACTGCCTCAATCCTACTCTTTGTTTTGTTTTTTTGTTTGTTTTCATGGTATTTGTTTATAAATTTTACAGACGATGTTGATTCTTTTGATGTCTTTTTTATCAGTTTACTTCCTGTAAGTCAAGTTTGAAAACTATAAATAATGAAGTTGATCTGTGATGAGAAACAGTTTATCTTTGTTTAAACCACCTCAACGTCAGATTAAAGAAGCTTCAATCACACTCTCCCCCGTGTGCCCCCCCCACCCCTCATCTCCCTCTCTGCAGTGATGGAGCCGGCAGGAGTGGGACTTACATCCTGATTGACATGGTCCTCAATAGGATGGCTAAAGGTAACCATCAGTGGCTTCTCCTTCACTGCTCTCTGCTTTGGTTCAAGGGTTTCCATGGCAACGCTGAAGCCTCTCGTTTCCACTGGGGTCTTAGAAAAATGCATTAGAGGCCCAGGGGGTTGGGGGGTATGAGAGAGAGAGAGAAAGAGAGGAAATGAAAGAGCGAGCTAAGACCACATCAGTAATTATCGGTTCCAGTCACTGTAGATGGAACGTGCATCGAAATGTGTAAAAAGAAAACATTTGCCTGTGTTTTTTCACTGATTTATGCATGAGCGCCCCCTGCTGCGTCTGAGTAAACAGTATCTGGTAACAAAGACAAACCAAGGGTTCTAATCAGGGAGGAGTAATAAAAAGATGTGGTTTTGGAACCAAAGAAGTCGACGATCAGTCATGTTCTGATTGAAGATATAAATATACATATATACAAATATATATACATAAATATATCTGCATGTGTGAAATGACCAACTGAACTCTTGACTTGGTGAGAAAACCAACCATTTTTCTGCCTCTGATCATGTGATCGTTGGAACGTCGAGGTCAAACGATTCTTTCTCTGGAGCTGTTTCTTCTAAAAGACCAGGGAGCCCTGACCTTTGCCCTCCCACCATTTGTGCCCCCTTCCCTTAAGTAAAAGTAGCAGCAGTGGACGGTCGGTCATGTGATGTGTGACATCATGAGGTCCGAGGTCACAGCAGTAAAACAACAACGTCCAGGTGAAGCAGTTGTCAGTCAGAAAGTCCTCAGACAGATGTTCATCAGTCCTCCAGGTGTCTAGGCTCAGTGACTAAAACCAGTTCTGACTGGTCTCTAACAACTGTCAGCACTTCTCTCTCCTCCCTCTCTCCTTCTTTTCTTCTGTGGCTCTTTGATCAACATCTCAACAGAGTTCAGCGACTCTCCGTCACTTTCTTCTTCTCTCGTCCTCTGTGTGGAGTCCATCAAAGTGGCGTCAGACTGAGGACGGACAGTACTGGACATGAATGTTTAATTCTCTCGGAGAAGCCACAACTGAGTTTTTTTTGTCCTCAAACATTATTGCCAACTTCCCAGAACCCCCCAAAAATATCAATTGCATATTTTATCTAGAAAGAGTCTGTGGCTCTGGTCCAAGTCTGTCCAGGGATGAATGTCATGGTCGTCCAGAGGGAGCGGGCCGTAAAGAGAGGCCGACAGATGTGAGCCGGATTATTCTGCTGCTTTGAACTCACTCCAGTTTTCCGCCTGTTGCAGGTGCTAAAGAGATCGATATTGCTGCTACACTGGAGCACCTGAGAGACCAGAGAGCTGGAATGGTCCAGACAAAGGTAAGTGAGAAGGGGGAGGGAAGGGGGGTGTCTTCTATTATGTACTGATGGTGATGATGAGGTGTTCTCTAAGAAGTCTGAGTTTTTAATAATCTTCAACATGGGTGACTTTTAGAATCGTCTGTAAACCTCTCTGCTCCAATCTGAACTGCTTATTTGTCTGACCTTAAGCTAATATTTATATTGTGTTCCCTCTCCTATCTCAGTAGTTCTGTTCCAAGACCCATCACGAAAAGGGAAAATCCGCGAAGTAGAGGCGAGCGAGATATTATATTATTGACTGTATCACCCTGCCCCACACAGTTATATTCACAGTCGAGTTGTAGAATGGAAATATAAGACATACATATGACGTCAATAAACTAAATACACGATGCGGCGGAGGTTAGCACTCAGCTTAGTGGTTAAACTAGAAAATGTTTTTTAATCACAAAAATAATGTAAATATTGGAAATTTATAAAATATTTACCGTAAAATACAGTGTTATAGTGAAACTCTGAGAATGAGATTGAAATCTGCGGTGTACTGAGGAAGTGAAAGGAGAACCGTGATCTAGAGAGGGAACACTGTATATACTGTATTTATATTTAGTCGTCATCAGCTAAGATTTAACACATTTTTAGATATTTTCAGCTGTTTTCTTTTATTTGGTTGTTTTTTTGGTTAAAATCTTTAAGTTAACTATAATTAACTAGTAGATTCACTGTTAGCTTTATATTTGTCTAACTTTGCTGTGTCTTTGTAACTCTAAACTCACTGTCATGACTAGTTGTTGGATTTATTTATAAAGTTTTTTATCCGATGTCAAATATCTGAAGAATTCACAGGGTTTTTTTTTCACATGCCTCGTTTGGACCCTCCACCCCGATTTAAACAAGCAAATCAATATCCAATCAGCTGATATTTGAGATAACCTCCTCCGGTGTCTGATTCTGTGTTTGGTCAAAGCTCTGATCATTGACAGGAAGTGTCTGTTGTTGCTTTTGTTGTTTTTGCTGCTTTCAGTTTTTCTGCTCTTTTCCTGACTGTCAGAAATTGAGCTCCACCCAGAGGTGTGAAGTTGCACAGCAAGAAATAAAATAAAAGGATGTGTGTTGGGGGAGGGCGTGGGGGCGCTGGGAGGGAGAGCATTAAACTTGGGATTAGCTGTAGTTGTAGGGTAGCTGCTGGTGGAGTCTGTCTTCAGGGTGGAGCTCTTCCCTCCACACTCCTTTTGCAGCCTGGGGTAGAAGAGGAATATAAAAACCCCAGGTCCAGGGGGCAAACATCAGTCAGCCCTGAGTGGGAACAGAGAGACACTACATTAACCACTGGGTGGAGACAGTGCCCCCTGGAGGTGAGGCTCACCTTCACCTCCAGTCTGTGGTCACACACATCCTCAGCCTGGTCAGGAGGGGTGGAGAAAAAGGTGGAGGCAGCAGCTGTCAGTCACTCTCTGATGGAGTTAACCCCCCCCCCCCTTTTCTTCAGGAGCAGTTTGAGTTTGCACTGACAGCGGTGGCAGAAGAGGTGAATGCCATCCTGAAAGCCCTCCCTCAGTGATGCCCCCCCACCGTTTTTCCGCTCCCTGACCAGAGTTTTCTCTGTGTAACATGTGACTTCTCAACAGAATGAGTTGTAGAATAAAAATACTTGTTGTAGTACTTAAACATGACTTAATTGTACAGAAAAA
The DNA here is from genome assembly GCF_000523025.1 of Cynoglossus semilaevis. Taxonomy (NCBI): domain Eukaryota; kingdom Metazoa; phylum Chordata; class Actinopteri; order Pleuronectiformes; family Cynoglossidae; genus Cynoglossus; species Cynoglossus semilaevis. The sequence continues at coordinate 15,309,802 of NC_024309.1, read as the reverse complement.
TCCCATAATTGTACTGGATCACAGCAGAACTTCTGACCACACTACAACAATATATATACACACACACACACACACACACACACATAGATGTTAGTGTATTGTTGTATCTCAGACCCCCCCCCACACACACACACATCTCAGTTTGTGGTCTATTATAGAACAGGAGCTGCAGTTCCAGTTCCTTCCACCAGTTGATCCACTAACTGATTATTATTGAACTTGTTCGTTCCTCCTTCTCTGGTATGTTGTGATATATTTACATGGTTCATACATTTATCCATAGTGCTATTTATCTGACACAGAAATATAGATGAATATATATAAATAAATAAGTATAATATGTATCTCAATGAGAAGTATTTATTTTGTGTGAAATGTATCATTCAGATTGGTAATAAATCTAAAGAGATTATACAGTGCTGCCACCTGCTGCTGGACTTTTGTATTTTTTTGGCTCACTTATTCTCACACACAGAGCAGGCTGCTCCACCACAGTGAAAGGGTGTGATTGAATGGCAGCAGTCAGAAAGAAAAGCAGGATGGCGCTCCCTGCAGGTTTACTGATTAAATGTCTGTGTCGCTGCAGAAAGTGGTCTGAAATCAGTCCTGTGTTTCAGCTTCTCACAGTGTTACAGAGAGCAGGGGGAGAAGGAAGATGAGGTACTGTATTTTTACCCACTTATGTTTTGGGTCTAATTGTTGAATTCTTTTCTGGAAAACTTCTCACAATCTTTTTCAAAAGTCATAGTATACAGCCGGTGGAAGTGGACATGTGTCCAGAAGGTTCCAGGTTCAAAGCCACCAGTCGCCATCCCTGGGCACCCATCGTTGGGATGGCAGGGGTCACTGACGAACACCCGGGCACAGAGACCCACCAGGTAAGAAACCATTTTACAAAATGGTGGAGAAGGATTTTTCTATGAACACAAAAACGAAGCAAATGCTTCAATTAACTCCCCGGATTCCTGTGATACAAAACAAAAAGTGGTTTTAATTATGAGTTCTTACCTTCGAGACAGACCATACAGTCTGTCTACAGTCCTGGTCCTGTGACGTCCTGGTCCTCTGACGTCCTGGTCCTGTGATGTACTGGTCCTCTGACGTCCTGGTCCTCTGTAAGACATGCATCAGAATTTGATTGGTTATCATCACTTTCTGCTCTTTCTCTGGGCCTGAGTCACTATGGTGCAGAGAGCTAGGGTCAAAGACCAGCTGCCCATGGGGTCTCCTGCTCTTCCTTGGTCTCCTTAGAGCCCACACAGATCCAGGATCTGCAGAGTCCAGGAAACAGTGATATAAACAACAATAGTTTTATAAAATGTAAATGAAAATATCATTTCATACCAAAAACATGGTTTGAATTGATTGCTTTGTGTAATATTATACTTTGTCAACAAACCATGTTGCCTTCAGTATTTAGTGTTTGACAACCGCGGCCTTCTTTACAACGCCCATAAGAGGGCTACAGTGCCACCTGCTGTAAAAATGAACGAAATGAACCGTTCAAGATTCGTTCAATGTAGAGTAAATGATCCGAATCAGTAAAAAGATTCGGTCTTCCCAACACTATTGGACAGACCTCGAACCACAGCTAGCAGCTGAGCCTGTTTGAACCAGTTTGTCCCGGTTTCCTTCCCACTCCCACCCTTAGACTCCTCCAGGACCAGCGACTCACCAGCTCACCCACAGCCAGCGGTCTGCAGCTTGAGAAGGCGGCCTTCAACAGAGCCTTGAACAGTTCCCCGGGCACCCATCCCAACCAGCAGGGGTCACTGACGAACACCCGGGCACAGAGACCCACCAGGGAAGAAACCATTTTACAAAATGGTGGAGGAGGATTTGTCTATGAACACAAAAACAAAGCAAATGCTTAAATTAACTCCCCGCAGAACTGACACCAGCCTGAATGTTAGCTTTATGACTGCGACTCGAGTCAGTCCTTTTAAACTCTCAGAAAGGAATTCATGGCTTAACCTGATACCTTCGTGGATTATCAACTACATGAAGTCACGTAAACACACGTAAAATCATCTCTATTTTTAAAAAAACAGCACATCATGTTTGCTTCCTCGGCAAACTTGTTAGCATTAGCAGCAGCATTGACTCACTACTCCAAAGCGTGTCGTAAGCATACGTCATGACGCTGAAGCTGCAG
>NC_024309.1:15287669-15307618 GCF_000523025.1 Cynoglossus semilaevis | reverse complement strand
AAAGGTACACTCTGACTTTGGCTACATTGAGGCACATCTCGGCGAAATCACTTGTTGTTTTTGTTGATAAGTTACAGCATCCATTTCGAATAAAAAACCGAAATACTATTTACTTTGTCCACTTTGGGCTTCTGTATAAACGCGGTGCTCCAACATGGCATCTGTGAGGAAGCCCTGTCATATCTTTGGGTGAGTTTATATAGTCATGGGGCCATCAAATTATTTAATCTATAAAAATAATTCAATGTCCACCACTTTTACTAGTTTCTAACACTGTTCTTAGGGTCAGATAACAAAAATACCGAAGTAGCCAGAAGCATGTTTAAGAGCATGTTAGTATTTAAAATTCTTCAAATAGCCGAAAGCTAACTAAAAGGTTAAAACAAAGCGTAACGGAATATTAGCAAACATAACTAAACGGCTAAACAGTTACAAAAAGTACACTAGTAGCTCTAGCTTTAATTAGCAGAATAATCAGAAAGGAAAAAAGTCTAAATAAAGAAAACCAGAATTGAAAAAAAAGTTTCAGAAAACATTCTTAATTGGAAATTGATCTTAAAGTTATAACAATTATCACTTTGACTAATATATAACTATATATATAGTTTTGTATACTGTACTTTATATACCAATTGTACATATTCTATTTCTTACAATGTAAACTGTAGACTGTCTTTATGTTACATTATAGACTCTCATTATGTTACATTATAGACCATCTTTATGTTACATTATAGATTGTCCATGAAATAATATACAGCTCAAAAACAGTTTTAAACACACTTAAAAATGAGACAGTGTACTTTACGTGTTTTTGTAGTAGAGGTCAGTAACTTCAAAGTCACTAAAAGTGCAGAAGTTAGACCTGCAGGTAAAATTTCACTAATGGACCATATGTGAATGTGAGTGTGAATGCTTGGTTGGACACACACACACACACAGACACACACTCACTATTAGCTTTTTAAAGTTAGCTTCCAACAATGTTGTTTTACTTATTCCTATTTCTTTTGACTATTTCCAAATTAATAATTTACTCTTCCAACTGTTTCACATTAAAGTGCTAATTAAAGAGTAAACTAATTATAGCTGAGTTTTAGTCATCTCTGGGCTAACTAAATATTTTATAACCTAGTTATTGTTTTCTCTTTTATCCTCTTTGTTAACATTAGGCAACTAAACTGAAGCTACATTTTTGAAAATCTTGTACTTTATCAGTCTTGTATTAGGTTACATTTAATTACCCCAAATAATTAAATGGCTTTGCATTATTTATTTATTTTCATTTGTAAGAGTTTAACACAATCTATTGAAAACTTAAAAACTGTTAATGTGAGAAACTCTTCTGGAATGTCATGATTCAGTACCAATTATTCCCAGGTTAATCTTAATCTTTGAAGCTCTGACTACAAAAACAAAGACAGAATAAACTGGTAAATAAAGGTTCTGAGAAGGTCAAAGGTGATTTTGGCTAAGCTGCTAATATCTGACTCAGTTGAAGTCTGCTGGTACTGATCCAGGACAGTCTTCTCTCTGTCCTCTGTCCATAAACATTACACTCTTCAATGAAGTAGGAGGACTGGGGATTTGACCCTACGACCTGTCCCTGATGCTGATCAGGAAACTACTTTGATTAAGGAGGTCAACTGTCATTTTTCCTGCTGTGACATGGGGCGTTACGGCAAACAGGAAATAGTTGAGCAGCAACCATAAAATCCATTTATGACCTTTTACAACACAACACCAGCGCTAACACTCAGGTGGATATCCAAACCCAGGTGAGACGCTCCAGTCGTTGGTTTTTATTCTGCACAAAGAAAACACTTTCATCGGAACTGAAAATAATGAGTTCTACTTAGAGGTCACCAAACTGGATTCAAATGTTGCTGCTAATGTTGTTGGGGCAGCTCTTAACCTTTCTGCTGGTGTTTACCCACGACTGGGTCCACGGAGCCAACGACTGTGGAAATGAAAGCTACACTGAAAACTGTAAGTGGAATAAATAAAAATTTACTTTGACTTCTTCTTAGAACGTTTTGGCAAATTGTAACTAATTTGAGTTCTTGATTTCACTAGCTTCAGGCTAAAATGGCTAAAAGATAGCTTAAGCTTTTTGCATTGTTCTGTGTTTTGAAGCTGTTTAGGAGTATCCCTCAGTTCAGCCTTTTACCAGCTAGCATTTGGCTAACCTTGAGCTTGTTTCCATACCTTTTTATCTATCTGTGTAACTTTCAATAACATTTGGCTGCTGATCATGTTCCTACAATAGCCCTGATTCCAACACTGTTTAAACGCCTTGTTTTACACGGAAAAATACATCGATCTCTGACAGACACACACCTTTGTAGTTCATGTTTTTTCATCAAGGATCTTAAAATTAGAATATACTTACTAAATATACTTACTCAATGTACTTACTCAATATACTTACTAAATATATTTACTAAATATACTGACTAAAAAATCTGACTCTGATCACAGGTTTCACCTATAAGATCTGTACATTTGAGGAAGGGTTCTGTGACCTGATTCAAAGCTCACAGACATCGTCTGTCTGGATCAGAACCACTGAAGTCCCTGGACTGAACCACGGCCAAACCAACCACACAATGGGTCAGAGCTAGTGTTTTTTGGTAAGTTTAAAATTTAAACCTGAATCACTCTATGTGGTTGACATTTCACCTCCTATGTCCTTCAGGTTATTTCTTATCTTTGTTTCCCGTGGGAGGAAACAGAACCACAGCTGTGGACCTCATCAGTCCTGTGTTCCTGCCCAGTCTGACCTGCCAGGTAATAAATGAATCCAAAAGACATGGGGGGAAAAAAGTCCATGACCAACACTTGATGTCTTTAACTTTAACTCTTTGACAGATAACTCTCCACTACTACATTAAGGCAGCACATGGAGATCTGCAGGTTCTGGTCCAAACTCGTCCTCCTGGTCAGAGCACCGTGTTGTGGAAACATTTTACCCAAACCCAGACGTGGCAGCAGACTGACCTTCAGATTCTCAATAATCACACTTTTCAGGTCTGAAATTACTTCAAATATACATATTTAAATCTCTGCTCATTGTGGTATCACCTGGGCTGAACTGACCAATCAGAGGTTGTCTTGGTAGACTGTCCACCATTGGCCTGTCTGAGGGTATTTCGTTAGTCTGGATACCTTGACCCTCATATAAGTCATGCTCTGTCTGTCTGGGTATTCAGATGTACTGGGAAAATACTGCAGTCATTTGCCAAAAGAAATGTCAGTGTTAATTATGTTTGAAGTAAGAACATTGGCCTTCAGTGGATTCCCTTCAGGATTTAAAAATGAGAATCCATGTGTCCAGGATGTTCTCAGATGGTATGATTAAATACTTTAGTTTTTTTCTGTAAAATGATTTAAAACAATCACATACAGTATGATAAACATAATCCTGGGATTTGTTGGTGTTATTTACCAGTACCAGCCTTAACATGTCACAACTTACCATGGGCACAGACCATAATGTTACCAAAAACTGAACTAATATTTTAAATAAAGACACTTTGAAAACTTGCTAATACTTGTAAAGATAGAGCAAAGTTTACCAAAAATAGCTTAAATTAGCCCATATAGCTTAAAGTTTGCAAATGAGCTCAGCCATTTTGCTATATGCTAAATGTAGAAGATGCAGCCAAATAGCTATAGATTGGGTTGAGTTGTTGATAGCGTATATTTTACCAACATGTAAGAACACTTCTAAAGTTGTAGCAGAACAGCTTTTACAAGGCTTTATTAATCAAATGATTAATATAGCTCAACATTAGCCAACTATAATGAAAGATAAAAATAATCTGAAATATGTCTGAAAGGTTACATTTATTAAGTATTTTCTACAAATTATTCAAAATAACCTTTACCATGAAGTAAGCAAAAAAGAAGCCATATACGTGTATGTCCCACCCTTTAAATACACACATGTTTACAAATAACAAGATATGATTGTGTAGAAATGTAACAATCTGGTGTGATCTGATCTGATGTGATGTGATGTGATCTTGTCTCTGCCCAGCAGGTGGTCATCAGAGGAGAACTTTCCTCTGGCAGTGAAGCTCTTGAGGTCCTGGCTGTGGACGACCTGTCCTTCAGTCCTGGCTGCCTGACAGCACCTGGTACTGAGTGACATAAACATAATAACATAAATCAGACAACACAGTTTGGAGCCTGATCTAGGGTTAAAATACCTCCCCACATGAACAGACGGTCACAGGTCGGTCTTGAATATTGAGATGATTCAGTAGACATGGAAAAAGTCTTAACAAATCCTGTGTAGTGTTGGTCTGATTCCTGTGAAATAATCCTGTGTATGTGTTAGTAATAATTATATTATGTTATATTATAGTCATAATAATATTGAACTATTGCTGACAGTAATCCTGATGAGCAGAAGAGTTTGTTCAGTTGACACTCTAACTCTCTACATCTGATCTATTTATCACATAATATTGTGAGTATTGATTGTCCTCTTACTGCTGGTGGCAGAGAGCAGTTTACCCCCACCCACCATTTGCCCTCCCTCATGGTTTGCCTGTGATGATGGGAAGTGCATCAAGGAGAACCGAGTGTGTGATTTCAGCCCTGATTGTCCCCACGGAGAGGACGAGGCCGGCTGCCGTAAGAACTCTGTTGCTAAGTAACGCTTTTAAATAATCCACAGCTCATCACCTCTGGTATGAGAGCAGTGTGCACATTGAATATTCATCTGCACAGGGGGGCGAGAGGGGGATCACCATTTTACACAGCATTATGTCTAGAATATTCTTCCATAAACAGGTTCAACCCATAGTAGTTTACAGTCGACAGACAGCAGCTCAGATAACCACAGCTCGTCTGGCTGTTCTACCTTCCAATTGTTGCTTGTGGTCTCAACTTGACAAAATATGAAACAAATTCTGACAGTAATGTGAATCATAAGTTGTAAGAAATAAATAAATGTTTTATTGTATAATTACTTCATCTATCACTGGTAGCTGTTTAACTCACAGGACAAAATCAGCTTCATTTCCATCTCCTAATCTGCTCGTTCGTCCTTACGGTCCAGTTTATCTGGATTTTCACCAAAGTCAGAATTCAAATACTGTATGTACTGTACTCATTTTTATGCTATCACATATTCCCATCATTCCTCTCTCTCCAGCCTCTGTGTGTGACTTTGAAGATGGCTCGTGCGGCTGGTATGAGCTCACCCTTGGTGATGGTTTTGACTGGGTCAGGGCCTCATCTCAGGAGGTTCCCCCAGACTACTATAACCATTCAGCACCTTTGGACCATTCCACCAACAGCACTGAAGGTGAGGAAGGTCGTCACACAAGTCATAGACAGCGGGAGTGTCAACATTTTTCAGGCTACAGTTGCCATGATGTTGAGTTGACCACAGTGGTATTATCATTAGATAGTTGTGGTTTCATTGTGGACATAACTGCCCTGGATTTCCACCACTGCTGATGTTGTTGTTCAAATCAAAGACTGACGTATAACTTCAGTACATGAATAAGGCCACAATCAAACAAACAAACAAACACACACGCCTCTGGTTCTGTGAGGCACTACTCTATTCTGGGAATAAATCTCTAGATTTTGTAGATAGAAAAGGGAGAATGCTTGTTTGAGCCTGAAGAGAAGAGGAAATGCCTTCACGCCTCCTCATCCCCTGACACACATACACACACACACACACACACACATACACACACACCACGAGTCGTCTCACAGTGTGTGTGTGTGTGTCTCTTTACATCTAACTCGTCTTCACACCACCATCCTTCACAGACTACATCTCCTGAACAGTCACCTGACTATCACAGACCTCTGTCTGTGGTGGTCTGTGGTGGTCTGTGGAGGCATTCAAACTCTTCTTTTGTTGCGGTAGTTCCATCATTCCACCCAGAAACATAAATTCTTCACAGCACTGACTGTTTTGACCTGACCGTCCACCACACATCACTGTTTCTTCAGCCTTGACTCTTGATAAAATAAGACTGAAGGTGCCTGGAGCCTCGGTGTGCTGGTGTGAAACTCAGGAAGTATGTCACACTGGGTTTTAAACAAGGGAAGTGAAGGATGTCCTGTCTCATGTGGAAATAGTTTGGGCTAAATTAGATTAATTTCTGGGTAATTAAAGAGCAGAGGTGCTTGATTAAAATATCTGCTTTGGTACTACAACAGTGTAATATATATAATCACTTCTGCCTAATAGTAATTACACTGTACACTGCTGGAATCCAAAGTCATTAAAACAGCAGCAAATGTAAATAATTTCATCTCCTGTTATAGAACTATGTCCTACAGTTACTGATGTTCACAGTTGAAAATCAAGTAGGAAACATTTACAGTCACTGACAGGATGGACATACAGTATATATATATATATATATATATATATATATTATATATATATATACACATACATACATACATATCTGTTGTTGTTGTTGTTTCATGGACTGCAGGTCACTTCATGTTTATCCTAAAGAACAGCAGCAGTCTTCATCCCAGAGCTGTTCTCCGTGGACCTTGGTTTCAACAATCAGCTGCTGGTTGTACCATGTCCTTCTGGTGAGAGTTGTTTCTTCTTTGAAAACACTTAGAAACTGTTGACCAGGAAAAACTGAACACTTCACAATAGTTTTTTATATTTCCTGTCTCTACTTTACAAATGTTCTTTCAAATTGGATACTTTTGCTGTTTAGCAAGCGTTTCTCTTGTAGCCTTTTTTTCACAAGCTGAGGTGAAGACTCAAATGAAGGCAGTTTTATATGTATATAAATATATATATGATTTATTTATTAAATCTGTAAATACGTTTAAAAATGACTACAAGTCATTGCATTATCACAAAGGTAAACCTTATTTGGTTTAAAGCCTTTGTGTGTGTGTGTATGTGTATGTGTGTGTGTGTGGGGCCATCATAATTCATAGACCTGAACATAAAAAGAAACAGATCCACATAATACCAGTGGTTTGAGTTTGCCCTCCCCCTCCCTCCCCCCCAATCCCCTCCACAGGCATTACAACTCAGGTATATCTGTCGGGGCTGCTGACATGTACCTTCGACTCAGCAACAACAACAACAACAACACCATCATATGGAGAACGCTGTACGACCAGGGAACTGAATGGCACCAGGTGGCTTTGCAGCTTGGACGGATCACCCAACCTTTCCAAATCTCCCTGGCTAAGATCAGTCTTGGTGTGTTTGATGGTTACTCTGCCTTGGACGATATCACCTTTAAAAACTGTTCGATGCCCGTCGCTATGGATGAGTGTCCATCACACACACACTTTCACTGTGTGCACACCAAAGCCTGTGTGGAGCATCTGCAGCTGTGTGACCTGGTGGACGACTGTGGTGATGGCTCGGATGAAGAAGGATGCTGTGAGTCTGTAGGTCTTCACTGAGGTGGGACACTTCATTAGTACAGAGGGGAGAAAGGTTTTTACCACTGAAGTCAATGAAAGGAAGTTCACACTGCAGTCAAAAGTCAAGTATATAAAAATGATGCCATTAATAATAATAATAATAATACATTTGATTTGACCAAATGTATCAATTCATACACACACCAACGTATGTAGCAGACATTTTGTAAACAAAGCTGGCTGTCACGTCTTCTTCTGTCCATGCAGGTCGAGTGGAATTATACTCTAAATGAATAGCAGATCAACAGTACATTGTTGAGGAAATCATTGTGCTACTTAAACAACCATGACAGGACAACCAGACAACATGCTTTGTGCTAGGTTGACCCCAGTTTGTTCCCAGTGTTTGTGAGGGTTAAATCAGGTCACTCCAGTTAACAATAGATAAGTTCTAAACAAGGTTGATTTATGTTTTTGTTTTTTTGTTCTAAATGTTTCACAGCCACAGAACTGCAGTGTAACTTTGAGAATGACCTGTGCAGCTGGAGTCAGGAACAAAGCGGAGGAGATGTTTTTGACTGGACCTGCATCCAAGGCCCTACTCCGTCCTTCAACACTGGTCCCTGGAAGGACCACACACTGGGAACCAGCCAGGGCCGTTACCTTTATATTGAGTCGTCCGTCCCTCAGGAGTTTAAAGACACAGCCGTGTTACTGAGCCGAGCCTTCCAGCCCACCCAACAGCGGGACGTGGACTCCCGCAGGTCCCATCACCATTGTGTTTTCCGCTTTCATTACCACATGTTTGGCTCTCATGTGTTCCGCCTTGCAGTCTACATGAGGACCACATCTACAGGCCGCGGTCAGATGTTGTGGGTTCGATATGGAAACCAGGGAAACCTATGGCACAGAAAAACTCTCTACCTCAACAGTGCTCGTCCTTTTCAGGTTAGTACACAGATGAGTTAGTGTGCCTCAGGCCAGTAAGAATTAGTCCTCCAGAGATGAGTTAGGTTGACTCAGGCCAGTAAGAGTTAGTACTCCAGAGATGAGTTAGTGTGACCCAGGCCAGTAAGAGTTAGTCCTCCAGACATGAGTTAGTGTGCCTCAGGCCAGTAAGAGTTAGTCCTCCAGACATGAGTTAGTGTGCCTCAGGCCAGTAAGAATTAGTCCTCCAGAGATGAGTTAGTGTGACTCAGGCCAGTAAGAGTCAGTCCTCCAGAGATGAGTTAGTGTGCCTCAGGCCAGTAAGAGTTAGTACTCCAGAGATGAGTTAGTGTGCCTCAGGCCAGTAAGAGTTAGTACTCCAGAGATGAGTTAGTGTGACCCAGGCCAGTAAGAGTTAGTCCTCCAGAGATGAGTTAGTGTGACTCAGGCCAGTAAGAGTTAGTCCTCCAGAGATGAGTTAGGTTGACTCAGGCCAGTAAGAGTCAGTCCTCCAGAGATGAGTTAGGTTGACTCAGGCCAGTAAGAGTCAGTCCTCCAGAGATGAGTTAGGTTGACTCAGGCCAGTAAGAGTTAGTCCTCCAGACATGAGTTAGTGTGCCTCAGGCCAGTAAGAGTTAGTACTCCAGAGATGAGTTAGTGTGACCCAGGCCAGTAAGAGTTAGTACTCCAGAGATGAGTTAGTGTGCCTCAGGCCAGTAAGAATTAGTCCTCCAGAGATGAGTTAGTGTGCCTCAGGCCAGTAAGAGTTAGTACTCCCTTCATTCCAATCATTGACAGTGGTTCTGTCAGCTGACCAGGTCCATGCTGCAGCCCTCCACGTTTGACACATGATGTTGTTGTGTCCTCCATCTCAGATGGTTTAACTCTGTCTCAGTTTATTGTCAATGAAGCCAGTAGTAAAGGGAAGCACAATGTTAATACTATTATTAAATTCAGATATGGATACAAAAACACAGGTTTCTGTTGCAGACGTAATCATGTTCTGGAGATGTATGCTCTGCTGTCATTATCTGTAAGTGACTTTTGGCAGGAAAAAATGTTGTCAAAATAATGGCCTGTGCTAGGAGAAAAATTGAAAAAATGATGAGATAAGTAAAACTCTCTCCCACGTCCACTTACCTGAACAACGTCATTTAGAGATTTGTTTTGTTAAAGCTGCAGTCTGACTCCATTCAGTCAATATTTACAAATTACGTTCCTGGCAACGATGCAACAGGCCAAGTTGACCACAAACATGACTTATCTTCCAAAAACCTTTAAAGCTAATGATTGGTTGCTTTGGAAAGCTGGGAAGATAAACTCATTGGTATATTTTGATATCTGAAATGAATAGCTCTTCTAGCTGCCAATAATAAGTTCATTTTCCCTTTGAAGGCTAGTCATTAGTGGGTGTTAATTCATCAAGGACAATCTAATGTCTTAAAAACAAAAAAAAGTTGTTGTGTAGTACAGATGTTTTCACTTGGTTTCTGAAGCTGACTGTGGTTGAAGAAACATCAGCTGAAGATAGCTTCTTTTTAGCTTTAACTTCTACATCCAGAATATTTGTAGTCAAATAAACAATTGATTTTAAACTTTCCTGTAAAAGATATAAGCAGCCAATTTAGCTTTTATATTATTTTTGCACATGTATTTTTTCCTGATGAGGATCAACACATCATTAATGTGTTCAACAATGTTTGGCTCACTCTTAGTTTCTCCTTAGCTATACTGTTGACTTACTATCGACAGTATTTGCACCCAGCTTTTTGGTTAGTACAAATTAAAATAGTTCTAGTATAACCCTAGGGCATTTTTTAGACAGAGCCTTATGTTCATTTAGCTAATTGCTAACATTTAACTTCTTTGACATACTGTATATTTAAATAATGTTTCTAACTCTGAGCTACTTCAGGCCACCTTCTGGGCTAATGGCAACCCCACTCACTGTGTTTGTTCTAAAACCACATTCAGAGACGTGGAACGTGTCAACCTGACCTTTAAGGGCTCTTTTCGTCAGCTTGAGGTACAACTTTTCAAAGTTATTTCATTTTTTGTCCCAAGGTTTTAATCGAAGGCACAGTTGGAGATGATTTCCACGGAGACATTGCCATCGACGATCTCTCCTTTCTGGACTGTGTCCCTTACCAAGGTGAATACCTGACAACACCACACGAGGAAGCGTTGAGTAGGCCAGCTCATTTTTGATTTTTATTGTGTCATATTTAAGGAGAGCTGCCTGCGGTGAATGCCACAGTCCCCACAGTGACAACTTCACCCACAACAGCCCTGTCCCACACCTGCCTTCAGGGAGAGTTTGTATGTGGATCACATGACCAGTGTGTGCCCCAGAACAAAAAGTGTGACTTCAGAGCTGACTGCTCTGATGGCTCTGATGAAAAATACTGCGGTGAAATGTTTTTTCTCTATTTCATTATATTTCTTTTTGCCCTCTCATTTCCTTGCCCTCATCCTTGTTGCCCCTTTATCCTTCTACAGTTGAGAAGCTGTGTGGTTTTGAAGGCGGAGACACTTGTGGTTGGATGCGTGCCGACCCTTCTTTAGTACCAAGCCACGCGTTCCGCTGGTCACCTGATCAAGGGGAAAGTATTCACGATGGAGAACAATACCATCGACCAATAAATGATCACACTTTGTGAGTACCAGAAGTCAAACCAGAGGGTTAATGTGTCTTTAGACTAATGAATATTAATAGACTAATCCACATCTTTGATCTTCTTCTTTCATCCTCTCGTTTAATTGTTCTTAAAGAAAAGACATAGAGGTGGTGCTCTTACAGTATATGTGGTCTGTTAATGGTCCACAGACCTGATGGTCCTTATCTGTGATTTATTGACCCTGGGGTAGGTGCAGTGGACTTTGACTACCAATTCCCAGCTGAAATGGAATCCCGGTCTGAAGTCCAGTCTGGACCGGCTTTTATTTATATTAACAAACCCTATGTTGCATTTAATGACCATAAAACTAAACTAAACTTAAACATAAACTGTTCTGTATGCCAAGTTGAACCATATATTTAGAACTCTGTTACACATTTTAATTTATACATTTTTCTTTTGCCCTGGAGCCAATCACATCAAAACCATGAAGTACCAGAAGTTGCATTAATGGTAACAAGTATTTTCTGTAATGGATTGCTTCAGTAAAACAATATTATTAAAAAAAGAAGAGAAAAATCAGAGACTTATTATTGTTGGTCCTGTTTAAAAATTCACACATTCAGTTGTAAAATAATATATTGTATAGCTCTATAATACATTTATTAAAATATGTGACCTTTTTGGTTCTCTGCTAAAAAGGTTCCCGACTCCTGATCTAGACTCTAGCATGTTTATGTGTGGTGGTGGTCCACATGGACAGTGAAATTCTGACCTGTTCCCAGTCCTGTTGAATGAGTGTATGTTGACACAGACTTGTCTGTGACAGAGGCAGCCCTGATGGTTGGTACATGTACGCAGACAGCTCCAACGGTGGCTACGGACAAACCTCTGACCTCATCACACCAGTCATCTCTTCCACTGGGCCACATTGTACCCTGGAATTCTGGTACCATTTGAGTGGGTTCACAGTGGGGTCTCTGCAGGTGGGTGGGAGCAGCCACTCTATATGAGACCAGTCCTTGTTTGAACATTGTCTTAGTTCTCTTGACTTTGTTACACAGGTCCTGTTGAAGTACCAGAACCTCACTCATGAAGTCTGGTCACAAACTGGTAACCAAGGCAACAGGTGGCGACGAGGAGAAGTTTTTCTGGGGTTTTTAAACAACTTTCAGGTTTGTGTAAAACTAAAACACAGTACATTAACTGTATTATTACTGTACTACCCATAATAATAAAAACCTTACACGCAGTGGAACCTGGGTTTTAGAACCTCATTTGTTTCTGAAGGTCGTTCATGAACAGAAAAACTGGAACCATTTTCTTCTCCATAGTTCATCAATGTGGATGATTGGATGAATCGGTTCCTGGTTCCTGGATGGTTGCTGATTCAAACTTTTTCAACACTATTTTGTGAACAGGTTTAAAAAGGAAACCAATGAAAATACTTAGATCTAACAAAAAGATCAACACAAGTGAATAAAGAATGAAGCTATAATTAGGAGAAGTGATTTCATTGGTCCTTACGGCTGCTGAGGAGTCCTGATTGGACAATGTTCACTTCACTTTCTCACTAATGATTGTCTCTGAAATCCTGTGGTCAGCCGACTGTTAGTGGTTGATCCAGATCAATGTCAACTTTTCCACTTCTTCTACTGTCTCTGATCTTTTCTTGGTGATCACAGTCACTCCTCTGAACCTCAGCTTCTTTTATTGATTCTTCTTCTTCTTTGCTCAGCCAAACTGTAAAGACTCATCTGAAACTCCAGCTCCAGCTCTATCATCTTTCCTACAATCTTTCTTCACTTCTAGTGTTGTTCTCACTACTGTTCTACTGTTCTACTTCTACTGTTGATTCTGGTTTGCCTTTCTGTCAGAGTCCCCTGGTGTGCTATCATCTTACCTACAATCTTTCTTCACTTCTAGTGTTGTTCTCACTACTGTTCTACTGTTCTATTGTTGATTCTGGTTTGCCTTTCTGTCAGAGTCCCCTGGTGTGACCTTTCTGTCAGTGTCACCTGGTGTGACCTTTCTGTCTGAGTCTGATGATGTTTTGATAACAGACAGGACTTCTTTTTCAGGTGAGTCTGATGATGTTTTGATAACAGACAGGACTTCTTTTTCAGGTGGTTTTCAGGGCTAAACGCGGGATCAGCTACATGGGTGACGTGGTGATAGATGATGTCAGCTTCCTGGACTGCCCTCCTCCACTTCCTGTATTTCAGCCATGTTCACCTGAGCAGTTCGCCTGTTCCAATGAGCACTGCATCCCTCAGGAGAACTTGTGTGACTTCATCAACCACTGTGGGGACCACTCAGACGAGGACCCTTACATCTGCAGTGAGACCTCCCCTGCTCCCTGACCTTCAGTTGACCTTTGGGCCTGACATGATTGGTCTGAATGCTGTCTTTCAGAGGGCTTCAGTGGATGCTGCAGTTTTGAATTCGACCTCTGCTCCTGGCGCCAGTGTCCTGACGATGACTTTGATTGGCGCATCAAAGCAGGCGGCACTCCAACAGTTGGCCCGGGGCCATCCACTGACCACACTATAAGGGAACCCTCGGGGCACTTCCTCTACCTGGGCAGCTCCTTCCCTCACTCGGGTGGACAAGTGGCCCGTATATCTGGACCTGTGCTCAGCCACCGCAGCTCACAGTGCACGGTGAGGTCAAAACAGCAGTCGGAGCCACATTGTAGTGTAAGCCACAAACTGTAGGTGGTATATACAGTATGTATTTAACACATATAAACACATAAACATATAATATATAAACACAGTCTGTGTTTATTTATATATATATATATATTATATTTATATACTCTGCTCAGAGGCAGGAGCACTGGTGTCAAACAAAGAAAAATAGGATAGCGTCAAAGTGCTAAAGGACCAGCTGTTTCAGCAGAAGGATCTGACTTCACCATGGCAATAGTCCTTACATCTGTAACACATCTGTAATGGGGTGGGGCGGGGCTTGAATCAAGTGAAATGATCATTATACAGTACAGTAAGAATAAATCACCTGAAGAGGAAGTAGAATTTGATCGTAAGAAATCGTTACAAGAACGTCAACCAAAACCCCCCCAGACAAGTGCGTGAGGGACACAAGGCAAAAGGTCAAAGGAACGGCTCATTCCTTATATGGTCAACTCATTGTCTTCTTCTGTGTCTGTCCTCCAGATGCGTTTCTACATTCACATGTCAGGAGACGGCATTGGAACACTCAGTGTCTTCAGGAAAAGTGAAGGACACCTGGATCTTCTGCTCAACCTCACAGGAGACCAGGGCACCTTCTGGCAGATGAAGGAAGTCCCTCTGAGCCACAGCAGTGACTTCCAGGTCCAGTTTGAGGGGAAAGTGGGAAAAAGCCCTAAGGGGGACATCTGTCTGGACGACATCACCTTCTCTCCAGGATGTCTGCACTTGTCCTCACCCAGATTAGAGGACAGCAGTCCTGCACCCCCTACAGGTAGACGTTTTTAAAAAGAGTATTTCCTGGATGTTTCCCTTTTGTCGTTTCTCAGCTTCCTCTTGGTCTCCTCCCTGTCCTCCTAGTCCTCCCTGTCCTCGCTGTCCTTCTAGTCCTCCCTGCCCTCCTAGTCCTCCCTGTCCTCTCTGTCCTTCTAGTCCTCCCTGCCCTCCTAGTCCTCCTAGTCCCCCCCCCTGCCACCTAGACCTGACCTTGAACCAGGAAGGGAATCCTGTGTAAAAAAAAGACAGTGGTGAACTGGTCACAGTGGTGACCCCTGGTGGAGGGACTGGTCTTCAACTTCATCTCCAAATCGGTTGTGATTTTAAGAACCTTTCTGTTCAGACACAGGTTTGACTTTCTTTGTATAAAATTCTACTTGGCAACAGTTGAGAAGTGCTGTGGATCAGTGGTGGCTCTCCCTCCCTCACCCCTCCTCACTGTCTCCCTGTATCGGTGTCTCTGGCTGTCAGAGTGTCCTCCTCCTGTGCTGCAGTCCACACGTGGTTATTAATGTCTCCTCTGTCTTTAAAGTCCACACAGTCTGTGTCCTGCTCCGTCCCTGTTTGGACCTCTGAGCAGGGACTTTAGTTCCACCGTCTCCGTCTCTGTTACTGTCTGAGGAAGTGACATCAGCATGGACACAGCCTGTAGACAGGATAGAATAGAGCATTTCGCATACTGTATAAATATAAACATGAATGGGCCTTGAGCCTCCACGGTCAAGGTCATGTCAGAGACACTCAGGTCGAGTCCACACAGTCCTAAGTCGGTTTTCTTTATTTTACATTAAATTTAATTTTGTTAACTTGTTCTGTGTCAATGTTACTCATTGTTAAAGCAAGTAAATCATTGAACTGTTTTCACACTGGGGCTCATTTGACCACCAGAGGGCAGTGTGATGCTCAGGGTATCTAACTTTACAGCAGGGCTTTTTGCACCCTAATCCAGACAGTGATGGAGTTCTTGTCTGTCCCTGATCCATGGAGGACAAATGTCCACAGGTAAAGAACTGTGGGACACTCTTCTGGGAACAGAGATTTATTCTGGGCTTCAAACATTTACATTTCTTTGAAATAAATCCACATCCAGCTCTGAGTGGCTGCTCCACCGTTGGCACTGAAACTTCTTGGCTTCACAGTCGGAGGCCCTAGCTTCCTTTCTGCCTTTGTTGGAGCTCATTGCTTCTGGTCCTGTGCATCTGAAGAGGAACAAAAGATGAGGAGGAACTTATACCCTTTTCTCAGTTTTTAAATACAAGGACCCCCACCCACACTCCCCCACTTCATCACGCCTCATGTACCTCTCTAATGCTCCCCAATCCCAGACACTGGATTTACTGGAATCTCTGGCACCAAAGTGAAACAGAGTCCGTCCTCTGGACTCAGTTCCAGATCTGCATGTTCTAGATCTTTGAACACAACCAGCCAGCTGGGATTTGAACCTGCGGTCTTCCCAGTATAGCCACTAACCCACAGGTTGGCCCTCACCAAGTGAAGTCATTAGAATTTTCTTCTCCCACATTTAATGCACAGAACAAATATTTTTTACTTTTTATAAATACAACCATTTTGTCCACTGCAACTGAAAAACACAACCTTGATGTGTCAGATTATTCTTTTATTATTCTTTCCTCCTTAATGTTTCTATTAACTAATAATAATAATAATAATAATAATAATAATAATAACAATAATAATGCATTTTGTAAACAACATTTTTTATTCTAAGGTTAGGTTAAGGTTAAACCTTGAAGGATATGATGAAACTTTCTCTGGATCTTTACCTCCAGACTCCTGTCCTCCTGACTCTCTGTCCTGTGAAAACGGACGCTGTTTCATGGCTATGCAGAGCTGCGACTTCACAGACGACTGCGGCAATGGCACTGATGAGAAGGATTGTGGGACTTCCTGCAGCTTTGAGAGCGGTCTCTGCGGTTGGAGGAGCTCCTTGGCCGATAATTTTGATTGGACCCTTGGGACCGGATCGTTGCAGAGCATACGACCTCCGTACGACCACACGCTGATGGATGAACATGGTATCAAACTCACACGTCTGCTTTTTTTTAAAATTTTTGTTTATTGGCAACTGGACCGTTGTCAATATTGAATTAAAACTTAGAAACGTTATCAACATATATTCCAGACTGGTCCATACTGTACATATATTGAGCTGCTTCTTTTCTGTCCTTTCATATTAGAGAAGTCTATAATGTAGAGAGTGTTATTACATGAAGTGCTTTGAAGAAATTAAGACTTTAAAGGGTTCAAATGTCCTGCTTTAATTTACTTCCCATTTTGTGTTTCTGCTGTTTCTCCTTCAACTGTTCTGAAAACTACAACTGTTTTCACTATTAGCGCTCCGTTCATTGACATGGTCTAGAATAAACCTAAAGACACGGTGCTGGTTCACAGTGGTGGTTCTGGAAACCTACCTGGGTCGGAAGGTTTCAGGTTAAAATCCACCAGCTGCCAAGTTAGCACTGAGCGTGGCACCGTCCCCACACACTGCTGCTCCCCCTCCCCCCAGAATGTGCTCTGTCACAATGACAGGTAGTTCACTTACATTCGTATTTTTTCAGATGTTTTCAAGAATTAATGAGAATCAACATCTCCTTTTATAGCACTCACAGGGGAGACACTAGAAATTAATTAGTCACTGGAACTCACCGGTGGTTTCTCTGCTTCACTGCCTCCAGTGTGAAAAACTGGCTGCAGCACTATGCTTGAATGAAGGGCTCGCAACCTGTGGCTCCTGTACCACATGTGGTTCGTGGGCCTCTGTGAATGGACCATAAAAAAAATATTAGTGCTGTGGATTTTTACAAATATCTAATTTTAAATGATTAATTAAACAATTTCAGAATGTTTAGACTTTACTGTTAGTATTATGTAAAAATAAGCTCACCTCATTACATCGGTTTAAAATGTTTATGATCATGTTGTGTTATTCAATTGCAGGTTAATTTACAACAAACCTAGAGAACAGAAGCTCACAGAGCCATAGAGAGAGAGTGTCATGGCAGTTAGACATTTAGGAGACTATTCTGTCACCCCCTGACCCCTTGACCCCCTGTCCTCCTGCAGAGTGCTGTCACTTCTCTGTCACAGAATTAGTTTTTCTTGCTCTCTTTTTCACCTTTTCACCTTTGTGTCTCATCTCCATTTTTTTAGGTCATTTCGTCTACCTGGAAGCTACGCCAGTGGGACTTAGAGGTGATAAAGTTCACATGAGAAGCTCTGTGTGGAAGGAATCTAGTGCCATCTGTAGACTCACCTTCTGGTACTACATTTCCCACAAGGCCTCTGGAACCATCCGGCTGCTGATCAAGGTAGAGCAGGAGAATGAAGAATCTCCCTGTCAGTCATAGTTCAGACATTCAACCATGCTGATAACAATAAGTCATGATGATGTGGAGAGCCCAGGGGGCACCCTGAGGGTCTCTGGTGCCACCGTCTGATTGATTGGACAGCTGTGTGGAGACCATGCTAACTTATGGGTTCTGCTCAGACAAACGTGACCTCAGTACATTAAATGATAATGTCCAGGCCTACTGGTCTGCTGAAAGATAGATGTCAAATTAAATATGTTCTCTCATCAAAACACAGAGTGCATTTAAGTCAACTGCATTTTGAAAAATTCTCCCTAGGACTATTACACCAAAGTGCAAAGATACAACAATATTTTCACTCTAGTCCTACAGCATAATAGTGAATCAAAACAAAGATTTCATTGGCCCATATGTGAACCGTAGGAACAACAAATGCACCAAGAACTGTGCAAAAATGGTAAACAAATATTTAAACACGGCCTATCCTCGTGTGTGCTGCTTTATTCCCTCATCTCAGTAATGATGTTTCTAATGTGGATCAAGTAGAGTGGTGATGAAGTTCAGAGGATCAGAATAAATCTGAGTTAAACGTGTGCAGACAAACATCTCTCTCCTGCAGCTGAATGCCCCACACAGTGTATTTAATTTATTAACATCATATGTTTGTCTTATTTTTCCATTCTACAACTCTACTGTGAACATAACTGTGTGTGAAAGGGTGACACAGTCTAGGGAGGTGGGTGTGTGTGTGGGGGGTGGGGGTCGTAAAGGCTAAATATATACCAATAATACAATAACTATCTCACCTTTGCAGATTTTCCCTTTTAGCGGTTGATCTTAGAACGCTAATAATAATTTTGTTTTACTGAAGCGATCCAATACATAAAATACTTCTGAGCATTAATGTGACTTCTGGTGCTTCATGGTTTGTTGTGATTGGCTCCAAGGCAAAGAAAATAATGTATGGATTAAAATGTGTCACAGAGTTATAAATATATGGTTCCACTTGTCATACAGAACCCTAACCTTCATTTATTTATTGTCAGTCTTAATGAGTGGACTCTCCACACACACACCACCCCCACTTTGGGAACCACTGCCAGCTGTTAACACTGTACCTTGTCACTTCTGCTCCTCTCCACAGCAGGACAATGACTTGGTTGAAGTGTGGAATAAAACTGGACCTCAGGGGAACCGGTGGAACCAAGCTGAGGTTCCTCTCAGGAAGTTGAGGAATTTTCAGGTGATTTTTGAAGGAATTCGCTCCATGGACGTGAGTGGAGGAGCTGCAGTGGACGACCTGGAGTTCGTGGACTGTGCTCCGAGTAGGTGACGATCAGGGGCAAGTGTCACAATCAGAATCAGAAATGTTTTTATTGCCAGGTAGTTTTTCACCTATAAGGAATTGGATTTAGCCACAGTGCAGCGGACAAAGACAGGAGGGTCAAGGTGTAACATGTGACAGGACAGCAGTTATACAGTACTACAGTCACACTACAGTAGATGAATACAGCACTTCTGCAGTCGGCTTCAGAAATGCAGCGAAGGTTTATCTGAGAGTCAGATGCAGTCATCAAAAAAGCCACATCTGGCTTGTGAGCCATAGGTTCCTGACCACATGTCTAAACCATAAATATATTTCTAATTATTATTTATAAAGTTGTGATATAAATAAAGCTGGCACAGAGAGTGAGACAGATGTTCTGTCTGATGTTTTTCTTGTCTTTCAGACACTGTGCTTCCTGTCAGTTGTCCTTCAGCCACAGACTTTTTGTGTCAATGTGGCGACTGCATCCAGTCCCACCTGGTGTGTGACAACAAGGCCGACTGCAGGGATGAATCAGACGAGACGGACTGCAGTGAGTAAAAACATATTTTTCTGTGAGGCTGTATACTTTTTCACCCACATGACGTCTCTCTGTCCGTCCGTCCGTCACCGTCTCTGTTTGTAGATCACACAGTTGCTACTCCTGGTTCCTGTAACTTCAACGGAGACGAAGACCAGTGGGAGCAGAAATGTCAGTTCTTTCAAGACCAGGATGATGACTTTGACTGGAGGATAGGTCAGAGGACTGAGACACCGGGATCTGGACCAGACTCTGACCACAGCCCAGGTCAGTTCTTACTGTTCTCTGAGGCTTTTCTGCCCAGACCATTGGTAAGTACTGTATATACCTAGTAAATAGTTTCTACAATATAATGTTAATGTATGAAGC
>NC_024309.1:15282566-15287468 GCF_000523025.1 Cynoglossus semilaevis | reverse complement strand
AAGTTTTATAAGTAGTGCAGATGTTCGGGGTGCAGAAATAGTCATAGCTACTATAGGGGGCGCTGCAGAAACCTAAATAATGAGAGAAAGTAAATAGAGTGAGAGTTGTTCATCAGAGTAGGAGTTTTTAAGGAGAAAAGAAAACGTCACGTAACCCTTATTTACACAGAAAACACAAAATATATTCTTTGCAAATGTATTTATGCGTTAACTTGACGGTAATATCCAGCTCTGCAACATCTGGTCTGTACAGATCATAGTGGTGATCTGTGATTGGCTGGCTGGCCTGAGGTCAACTTCAGTCTTCTACGATCACATTTTCATCTTCAATCACTTTTACAAACAGTATCAACTCGTCTGTAGCTGGGGTTTGTACTGCCTCTGCAGGTGGCGGTGGGAACTTCCTGTATGTGCATTCAGCTATACAGAGGGAAGGTGATGTCGCCAGGGTGACGACCCGCCGTCCGTTTCCCGCCAGCATCGGCCTCTGTCACCTGCGGTTCTGGTTCTATATGTTTGGCTCAGACAGGATGGGAACTTTAAAGGTGAATTGACTGTTTCTGTAAATACTGTAGATAAAACCAGGTGATGTGTTGGCTGTGTCTCCTGCAGAACTGCTATACAACGTGTAGTAGTAATAAGGTAGTAATAAAATGGTTCCAAGTCAGAGTCTCCTGGTTTATCTTGTCCTCCATATATGGATGAATGTAGTGAGATCCTGCTATTTGATTGGCCGATTAGGTGTGACCTGAACATCTTCACACTCTGCAGGTCTACACAGTTGGACTTCATGGCACCCGTCTCCTAATGTGGGCGACCACAGGTGACCACGGCCCTCAGTGGACCTACGCCAACGTGGTCCTGTCCAACACCGGACCGTTCACGGTGTCTTTTCAGGCCGAGGTTGGAGGAGACATGTGGACAGACGTGGCCCTGGACGACATCTCTTACACTGCAGACTGTTTGGTTGGAGGTGACCACATTGTTAAGGGTGGGAGTGGGGGGTGGAGGGATTGAAAGCTTTTTATTTATGTTTTCTTTCCCTTGACATTGACCAGTGGCTAATTCTTAACTATCGTAACTACCACTAAACTAGTACTATACATATAACTAGGTTTATTTGAGTACTTCATGTTCTTGTTTTTGGTCAAATGTCACATCAGGTCCAGTGACCCCCCAGCCTCTGACCTGTGGGTCAGACCACTTCCAGTGTCTCTACTCCTTCCAGTGCATCCCAAAGAGCTGGTGGTGTGACGGAGAGTCCGACTGTTCCGATCAATCTGACGAAGAACAGTGTGGAACCCTGGTATCTGGAACTCTTCCTCCTCAGGACCGCTGTCCCTCTGCCCATTTCCAGTGTTCCAACTCTGTCTGCCTGCCCTCGGTGCTGCGCTGTGACAGTGTCCCTGACTGTCCAGATGGAGAGGACGAGTACAGCTGCCGTGAGTTTCACTGACTTTAGATTAGAACAGTGAGAAAATATTCACTTTGGTTTTCAAGCTTTGGTTGCTGTAGTTGTGTCTGCTTAGACGGAACCTTAACTCCTTCCACATTCTATAAACCAGGAAGGATTTGTTTAATTTGTCACTGTAACCTGACCATGAGTTACTCTTCCTCACCAATGACTACACCTCCATGAACAGGAGGGGCAGTAAAAAAATGAATGGGTTCTCTTTGTCTGTTTAGCTTGTACCTGAGAAGATCAAGAGTAGTACTACACTGCAGTACCAGATTTGACAGACTCAGTACTTAGTCCTCAGTGAATACTCACACAGGAAAATGCAGAATACACATTTGTTATCTGTGTGTGTGTGTGTGTGTGTCAGGATCATGTTCTATTAAAATGAAAAGCAAAGGCACAGTGTGTCAGATGATTGGATGAAGGCAGCATCAACATGCCCCCCCCCCACTCTCCCTCCTCCCCCCACAGCACTGCTTCACTGTCAGCTGGGAGAACTGCTGTGTGAACAGGAGTCACCTCATTGTATCCCACTTCACAAACGCTGTGACCGGTCGGCCGACTGTCTGCCTTTTCAGTCTGATGAATCCAGCTGCCATGGTAACGTAGTCTTACTAATAAACCACACTTCATGTCAAGATCTGTTTTCATTTTCCAGTGTCATGTGGAGAAATGGAGCTCAGTTGAGCTATATATATATATATATATAGATATAGATATATATGTATATATAGATATATATGTATATATAGATATATATGTATATAAATATACATATATATATTTATATAGATATATATGTGTGTGTGTGTTCCCTCTTTATATTGCGGTTCTCCTTTCTCGTCCAAACCAAGACGCTGACACAGATGACAGTTAACAGCCTTTATTTGTCTTTACAATAATGTCCGCTCCTGCCTGTGCCCGGCCTTCATATACACTCCGTCCGTCTTGGCCAGTATCTCGTCTCTATTCACTCTCCTCTCTACTTGGTCCCGGCTTCTAATATAAGGATAGGAGCAGATTATTCCAACTGCCTCCACCTCCGTCACCACTCCCGTGCTCTCCCTTCTGCAGCTGAGCACTTACCTCCGCCGCGTCGTGTATTTCATTTATTGACGTAATATGTATGTCTTATTTTTCCATTCCACAACTTTACTGTGAAACATGTATGTACAGTACAGTACTTCTCTGGCTGTACTGTACTGTCACACATACATACTGTAACAGTAGTAGAAACACAGCTCTAGTTATAGACCAGAGTTTGGTCATTTCTGCTAAATCATGGATCCAGATGTCCAGATATTGGGTTTATAATCAGGGACAGTGTGTGAAGTTCTGGTCCGTGGTCTGGTCCAGGAGGTTGTACTACCTGCAGTAGAGCCTGGGTCAGTGTGGACCCTGAACTTCCTACTGTACTACATTGTGTCTAATGCACAGTCCTGTGTGTGATTACAGGATGTCCTCCTCTGTACTGTCTGGGTCGCGGCTCATGCTTTGTCAAGACCTATGGACCTGTTTGTATGTGAGTTCAACACAAACGTACACAGTTAGACACAACACACACAGAGCCACATGTCAGTGTGTGTACTTTGTACCTCATCTCCTCCTGGATGGAATCTTTCTGTGGAATTTTAAACATGGAAATCACATCAAGCCTCTGTCTTTTCCTGGGAAACACACCGTGGAACATGTGGGAATCCACTTCTCTCCTGAAGCTTTTCCAGGTTTGGACCAGGACTCTTCTGCCTTCATTTGTCCACTGTTGCAATGTTCCCTGGTCACCAAATATAGAAAGGATTGGGGGAAAACGTAACACAACTTAGTCTTGCAATCTGGGAAGAATGGATCCCAAACTCAGAGCACAGAACACACATTGACACAGTATAGTATCACCTGTGTAAGTCGTTGGTCCGATGGTGGTAGAAAATGCTGCTTCTCATTGTCTCCTTCTTCTGCCTCTTGACCACTTCCTGTCCAACGTTCCTCTGGTGCAGCAGCACTGCCAGCACCAGTCTTCATTCACAGCTGCTCAGAGTCCTCTGGGATCATCACTGGAGAATACCCCCGCCTCAGTATTGGTGTCACGCTCCTCCACTCTGAGCAGCCTCCACCAGGAGAGAGGAGGTGGAGCTGGCTCCGTCCCACAGCCAGGCTGTACCCTGAGCCTTCCTGAATGATAATGACAGTATGTGTGTGTGTGTGTGTGTGTGTGTGTGTGTGACTGCTCTGCTCTGAGGGGTGTGTGTGTGTGTGAGAGAGATCAGTGATATTTACCAATCTGCCAAAAGCCAACTGCCTGGTTTGGTCTGTGTCTCCTGACTTTTCTGGTCATGGAGAAAAATGTTGTACTTTTTTTTTTTTTTATATAAAAGTTTTATTTTCACTGGGAAAAAAGAAAACCCCCAAACTTAATTTTTTTTTGTGATGCATCCAGAACCTCGTTTTTCGACAAACTCTCTGAAGATAAATGTTTGAGTGGATCAAATAATGATTTTCATGTAGAACAGACGGTAGTTGTATTGATATAAAGAGGTATTCAGAGGTGGCGCTCTAGCCCAGAGGAAATGTCTCTGTCATTGGTATGGAACCCCAGGTTCTCCTCCTGGGTTAGATTCTAATCTCAGTTAGGGAGGTTGGCGCCTCCCAGTGGTTCACTAGGATGCTGGTATGGTGCAGTGTGATTTGGGTGGTGGTCGTAGAGACTGCTGCCCCCGCGACCCGGTAACGGATAAGGGGAT
Source organism: Cynoglossus semilaevis (assembly GCF_000523025.1). Lineage (NCBI taxonomy): Eukaryota > Metazoa > Chordata > Actinopteri > Pleuronectiformes > Cynoglossidae > Cynoglossus > Cynoglossus semilaevis. The sequence continues at coordinate 15,283,271 of NC_024309.1, read as the reverse complement.
GGGCATGGATAGATGGATGGATAAAGTTCCAGAGAGAAGAACAGGAACAAAGTTCTTTGTTCTTATTACAGTGACAGAAGCAGAAGGTTCTGTTGAGTGGTGTTCACTTCCTGAATTCAGGAACTGGTTATGGTCAGAAGGAACAACAACACCTGCTCTTGTCTCTGATGAATCCATACATGGTCGGACTGTCTACCCTGGTGGACTGGTCCACTCCATGACACGCCACTGACCACAACCATCTGTGTCCATTCCTTCTTGTTTCTTAAACTGCTTCTGTCCTCATGCCCTCCCAGGTGTCTCCCAGGATGGACAGGAAATCGTTGCCATGTGAGAGAGAAGCCGTCTCTGTCCACCTCCACAGCCCGACCACAGGACACGCACCTGGGTAACAAAAATGCTCCGCCCCCTCACCTGGATTCATCTCCAGGATCCTGGCTCTGCACTTCCAGAAAGTCTAGATGTCTGTATGATCATTATATGTTCTCTGTTCCTCCTCCTCCCTGTGAAGATGCAGTCTACGCCAGCATCACCATCAGTCTGCTGCTACTGCTGCTCCTCATCGGACTCGCTGTCAGTATTCAGGCCTTGTACAACAGAAAGAACCGCACAGAGTAAGTCCAACACTGCTGCTGCTGCTGTCACTGCTGCTGCTGTCACTGCTGCTGCTGCTGTCACTGCTGGTGCTGGCGCCGCTGGCGGGAC
>NC_024309.1:15232508-15282111 GCF_000523025.1 Cynoglossus semilaevis | reverse complement strand
CTGCTGCTGCTGTCACTGCTGCTGCTGTCACTGGTGCTGCTGTCATTGCTGCTGCTGTCACTGCTGCTGATGCCACTGCTGATGCCACTGCTACTGCTGTTACTGCTGCTGATGTCACTGCTGCTGATGTCACGGTCACTGCTGCTGTCACTGCTGCTGATGGTACCTTAACTTGGCCTTCAGAAAATCTGACTATGGAACAGAGAACTACTGGGTGATGGATGACCACAGGGCAAAGGTCAGTGCACACACACACACACACACACACACACACCAGATAATCCTGTTGCAGTTTAATCTGATTTCTTTACCATCTTGGTTAATGCAGTTCAAAGGGCCTTTATATCAGAGGTCAAAGGTCGATCACCTGATGTAGCTGTATACCTTTTGTCTTTGTGGGTTTTATTTTTCAACACAGTTGGTGATGTCATCACTTGAATAAATAACTGTGGGAGACAATTTAAAAAATGTTCTAATTCCACGTCACGTTGTTTAAGAGCCATCACCTCTATTGCACTGGACATTGGATGGTTGCTGGTTTGAACCCTGGGATGTTGAGCAAAAACCAAAACTCTCCTGCTCTCTGGGTACACAAAAGTACTCATAACAGACATGAGTACTGTAGTACCTGAGGTGATAAACCCTTCAGAACTGTACTGACCATCACTGTCCAGTAGTTTAGTTGTTACTGCGATCACTCGTAGTACACTGTGTAGTTGAACTTTCTGCAGTCGTGTGACTCTCAGGTGTAAACTGGACGACAGATGAAGGAGTCGCTCATGTATTGATTCTTTCCTTCAGTCTCCATCCCAGGATGACGCACCAACCAGAGTGACCCTCAGAGTTACCCCCAGGAGGAGCCAGCCCCGGGGCCTCTCCATCAGTGTTTACCCGTGGGGGAAAGAGGTGGAGGTGATGTGTCCTTAGTCAACCTTTACTGTAGTTGTGGTGACAGAGGTCAGTGAGGTCAGAGGTCAGTGATGTCATCATGTCTGTCTCTGCTGCAGGCTTCCACTTGGACCAGTGCCAGTCTTTCCTTCTCCAACCCACTGTACAATTACCCTGCTGACGGTGACGACAGAAGCTCCGAGGCATGAAAACCAGAAGGGACGTCACACATCAGTCACACTGTGCTAACAGCTAAAGAGTTTGTTATGAATTAGACTTAGTGGAGAAGCAGACAAGTCAACAGGAAACTAGGAATGACATGAATTCAGATTCACACATTTAGTGGTAAAAGAATATATTGTATGGCTCTCACAATAATACATTATAAAATGTGTGACTTTTTTAGTTCTCTGCTAAAAAGGTTCCCGACTCCTGATCTACTGTAACTGAAGCTGCTTCACTTGAAAACAGTTGACGTCTATTAATGGTCATGTCTTTTAAGTAGTTCTTTTACTCTCCACCATAAAATTTTAACAAAAAAGTAGTTCTGTTTCTGAAACTGTCTGTCCAATCATCATGCAGAAGACCAGCTCATTGTCAATCAGGCAGGTGGTCTGCGACACCTCTTTTTTCTCTGTTGAGTGAGAGGCCGAGCATCATAAACACGGTGGTGGTGACATGAGCACTCTGGAGAATTGACAGCGCCACCTCCCTGAGACCAGGGAGACCCTGATGGAGTTGCTGGAAACCTCTCCTTTTCATTCCATTAATGTTGTCACAGAGTCACAGATGTCACTCTGCTGCTGCTGTTGCCGCTGCTGCACCGATTAAACCCATTGGTTTAATGACGAGCAGGGATGGAAAAAAGAGTGCATGAAGGAATCAGTACTTTCCCAGTGAAGTCAGTATAACACTTTGCATTGTAAAGCATGTTTAGATTAGATCCACGGAGATTGCAGAGCACCCACGTGTGCCAGTCTACACTCCCATTGTTGCTAAAGACCACTCCCTGCTACCTATCAACGCTTCTCATTGTGATGACAGACAAACTGCCTAGAAGGCTCGGTGACAACTTGCTGCTAAAACTATAATAGTGGTTGATTTACTTTTCAAGTCAGCTGAAAAGACAAATTCCCATGGATAGCCTACGATGCTACAAAAACATCTTCAGTCTCTGATCATCAGCTGACAACGTCACCACTCTCCTCTCAACAGCGCTTGCTCTCTTATATGAACTTATCCATTTAGGATGATCAGAGTAATTACTGCTCAGGAAGACACTGGCTGTTTTATTGCTCTAAACCACGTGTCAAACTCATGGCCCGGGGGCCAAATATGGCCCACAGGAGCTTAAGAAGCATTTTAAAAAGTCCATGCAGCAGAGTTAGAAAAAAGTTAGAGTTTCTTAACTTGATAAAGTATTTTTTTACATATATTTTATTACACAGCATTGAACAACATGAATAAATAATTAATTGTAGAAACATTTATTAATAGGTTATGAAGTAGTTACATCTATATGTCTTCCATTTACAACTGTACCCCCATCTAAACAGAGGAAGTCCAAAAAAACAAAGAAGGGACAGGGAGGAGACAACATCATCATCATAACCTGATGTCCATGGGCACAAGTTCAAGGTGACAAGGTCAGAGAGAGAGGGAGGGAGATAGGGCAAGAGAGACACACACAGGCAAACAAGTTGGATGATGTATCTCCCTCTCCTCCCCTCACTCTCTCCCGCTCAGACCCTGTGTATTCAGCTCCTCAGCTGCTCCTCCAACAGAGGAGCCGCTGGCTGAGAGGAGTCGATGATCGAGGAAGCGCACGGACTCCACCAGGCAGGAGCGCGCACCCCTACTCCGGGTCACAGAGCGTGCACCTCCCCTCAGTGTGGATGAGACCAGTTTGTAGGATCGTGATGCTGTTGTTCTAGAAGTAGGTCTTCTCTCCCCTGCTTGTTGTTTCGGAGGTGGAGACCTGTGAGGAGGAGCGAGGCACAGGAGCGCGCAGACGCGCACAGGCTGAAAGATAGAAGCAGTAGCCTCGGTGCAGGAAGCTCAGCTGGTATTTCTTCAACATTCACAGGGATTACCGAGGACACACCGTCACCACAGGGTTAGGCAGCAGTGGACATGAATATGGCAGCCGTGAAGAGGCTCGAGCTCCTGCTTGGAGTTGCTGTAGTTTTCCAGTGTGTGGGAACAATCCGAGCCGAGACGACCGATCACTGTGACGGTAAGAAGCTACATCTACACGAACCTCCAACCACAGAGGGTTAGTTTGTGAAGTCCAGACAGGAGACGTCGCTGTTGCACAGAGGCAGGTGTAGAACAGCCATCTGATCTTCTGCTGTGTGTATGTGTGTGCGTGTGTGCGTGTGTGTGGACTGAGAAGACCTGACTGATTCTTCTGCTGCCTCAAATATGTTTTTAACTTATTTTCTACTGAAGTTAAGGAGCTCTTCTGGTGATTTGTACTTTTCTGTTCACGTGCTGCTCGAGTTCTGTTTTCTTCACTCTTCCCTCATTCAGGAGGTCACCCTCATTGTTTTCCAACTTTAAACAGATCTGAGGTCAGAACCAAAGAGAAACCCATATAGACTGCAAATTAAAGCCCAGAAGTTTGACTACAAATGGTCCTGAATGACTGGCCATTTAAAATTTTAACCAACCTAATTATTAGTTCAGTCAGTTACAGGTTTTCTCTGGTTCATTCTCAATACGTTAATGTCATTAGGTGGTTAGGGTTAGGGTTATCTTCTTTGAGGTGGTAAAAAGATGTAGCCACCTGGTTGTGGCCTTAACGTTCTGGAGATGTCTGGATGTAATTCAACTGTGTTTGGAGTTCACTTGAATCTTAGGTCTTCAAAGGTCAAACGTCAAAAACCTCTGTCTAAAGACTTCAGCCCCTAAACTGTTAGATTGATGCCCCCAGCTGTACCATGTACCATGTACATGTACTTGATGTACCGTGCTGTGTACCACTGATGTGTACCATAACACCTGGTGTCATGGTACACATCAGTGGACCATGGAAAAGACACAGAAGAAGACTCCCTGTTTCCTTAGGCTGTCCTTCATAATCCATCCAGCACCTACCATCACCAGTCCTTTTCATGGTCATTCAGGTGCCTCCCACCCCCACCTCCCCTCCCCCGGACAGTTCTACAGTCCTTGACGTTTAAGACTGTGCTATAGTTAAATGCAGAACCCAAGGAAAATCCTAAAAACATTAACTACAAGCAGAAATCCAACTGATGACGTTCTTGACGTTCCAAGGCAAAGGCACTGATAAATGCTTCACATAGACACACACTTACAGTGAGCACACACACACTCACAACACAGATACCACCCAGGCACAGATGGCAGTGTAAGTCCACACCAACACACACTAGACTTTTGTTGTGCGCCATGCATTTTCATCATCAGAGCCACAGACAGTGACTGAGAGGGAATCCTGTGTGTGTGTGTCTCCCTCCCTCTCTCTCTCTCTCTCTCACAAACACACACACACCTACACTCACTTTTGGAGCTTCACACACTGGTACTCAGTCTGCTGTTGTTGTTGCGTCATCTTCTCCAGCTCATGTGACATCACTGCTTCAGTGATGTCACATGAGCAGTGAGTTGTTTTTTGTGTTTTTGTTTTTGTCAGACTTTCTAGAATGTCAACTGTTTGGTCCAAATGGACAATGTGGAAGTTTCCTTCCTGCTGCAGTTTAACGCAGGTGAAGTCCAGTCCTACTGTATGTAGGACAGTATTTTTAGATCTCTGCTCCTTACAGTAGCAGCCCATGTCTTGGACTTATTGATGGACCTCTACATTCTTCTAAGAAGACAGTGATAAGGTTCTGTGAAACCTCTCTGCAGCTCCAGGAGGTCCAGAGGTTGGAGGAGCGTTGGCAGCATTCACTTTTCCTTGGGCAGTTATTAGTTAGATACACGGTGGAGCACATCTGGTCAAAATTAGACAACATCCTGCGAGTGCTTAGCTGAGTGCATGTGGCATGGTAGTCTGTGGCTTCAGTTTTCATCCAGTGGAACACACCAGTGGCTCCAACCTGGGTCTGATTCTGGGCTTGGTTTACGCTGGGCTGTCTGTGTGTGAATGGAATCAGAGGAGAGATGCAGCACTCAGTCTGAAGGCTCTCTGATGGTGAGATAGAGAGAGAGAGGGAGGAAGTGTTGGCTGGAACGGAGTGTGAGACAGTGAAGCTCCTATGACCATGTGGTCTTTTTTAAAGGCTGTGCTAAAGGCTGCTAATGTGCTAAGACTGTAGTTCCGTGCAGCAGCCGTTTGTTGCAGATCCTTCAGGTTGTGATTGACAGACTGGAGGAGTTAAGATACTTCATGGAGAAAAGTTGCTCAACAGCATTTGGTAAACCACAATAAAAAGTTTATAGCTATTTTAATTCTCAACTTGAGACCTGGACATGTGACCAGTTCTGTCCTATTGCCCGTCACTCAGAGCTTTAACCTGAACCCAGCATCATCCTTAATCCCAGAGCTTCAGACCTCTTCAGATCCAAAAAGGATTATGGGAAACAAAGATGATGCTACACATCCCCACTAACACCACCATCCCAGAAGTTCCTGCAGCACAGTGGGGGCACAGTCTGCTGAAGAGGTTTAAGCCTTCTTGGAATCTGGCCCCCATCCCCCCACCTCTTTGTGACATTGCACATTTCAGAGCAGACAGAATGAGCTCTCGTCTTTATTGACTGTTTGAATGTCCCGCTGAAAAGAGCAGCAATGAATAGATGATGGGGAGAAGGGAGGAGGATGGGAGACGGCTAGGGGAGGCAGTGGTGGCTGAGGTTATTGTGCTGTCCTGCGGTGTGAAGGGTATGGACCGTGTCGTGCACTGTATAGGCAGAGGGAAGGGGGCGTCACCTTGTCACCCGTCACCAGCACGCTACAGCAGAACCAGGCTCCTGGATTAGTCATGCCTGGCCCTGCCGCCTCTCTTTACTCTGGAGAGAAGATGAAGAAGAAGAGGAAGAAGAGGCTGACGGCGTGGAGTTCAACAGGCTCAGAGACAAAGAGCCAAGAGGCCACTGGTTATTGAAATGCAGTGCAGCTAAGCTGCTATTGTCATGTGGTTCAAAAGCTGCTGCAGACTTCTACAGATGGCAATAATCACATGAGCAACCTTACTCTAAGATACTATACACTATAATATTATACTATGATTATTATCTGGAGCCAGTGAAGCCAAACACAGGCAGAGTAATGGCAGTGGTTCTTCGACTGTCCTGAGAAAAAGGGAAATTGCAGGTTGTACAGCTGAATATGTTTATGGCGTGAACACAAGCATTAGCAGAATGAACAACTTAATGGTGGTGTTGTCCAGTGCTCACACAGACTCATTAGGAGCTAAGTCCTGTCTGTGGTTAAGTTGAAGAACTGCACTGACGCAGACATTATAATCTGAAGTGCTTAATGTTGTGATGAGGTATCAGGCACCAAACTGTTGGACTGTAGTGTTGTTGTTAGTGCTCAGGCCTCAGTGAACAATAAATACCATCTAGAACTAATGAATCGACCACATCTATCAGCCTTGCAGCCTCTCAGTGAGATTGGTCATCATTGTTCCATCACTTGTTTTGGCTATGAATGCTGGGCTGACTCACTAAGCTTCAGCACAGTTCCAGTAATACATCTGTAGAACCTTCTCCTGCCTCTGTGCTATACCATGTGACCTTTCCAGGAACCACTGCTGCCAACAAGAAAAGAACAACAGGCTCTTCCCGAAACCCAACAGAGCTTCCTGGAGCCTGGAATGGTTTTGTTTGGAGCAGTTGTGTGGACAAGTTTCTTCCACTGTCTCCCAGCTGTCCACCCACTCTGGGTGTGCTGGTGTAAACAGAGGGCGGTTGGCAGCCGCACTCTTGAGGAGAATTGCACTTGTAGCACATTTTCATCTGTGTCCTGTTTGGACCTGCTCGATTAAGCAAATTATGGGCTTAACAAATAAGGAACACGAACAAGTGATTCTGGTAAAGAGGGGTTTGGTTGATGCCAGGAGTTTGCTCATGGCCAGTACATACCAAAGTGGAACAAAGACAGGCTTTGAAAGTCCCTGACGATGGATTTCAAGGCGTAGCATTCACAAGAGAAAAGAAGCTGGTACCAGTTCTCATGCCCTGCCCAGATAACGGGAGATGCTGTGGGTTCTGACCCTGTGGTTCACAGGTGGTGGATTTTGTGGACTTGGTTGTGTTTGCATCTGGAGGCTGGCAGCAGCAGGCAGGTTGATGTCAGAGGAGGTCAAGGTCAAGACAAGTGACCCTTTCTTGTAAATTACAGAGGTGTAATCTAGTGGAACAGAATTAGTTTTACAAATATTATTAAATGCACTCAGAGCAGCTCTTTGGCAGCATTGGGGAGGAAACAGTCCCAGGGTGTGGTGATGGGAACATGTTCTAGTCCAGGAGACATTAACATATCAGTGTAATGGGTGTAACAGTTTAAATTTTGTGAGCAGCAAATGGAACAGTCTGGAAACCTCGTTCTGACTATGTATTGTGGCACATAGTTCCTAAATACCACACTTTGATGTGTTGGAACTGTTTGATGTTGTTACAGTTTCCTTTCAGTTCCGCTCACATTTTCTCCTCAAGTGTCACTACCCATGAATATCTGACATTTTTCCATCCCACAGTGATTTTCTTTCTCCACAGAAAGTGATTAATGTCTCACGGTGAAGAGAGTTCTCCTTGCTTTCCAGTATAAAGGTGTTCTGTTAGGTTCAGTTGTCAGCTGTTGTGACTCACACTGTTTCCCATTTTGAGGCCTTTGTCTCCTTCGCCACTGGAATGTGTCCCTGATTAAATGGCCATTAAATTAGCCTGAGTGGTATAATTGGGAATATGTTTTTCAGGCCGTTGCACAAAAGTAATTACTGTTTTGGTCACTGGCAGCACTAGTGGTGTCTGGGGGTGATCATGTGCTAAACTATTGTTTTTTACTGAAACAAAAAGGCTCTAGAGATAAAAGACTTGAAGGTGTTAGTCAGTGTTCATGTTCCCAACCCCATCCTTTATTTTTGTCCTTCATTCCTGACCCAAATCTATATATTCACTTCATTTTGCTTGTAGACTTGATTCATGTGACACGACACAGAATACATCCCAGAATGATCACAGGGGCTTGTCAGTTGTGCTAAAAATGTACATTTCAAATCATTCAGCTTCTAAGAACATCTTTATCTTTAGCATACATGAGGCCAGAAGAAAAAAACAGCAACAGTAAAAATCGTGTTCTTGCAGAATGTTCTTTCCTCTCTTTGAAACTGTATAACAATACTGAGTGAATGTTTAACTCAGTAGATATAGGAGACATAGGAGGAGTCAGCCAAGGATGTTACACTCCAGAACTTCTTTGGCGGCCGGTTCTTCTATCAGCGAAGTAAACGCACACAGGTGTGTGTGTCTGTTTCACTCTAGGATGCTGAGCCTCGGGTATTCTGCTCTGTTTGTTCTGTGTCAGGTGTTTTGTCGTCACACGAGAGATCCCACATTAGAGTACAGGAAGTCCTGCCCGTCTTCTAATTCACCTGAAAGGGTCTTGTCTCAGAAGCTGGAGGTGCTTGAAGCTCTAAGGTGCAACATTAGTGGGAGTGGTGGCTTGGGCCTGGAAGGCTTCAGGTTCGAATCCGCCATCTGCCAAGTTACCACTGAGGTGCTCTGAGCATGGCACCGTCCCCACACACTGCTGCCCGGGTGCTCAAAGCTGCCCACTGTTCACTTTGGTGATGCGTTAAAAGCAGAGGTCACATTTGGTTGTATGCAGTGGTGTGCTGTGTCACAATGACAAGTAGTTCGCTTTCCTTCATTATGGCTCCAACCTGCTGGCTTCCAACCCACTTTCATCTGAGCAGTTTTATTCCAGTCATGAATAAAACATGGTGAGGATGTAAGCTGACAGCTGTGACCAGATCAGTCTTAAACCAGAGCTGTGATGATTTATACGCTCTGAAAATCTGAGCTATTGACAAGGATGTGAATTGAAAATGTTTTGGATTTACGCTGATTTTTCCTTTTGCTGCAAATTATAAAAAGGTGATACCAGACTTGGTACAGGTTTAAATCATGGGATTTGGTGTTTCTGTTTTTTTATCACTCAATGACAGACACTCTTCTGATATCCAAAAATAGTTACATCAAGGGCAACTGGACGGAGTAGGTTTCTTGAAGACGTTTCAGCTCTCATCCAAGAGGCTCCAAACACACCAACAGACTATATTTATCTGTCTTGTTTGTTATAAAATGTGCTGAAAGTTCAGAGCTGTGATGCTGAAAAATAAAGGTGATACCAGACTTGGTACAGGTTTAAATCATGGGATTTGGTGTTTCTGTTTTTTTATCACTCAATGACAGACACTCTTCTGATATCCAAAAATAGTTACATCAAGGGCAACTGGACGGAGTAGGTTTCTTGAAGACGTTTCAGCTCTCATCCAAGAGGCTCCAAACACACCAACAGACTATATTTATCTGTCTTGTTTGTTATAAAATGTGCTGAAAGTTCAGAGCTGTGATGCTGAAAATTATCTGCAGCTGATTTAGCAGCTTCCTGTTAAAGTTCTCACGTCACCTGTGTTCAACCTGGAAGTTCAAACTGTGGTCCTCCTGCCTGTGCTGCTTCAAGAGAGAATGTGAAAACGTGTCTAATTATTAGTCAAGGTTAGTGGAATCTGGGGCTGAGAACAGAAACCATTCGCACATCTGACAAATCTCTGGTGGCATGATTCTGTGTTCGTCCCCCAGTTCTGTCTCTGTTTCTTCTCATTTCCAACCCTGCTGACTCCTACATTCTCCTGATTCTGCTCCAGTTTTATTTGTGTCACCTCAGTAGTAAATGGAGGGAAAGTGAGGGGTGGAGACAAGCAGTGCTTTTTACCTGGAGAATATCAGTTTGTGTTATGTAAGTGACAAGATGACTGGGGGTTAGGGTCACAGAAAAGACATTTAATAACTGTCAAAAAAGAACACATAAAAAATCAAGTTCAGAGTCCGACATGTAAACACTTATTAGACATTCATATACAAGTGTGACTTGGTGATACCATGTTAATTAATGTCACAGCTTCTCCTCAGTCCAACAATGTCCAAAATTGAAAGATTTGGAATGAGGTACTAAATGAAAATGGTTCCTGTGATCCAACCATTTGATGAAGAAGGTTGAACAAGAAGCTCTGCCATACAAAAGCAGTTGTAGTTTATAATATTTTCACGGTAGTTAATTATGTTCCAAAGGCGACACATTCACAGGTCGTAGTGACAGACTCCTGTCTGGACGTGACAGATGTGATGTGAGGCTACAGTGGCAATGACAGGAAGTCATTGAAAGGCTTCCTGTCTCTGATACCAGTGATGGAGTGGATTCCAGAGTGATGGGCGCTGATAATTTGACTGCGTCTGTCAGGACGTTTCTCTTTATGGAGTGGCATCACTTGGATGAGCTGATGGGCGTGACTCTGACAAAGGCGTGTTTACGATTGTTTGGTGTTTAAATCAGCAGGATTTCTGGGTTTCTTTAAAAACTCATTGAGACAATGTGACTTTGTGGAATGAAGAAACAACATTCCCTGAGGTGTTTAACTTCCTGTTCCTGCTCAGTGATGGGAAGGGCAGATGGAAATTCCACTTGGGAGAACACATCTGTCTTGACAAAGAGAAAGAAAACAGCTTTGGCCTTGTAATGAATAAAGGAGGACAGAAGTGGGAAAGTGGACGTTAAGGCAGACTTTGGAGACCACCTACAGCCTACAGGGGTCAAACAGCTAGAATGACATCAGTGGCCGTCCACAGATTCAGCAGAGAAACCTGTGTGTTATAAATGTTTGATGTGATGTCAGTGAACTTCCAAAGGTCATCTGGAGGTCACATATACACTCTCTCTACAGCATATAATGTTATGAAGTGGAATTACACTCTGACAGGACCAAAGTCCAAACTTGTGCAGATTCTTATCACCAACTTGTCAACAGAGCGAGTCTGTCTCCACTCTTCTTGTGTCAGTACTTTTCCACCTCCTCCACTCTGACGGTTTTTCACTTCCTTTCTTAACCCACTCATAAACAAACAAAGCTCTGTGGTTCTACACTGGTCTTCCAGCTCCGTCCTGCAGCTGGACCTTATTATTGACATCTTGATCCTTTCTCTTCTGGTTCCTCTCAGCTGCACTGCCTAGAAATGATTTTTCTATTGAACAGCAGTGCAGTGTAGATGTTTCATTATAAATAAAAGTTCTTGTAAAGAGTGGCTTGGTGCCTGTAACAGAGGAGGTCTGGGTGAAAGCCCAGCTGCAGCGTCTTTGAAGAAAGTTTCCTTCCAGCACTAAAACTCCTGGAGCGTCCTGTAAACGGAGAAAAAATGAAAGTTTTTCCATGTCAGGGACTCGAAAGAGAAAAGGAAAGGAGTTTGGAAAAGAGGCAGAGAGAGAGAGGCAATTATTCTAATGAAGAGGCTAACCACCCGTAGAGAAGGAGGAAGATTAGAAAAAGATCAATAGAGGAGGTAAGAATCTAGTAGAATCTCAGGAAAAGAATCTCAGGAGGAGGAACTGGACCAGAAGATGACACATGGGATCAGGAAAGGAGGCAGCCATTGAAACAAGGAGAATCAGATATTTGGAGAAAGAGGGCAAGGTGCCATACATTGATTGGCCATTAGAGGTGATAAAGGAGCCTTTAGTGGGTGAAAGAAGTTAGAAGAAGAGGCAAGAACTGTGGACAGGACAGTTAATCAGTTCATATCTCCTCTGTCAGATGGAGGTCCAGTCTTCCCCACACTAACCAAAGTGAACAGTAGATGGTGCATCAGAATGACTGTTGATTAGTGCATGTAGTAAATAACATGCACATGTGGTCAGTCTGTCGCTCCTTCAGAGAGAAAAGGATAACACAGTGTGACAGTGTTCCAGGTGTTGTTACTGTTGTTACTGTTGTTGTCACATCAGTCAGGGGAGATAAAAGCAGCAGCTGATCTGAGGTTGTTCCAGTCTCTCAGAAATGTCCTGCTCTGACATGTTTGGCATCTGGGTGATGTTGACCCAGTTCCCTGACTCACAGGGTGATAAACACAGTTCAGCAGAGTGATCAGAGGCAACAGCCCACACCACTGTAAATCCTGGTGACAGAACCAACAGTGTTGTTGTAGCGCTACATACTTAGACGTATCAGTCCAGTGTCAGTCCAGTGTCAGTGTCGGTCCAGTGTTCTTATGTAATTTATTGTGCAAGGATTAAAATTAGAAGCACATCAGTCAGTGGGGGTGAAAATTAAAAATTAATAAAGTCTGACAGCAATTACCTGAGAATTACCTCTGCTCTTGTTTTTCTCAGTGACTGATAGGGTTAGATAGCGTCAGAGGTCAGCTGGAGCATGTTTAATTATTTGAAATATAGCAGGTTTTGGGACCCCTGGTGGTGGAGTTGTGGTAGAGTGATGATCCAGAAAGTCTTTCTTTACAGCAATGGAGCTAAAAGTAAGCCAAAAGCTAAAAGACTAATACATTTTAACACAGAAAGTAACCACATTTATAGCTACAAATGCCCAGGAGTTTGCTAAAAGGTTATTGATGTAGCAAAGAAAAAAGGCTTAAAGTTTTAAAAAGAGTGAGAGCAGCCAAGAATGGTGAATTTAATGGTTAACCAATAACAGCTATCACTGCCATAGGTCCATGATATAATAAAAGATGTTTTAAAAAGAGTGGTGCTTTGTCCCAGAGGCAATGTCTCTGTCATTGGTGTGGAACCCCAGGGTTCACCTCCTGGGCAAGGTTGAACCTGGTTAGGGCGGTTAATACCTTCCAGTGGACTCACCACCCGCAGGAAGGTTCATGGGGGTTGGTATGGTGCAGTGTGATTTGGGTGGCGACTGCTGTCCCCGCGACCCGGTAACGGATAAGCGGATGAAAATGGATGGATGGATGGATGGATGTTTTAAAAACACTCGAACGTTAATAAAGAGCAGTACAAACAACTCCTCCAGAGGGGGAGCTGTTGTTCCTGTACAGAGAAACCTGTGTGTTCTGTGTTTCCATCAGAGAATTCTGGGGCTGCCTCTGACTCCAAGTCATGACCTCAACCCAGCCTCTCCAAAAACTCCTTTTCCTCCTCTCACACTCTCTGCACTCTCTCCTCCTCATACACACTCGCTCTCACCACGCCTCCTCACATTTTATTACTCTATTCATTAATCATGGGATTGTATGCAGAATGCTGGTGCAGTAACTCTTACAGTGGTTTGTACAGATAAATAAATAAATATTACCAGGAGCTCAGATTAGAAAATGCTTCATTTATGAGAATTCAATAAAAATGTGATCAAAGGTCAAAGGTTACACAGCTTACCACTGATCAAAGATATGATGATGACACTGGCCACAGCTATTGTAGACACAGAAACCAGTTTGTACTGGTTTGACTTAGATGAAATAATCAACCTAAGAAATTAAATTAAAAAAAACAAAACAAAAAAAACAAAGAACCCCTTTATCGGCCCCAAAATTCTACCTGTGGTTACCTGCCATTTTAACAGAGTGAAAAGATGAGACGCAGCTGGTTAGAAAAAACAACTTTACCTCTGCATCATAACTTCAGACAGAAGGCTTTGCTCCTGTTTACGTATGTTGAAGTAGCAGAACATCTAACGTATCAATGTGCAGCTAAATTTAATAGAAGAATGAGATCGGAGTAATGGTTTACAGGTCATTCCATAGATAGTCTTGTTCACATGAGCTGTGGTTTTGGAAGGAAAGGAAAGGAAAGGAAAGGAAGTGAACTACTTGTCATTGTGACACAGCATTGCACCACTGCACCACTGCACACAACCAGATGTGACCTCTGCTTTTAACCAATCACCACAGTCAGCAGGGGGCAGTGGAGCAATGTGTGGGGACGGTGCCATACTCAGAGCACCTCAGTGGTAACTTGGCACTGGAACCTGAAACCTTCCAGACCCAAGTCCTGTGCACCACCGCCCTGGAAGAACTCGGTCAGAACTGCGTGAAATGTGTGATCACTGCTCTGGTACAAGGTCGAACTAGTGTGTAATTAAACCATTGTCTAAATAAGCAGACAAACAGGTTGTTGTTGTTGTTGTTGTTGTGTTGTTGTTGTTGTTGTTGTTCAACCTCTTCTTGTTAAGTCTAGGTGTTTGACCCCACTCTTTTTCCTGAATTTTTAAATTTCCTCTACAGCAAATCTTACCCTTCTGTCTTTGGCCTATAAAAGATGTGCAGGAGAGAAATGCAGGAATATGTGCTGCATTCAGGCTGACTCATGAATGATCACAGAGAGGCATTCTGGGAAAAAAGCAGTCATCTATTCACTCCCCTCTCTGCTGTGGCCAAGGTGTATTTCATGTGATCCACTGTTGGATGGAGATGGATTCCCCCCCCCCCTCCCGGGATTAGAGTAACTAACTGCACCTGACAGGAAGTCTGACTGTTGACTATGACAACTGTGCCTAATTAATGTTACAATGTTACTGAGGTATTGTCCAAGTATTTCTGTAGATGATTTACTTTCTTTGTACTAAACATGTCCAAACAGGACAAAAAAATTAACTAGATGACTCAGCTGTTCCTGTGGTGTTTAAAATAATATTGTCATGCTAGTTAGAATGTACTTAAAAGAAAGCTACTGAAGTAAAACACTGGTCCATAAAAATCAAAGATAGCAAAAATAATTTAGACCATTTAGACAGAACTGTCTGAACTGTCCCCTGCTCACTGAGGTGATAACATTGTAAAATGAGGAGGCTACTAACAGACCTTTAAGAATTTGATGATTAAGGCACTGAAGCAGAGCTTCATGTTTTAATCTAAACTTATTTGTGGCCGGGCTGGGACTGGAACATGTTTATTTTGAATGATAAGTAACATAAAGGGTGCATAAAGCAGGGTTAAAACTAGCCTAACTAACCGAGGGTTTAAACTAGGTAAACTTTCTTGGACAAAAGCATATTTGCTAACGATAGCTAAAACAGCATGCTAGTGTTGATGTGGCTTTTGTGTGTCTTCTAGGAGTAACTTTCACTTACTCAGAAGAACAAACAGGAAATAAGGATACAGCCGTGGACGTCAAACTGTACTCTCATCGATGGAGGAGGTGGATTCTCCCAAAACCTCATACCATGGACAGTAACAGAGCCAGTCAAGAGCAGGACCAGCAGCCAGACCAGGAGGAGCCTGAGAGTTTCCCAGGCCTGTTGTCAGCAGAGGAGAGAGACAACAGCTCGCAAATTGAAGTAAGTGTTGAGTCACGGCCAGGTTGCGATGCCACCGTACAGACGCCATTTTTCATCTTTAATGACGGCTTTTATTTGAACATGGCTGAGCTCAAGAAAGATGCAATGAATCACAGATGAAAGTATTTGTACAAAGTGGAGAAACCTCCACACATGTATGAAAGAAAAAGATTGTTTTTTTTTTCTGGTCCTGTTCAGAGAAAGATTGAATCATTGACATCATCCACATTTTTACAATCCAATTTGCAGATGTAGTGTAGTTTTCCAGAGGTTTGAAAATCTGCACCAAGTGTAATTTGAACAAACTTTTGTAGGAGCTACCAATGGTTGATCTGCTACTCTGTGGCTGTTATGAGGTTATAATGACTGAGAAGATCCGCACATATATAGGAGGAGTTATTAGAGCCAGGCATAGATTAGTGGAACATTGGAAGTTTTTGTATTGATGTTTTTGTTTTTTGCTAACCTCTAACTAATGTAAACATTGCTGGAAGTACCAACTTCTTTCGATGGTATAGAAGAGAAAAGTCAGAATTCTTTTCATGTTGGTCACAGGCCTAAACAATCATGGTTAGAGAGAACCTGGTCGTTTGGAATTTTTAATCAGTATAAAGGCAGCATACTTTGATCATGAGCTGTAATGTGTCACTGCACACTAACATCTGCTTTTTTAAGTCATTGGTCAGAGAGAAACTGAGCGATCTAATCACATACAGTAGAGGAGAGCACGACTGGGTACATGCAACCCACAATGCACTGCAGATTACTTTACAGGATCTTGATTCTCTCGTTGAAAAGTTTGAAAGATATTCTATTTATGTTTAATTTTATCAGCCAATAAAAATGTCTGGCCCAGCAGCCATGGGATGGACTAGACCTGATGCACAGCAGAGATGACAGAATTTGAAGTGAGCAGTATTTGAAATGAGCAGTATTTGAAATGAGCAGTATTTGAAATGAGCAGTGTTTGAATTGAGCAGTGTTTGAAGTGAGCAGTATTTGAAGTGAGCAGTATTTGAATTGAGCAATATTTGAAGTGAGCAGTATTTTAAGTGAGCAGTATTTGAAATGAGCAGTATTTGAAATGAGCAGTATTTGAAATGAGCAGTATTTGAAATGAGCAGTATTTGAAATGAGCAGTATTTGAAATGAGCAGTATTTGAAATGAGCAGTATTTGAAATGAGCAGTATTTGAAATGAGCAGTATTTGAATTGAGCAGCGTTTGAGGTGAGCAGTATTTGAAGTGAGCAGTAATTAATATGAGCAGTATTTGAAATGAGCAGTATTTGAATTGAGCAGCGTTTGAGGTGAGCAGTATTTGAAGTGAGCAGTAATTAATATGAGCAGTATTTGAAATGAGCAGTATTTGAATTGAGCAGCGTTTGAGGTGAGCAGTATTTGAAGTGAGCAGTAATTAATATGAGCAGTATTTGAAATGAGCAGTATTTGAATTGAGCAGCGTTTGAGGTGAGCAGTATTTGAAGTGAGCAGTAATTAATATGAGCAGTATTTGAAATGAGCAGTATTTGAAATGAGCAGTATTTGAAGTGAACAATATTTTAAATGTTTTATTTCTTTCACTCAGAAAGAATGACATTTCTTTTTATAAATTTCAGTGGAGTTTTGAAGCAGTCGCTGGACTGTATCAATGTTGAGTCTGGCTTTCACATTAGACCTGTCTACAAAGGGACAGACATATGGGACCCTCTGTAAGGCTAGAGCACCAACCTCTCTCCACTGTGTGGCTCAGTAACAGATCATTTGATTGGCTGATCTTCTGCTCACGTCACAACATTTAAAACCAGCAGCAGTTTCTAATCCAGCAGTTCTGTCTGCTGCACTAAATCATCTGAAGCTGTGTTTTCTGACAGGGAAATGTGTTTCCTCATGAAATCACTTTGACATTTAGACAGAAACCATGACGTTTATGCTGAAATGACAACCAGCCTCAGAGAGCAGTGTCCTCCATTGCCTTTGACATCAGCCTTAGATCAGGTTAACTTGCCTCACAAACATAATAACTTCCACCCACAGATATGCCCTAACGAGACTCTGTGACAGCCATAAAGACTTTCTCTATCCCTCCCTCTCTCCCTCCCTCTCTCTGTCGTTAACCCAGATTAATGCTCCGGTGCTGAGGTATTTCCAGGTGGCTCAGAGGTAGAGTGAGATTTTAACGAACAGCCTGTTTTATGTAGACCACTGAAGTCTGTGCTTGTTGGGACATGCTGTCAGTAAAGGTGTTTGTTATCTGGTTCACATCAGTTCAGCCTAAACACAGCAGTTTACGTTTAGTTACCCCTGGATGTCATACTGTTATCTAACAGTTAGCTTTCTTTGCTGACATCTTTTTTTTTTCTTGTGTTTCTTGGATAAAATGGTCATCCATTCCATTTTTGATCATTATGAATTATTTTTCAAGCTTTTACTATGCTGTTCTTTACTTTCAGCCTTTGTTTGGTTAACTTTTAGCATTTCTATTGAGTATTTAGTTACCTTTTGAACAGGAGTCATTGGGGCAGTGCTGGCTTGGTGGTTAAGAAGGTTGGGTCCAGAAGGTTTCAGGTTCAAATCCACGAGCTGCCAAGTTCTCACTGAGGTTGCTGTTTGTCTAACATGTCAGTTTTACAGATAGTTTAAAGGTATTTTATGCTAAAATATTTAAATATATTTAGCTGATTTTTTTTTTTCCAAAAAACCACTGCATGCTGCAGATGGAACATATTTGTCTGTTCTCATAAATTAAAGGACATTCTGTCTTGTGATTTTTACCTAATATTTTGAAGGTCTTTGCAGTTTGGTTTCATCCCTTAAACCTTTATTGGAGGCTTTCCTTCTTTCTCCTCTCTTGATACTAAAGCTCCCTCCATTCTTACAGTTGACATGTCATCACCTGTTCAGTGTGAAATACCACCATCATACCAACCAAGCAGACACAGAGTTGAGGAAGACAATTTTCAAGCCTCTTTTATGAAGAGTATAAATAAAGTTACATGTAGAAGGATTTTGTCAAACACTGTGTTGTATCAAGAACACCCTTGTGTGCCACTCTATGACCTCTTGCCTGGACTGGTTTGATCCCCACTGTTAACTGATGGGTTTATTTTCACATTTCTGTGTCTGTGGGCGGATGTTTGCTCGGGTAATCCAACGTCCTCCCACAGGGCATGGATGGATGGATGGATGGATGATAGATGGATGGATGGATGGATGGATGGATGGACAGACGGATGGATGGATGGATGGATGGAGAAATAGAAGTTCCCTTTGGGAAATTAAGACTTTAGGGAAATTAAAACTGCAAAAAAGTTCTGTTGTTGCATGGGTTTCGGACATGAACAGCTGAGGTCTGAACTTTGACTCGGCCGCTCCAGAACATTCACCTGGTTCTTTTTAAACCAGCCTTGTGTAGCTTTTGCAGTATGCTTTGGATCCTTGTCTTGCTGGAAAATTGATCTTCGTCCAAGCCGTAGTTTTCTTGCAGACTGAATAAGATTGTCCCTCAGGATTTTGGTGTATTTTGCAGCATTCATTCTGCCCTCTATCCTTACAAGCCTTCCAGGGCCTGCTGCTGAGAAACATCCCCACAGCACGATGCTGCCACCACCATGCTTCACAGTGGGGATGGTGTGTTTTTGGTGATGTGCACTGTTTGGTTCCCACCAAATGTAATGGCCAAAAAGATCAATGTTGGTCTCATCAGACCCAAGAATCTTCTTCCACTTGACCATGGAGTTGTTCACATGCCTTTGTCCAGATATAATATGAATTTTCATTAACAGTGGCTTTCTCATTGCCACCCTCCCATTGAGCTTTGACTGGTGAAGAACCAGGGCAGCAGGTTCTATATGCACAGTCTCCTGAGTCTCTTGAGTCCATCTCAGCAGCTAAAGTTTGTAATGCCTTCAGAGTAGTCGTTGGGGTCTTAGTGGCTTCTTTCACTGGTCTCCTTCTTGCATGGTCACTCAGTTTATGAGGGCGGGCTGATCTAGGCAGATTCACTTTACTGAATTTTTTTTGGTATCCATTCCCTGAATTGTACTTTTCAATAACCCTTTCTCAGACACAGGTGTTTTATACCTCAATCATTTGCACCTTCAGGGCGGTGGTGGCTTAGTGGTTAAGGAAGCAGACTTGGGTCCGGAAGGTTTCAGGTTCGAGTCCTGCCAAATTACCATTGAGGTCCCTAACCCAAACCCTGCTGACTGTGATGATGGGTTAAAAACAGAGGTCACATTTGGTTGTGTGCAGTGGTGCAGTGGTGCAGCGGTGTGCTGTGTCACAAAGACAAGTAGTTGATTTTCCTTCCTTCGTTTCTTGAGACTCACCCACACCACTCAGGTCATCTTCAGTTGGATGGACCTCTATTGAATTAGACCATTACATTTAAAAGGTGGTGAATAATTATGCAAACAATTATTTTTCTTTATATAATTTTGTTTCATTAACATTACTTTATAGAACTCTGTTTTCACTTTGACATTAAATATATTTTTGTGTAAAAACCGAGGAGGTGAATATTTATGATAAGCACTGTATATATTTGTATATGTTTCAAGCAGCACAGGAGTGCCATCTAATTAAAAAAAACAAATATTTGTATTAAATACAAATCTGTTTGTCTTTTGTCACAGGAGGACACAGATCACAACTACTACACATCAAAAGCATATGGACCTTCAGACCCAATGAGTAAAAACCTGTGGGTAAATGTGGAGCAGATGGACAAGGAGAAAGTGAAAATCCACAGCATTCTGTCCAACACGCACAGACAGGCAGCGGTGAGTGGATAAACAGGAGACAAACGTTGCGTCTTTACTGTACATGTAGAGACACAGTTACATTCTTGACAAACAGGTTCAGGTTCTCACAGGTTCACTCAGTGATGTGACTAAGAACAACCATAGTAAGTATAGTAAGTAAAACATTATGTACCTGGATTGAGATTCCACCATGAGGAGCAGACAGGTGGGCTCACACAGAGGAGCAGTAGTGCTCACAACTACAATGAACGTAGAGAAAAGGTTTACAGCTACACATGGTCCAATAATACAGTATATATATATATATATTAGTTAGATAAAAAAAGTCACACTTGAATGACTGAACTACAGGGGTGGGAGTTGTCGTGTTCCACTTAGACTCTGAGGAAGTTTCATGGTGGTAATAATACTCCCCCATGTGTGATTTTCAAGGGCAATTATAGAAATCTAAGGGCATTTGGCCCTAATCTTCAACCGTTGAAACTGAAACACAAGAAGAAAATGAGCCGAAACCATCTGTGCTGAGTATCAGCAGAATACGACTTTATGATTATGGCAGTGAATATTCTGTGAAAGACCATAAAGGTCTGGATGCTGGAACAGAACCAGCCTCTGTCCTCTGAACCTGCCATTGCTGCACGTCTGAATTCTGATCTGGTACTGTTGTAAATCCAAACGGAGCAGCAAAGGTCTAACCCTAACCCTAACTTGGTCAGTGGAAACTGGTGTTTATGGTACTGTTTGTGAAGTGGGTGTTGTTAAGATGGTTATTAATGACGGCTTATAATCCGTCATCATCTGTAGACAGGAATGTCTAAGATTTAAGATATTTTTTCTAAACAATGACTTAGGTGACCTAAGACACATGCATGTAGTCTTTCTTATTTCTAAGCCTCCTCTCACTTCTTTCTCTTTTCTCTCCTCACAGAGGGTTAATCTGTCCTTCGATTTTCCTTTTTATGGACATTTCCTGCGTGAAATCACAGTGGCAACTGGTGGTAAGTGACCAATGTTCCTGGACTGTTCACTGAAAAGTAGTTAATATTGTTATTATTGGATGGGCAGTGTGTGCCTGGCATATGAGGTCTTACACTGACAGTTTCTATTGCCTTCAAGTTGTGGTAAAGAAAGTGATGAGATCTCCTGAAGTCTGAAGTTTTGCTAACATAAGAATCAAAGAATGTGTGTTTAAGTCTTGTCCAGATACAAGAACAAAACTAGTCTTGAAATCCTCTGAAATTCACAAAATGGTGGCTTTGGAGAAAACTTAGCATTTTATAGTGAGGCTTCAGTTATTTAACTGTTTACCAAAAAAGAACCAAAGGTAGAAATAGCTAAAGCTAAGCTAAAGTAAGATAGCCACAGTTGCAATACATATTTCAAAGCTATCAAAAAGCTAATTCTTGTTAAAATAATTCGATAGCTAATAGCTGAATATTTAGTAACTGAAAGGAAACTGTATATATAGCAGTGAAAAGTAAAATGATTAACAAAACCACTTGTAACATTTGACCAAAAGCCTAGAAGAAAAAATTAAAAGAAAATAAAGTCATGGCTAAAAACTGGTAAACATTTTAAAAAATAAACCCAGAAACAACTCATTAGCACTGAAAAAATTGACATAATTAGCTTAAAAAATAACCAAGCCAAAAGTAAGTACAATTATTATAATCATGATTAAAAATAGATTAATAAATATGCTAAATGAGCTTCAGAAAACTAAACAACTAAACTTTGTTCACATATAACAGAATGCTAAATCAAAAGACTACTGAGTATTGTCCCTAAAATAGTCAAAAGTCAAACTAGCTAAATGTTAGCCAAGAGTCACTAAAGGTCAGTTAGAGAACCTTTACAACAATCACTGACATTCTGGACCAAAAATAAAGTTAAATTATCTAAATGTTTTTTACATTACATTACATTACACACAAACATTTACATTGTTTGAGATACTTTTCCAGAAAGTGAGGGTTAGGGTTGGGGTTATGGAAAATCAGAACAGATATCAGTTTCCTTCTGTCTGTGTCACCTCCTGGAGGCTCAGAGAGTCATGGGTCTAAAAGTATTGTCCATTACCTTGACCTTCTCACCTTCAAGGGTGAGTCTACAACAGCTGAGAATGAAAACCAGCAGCTCAGGCTTGAAGTCCTGGAGAAACCAGAGCGTTGGCCATGGGCTGGAAATCCCAGTCCCAAAGCCACACCCCGATCATGAGGGTATCACAGAAGAAGTACATGTGTGGCTCAGACACATGATACAGTTACAGTCTGCCGGTGTGTGCAAAAACAATTTTCCACTTAATTCGTGACAGCGAAGACCCGCAGTGATTTGATCGTAGATATTCCAGATATTTCTGTGCCAATGGAATAACAAAGACTCCCCCCCCCCGTCATGATAAGGAGGAGTGGACAGTTATGCTGCCGCTAGTTCTGTGGAGATGAAGTACATTTGCATTCCCTTAAACACAAATGGAGAGGGAGGAATGAAGAGAAGGAGAACACCTAGGAAGGAGGAGGAACAGGAGCTTATCTTCGTCTTGCAGGCAGGAACTTGTCTTCCCACTCTAACATCGTTGTTACCAAATCAATGACTTTCAGTTTTGGCAAATATATTTCATTTAACTGTGAGTAATAGACTATTCAAATAACTGCAGTCCTTTCTTCTATTTTAAACATCTTTAAAAGTTAAAGCATGACTCTGTTCAAGTCTTTACTGTCAGATTTCTGACGACGGTTTTTATTCCTGTTGGAATGAGGACAGGAAAACAAAAAACATTTTGGGAGAATTCTGTTTCTGTGAAACAGGAAGTTAAGATGACGTGGCCAGCACAGGCCCGTCTGAAAGAACCAACATGTCTGTGGACGTAATATCTGAGAAAGACCCACAGATTTGACAAATGTGTAATATTGACATTTCCATAGGAGGGAGTGGGGGGTGGAGTCTGTCAGCAACCGTTTTACTCAGATCTATTCTGATCCTCTGACCTTCATCACCACTCTACATGATCCATGTTATAAAGATCATTACTGGGATGAGGGAATAAAGCAGCGCACACAAGGAACGATCCAGGCCGCGATGGACATGGAGAAGCTCACAGAGCAGTGTTCCAGATGAGGGGCGGGGACCCTGGTTGTCTGATATGTTCTGTGAGATCCTGACAGAGTTCCTCTAATAATAATAGGTAGGATATTCTATTCTGACTTCCTGTCTGACTATCAGTTGATTTGATTTCTCTGCTAGACATTTGACAATTCATTATTATTAATTATTATTAATTTATTATTAATTAATTATTGATTTATCTAATGTCAGTGCCTTGATTTTATTGGGGTTCAGTTTACAGTCAGAACCATCATTTCTTTCGGGTTTAGGCCTTGGTTTTCTCATTTTTGGCTTTCAATTTCAGACAAGAATTTTAATTTTGGTGCATCACTAGTAAATGTGTATATACATATATACACACATATGTGTGTGTCCTAGACTATGAGGATACATTTACTCATATTTCAGTTGGAGTTCACTTGTCAAGGTTTCACAAAATGTCCTCCTCCCCCACTCCTCCTCCTACTCCACTTTTTCTCCTCCTTGTGCTGACAAAGCTGTATAGTAAAGTCATTGTGAGCAGGGAGGTCTTTTGTGTGAAAATGGATCTCCTTGTGGTTCACTGTTTTTATAGCCTACTCTCATTGTATGGAGACATAGTGAAATGGAACTGATGCAGATGCTCATACATCCCAGTGATTCTTAATTAATATATATTTTCTATATATTTTATTGATTTACTCAGCAGGATTGTGTCTGACTGGAATCAACATTTTTAATGTTAATATCCTCTCCTTTGGGAACAAGTACTACTTGTAACTAGAAATTTTGGCTTTATTCTTTCAGTCTAAGTTGTGAATACTAGGTGCCAATTTAAAGGGACTTTTCTTCTTTTAATTTTGAACTACAAAGTCCTGTAAATGAAATGAGTGTCGTGACACAGTGTTTCCATTCATAAAGTCAAATAAAATGTACTATTTATTGACAGATCAAGAACAACTTCAAGTTTCATCATTTGATTCTTAATAATAAAGGCATACCTATGGTTTAGCAAAGATTATTTTGGTGCCAAAAACAGTACTGGTGCTTTTATTGATCCCCGCTTTCTATCTTACAATATTAACCCTTTCTAGGTGACCACCGGGTCACCTAGATTGCACAAGGGCTAACAGAGGACTGAAGGTTTTTATAAATAGAAAGAGAATGTTTTTTTTGTTTTGTCAATAGTCTTAACAACAATAAAAGTGATGTGTTGCTCTTTTCTTCTTTACCCTGCAGGATTCATCTACACAGGAGATGTGGTCCATCGGATGCTCACGGCCACTCAGTACATCGCTCCCCTCATGGCCAACTTCGACCCTAGTGTCTCCAGGAACTCCACCGTTATCTACTTTGATAACAGTTAGTTCACTTTACTTTTGTCAATACTGGTAAACATCCAGCTTCAGAACAGAGCTTTTATTCACCCGTCAATAAAATTCAAATGTTATAACTATGGTCCATTCACACATGTTCTTGCAGTGAGCTGGACCATTTTATTGTTAGCTCTGGAAAAATGTTATGTTGAAGAAACCATCGTTGAACTAATGTAGTTGAAGTTTCATGTTGTAGTGCCTTTATTTTTTACTGTGGTTTTTATTTGCTGCCAAACTCTGAGTTCATGTTGACCACGGTTCGAAGTGACTAAAGATATTTAGTTTAACAGAAAAACGTGTTAGTCTGACTAAATTAGTACTGACCTAAATCACACCAGTGAACCGATGACCAAGAACAGAAAATGATAAGAATAGAGCAGAAGATGATAGAGTAAATGCAGTGCATAGGATAGAACACAGTAGAATAGAACACGACAGATAAACTTGTGGGCAAAATTAAAAACAAGGCCAGACTGGAGCTCCTGACTCCTCACCCACTCCTGGACCTGTGTGTTTGCTGACTGAATAAATCCACTGAGCTAGACGTTAGCAGCAGTTTAGGTCTCTGTCATCGCACTGATGAGTCATTCTACTTCTCATTCTCTGTATCACACCAGCCATTCTACAGTACCAAGTATTTTAATGATTTTCATTCATATATATACATATATATATAATGATATCATACAATCATGACAATATCATGATGCAATGTCCCCGCCCCAAACATAAAACATGTTTTTTTAATTTATATTACACACAGTTCATATTAATTATTTTTGAGCAAGCAGCCAATCTAACCCCCCCTGACATATCTGTAACTGTCTGATGCCTGTGTGTGTGGTTCTACTCATAAAATTAATTCAAAGTCATATGTAGTTGGCTGTTTGAATGGCAAAACTGTTTTTAATTTGTTACGCTGCAAGACTCCTCCAAAATAATGGCGTTATGATAATGAGACTCAATGCAGTCAAGTAGCACCTAAAATTACAGCCACAAGCATGGGCGCCGATTCCGTGGGTTCTTCAGGGTCCGAGCAGCCACGGAGATTGCCAAGCACTCACGTGTGCCAGTCTTCACTTCTGTTGATTTGCTAAAGACCACTCCACGCTACCTATCAACGCTGTGCATTGTGATGACAGACAAACTGCCTAAAAGGCTGGGTGGCAACTTGCTGATAAAACTAGCATAGTGGTTGATTTAGCCAACAGAAATGGAGAAATATAAGATAAAAGAAAAAAATCACCGAACATCATTGTTTATTGTTTATTGTTTGTTGGCTGTCATTCCCAACATTTGTCTCAGCTGCAGTCAGTTTCAAAATGGATATATGACACAAAAATGAAAAAAACAAAACAAAAAAAAGTTAGGGCTGGTAATTAAAGTATAAATTAAGTATTTATATGCAATTAATCCAAATAATCCCAAACTAAGCTTTATAACAATATTTTCCCAGATTTAATACTTGTGAAAACTTTTTGTTGTTTGTTGTTATGTGAACAAATTCTTGTTTTTAAGACTGTTTCAAAAGTGTTGTAAAAGCGTCTTTATCCTTGTGTTCCTGGTTGTAGGTACTTCCCTGGTCGTGCAATGGGACCACGTTCATCTACAGGACAACTACAACCTGGGAAGTTTCACCTTTCAGGCCACATTGCACAACAGCGGCAGGATTGTGTTTGCTTACAAACAGGTGAATATCTTAAAACCCCATTACACAACTTTTAACTCTGTGTTTTCCCCTTACAATCAGTGATTCTTAGCACTAATTAATAAAATCATTGCATTAGAGTTAAACTTTGAACTTAAACTTTATTCATTTTTGTAGCACTTTCCATACATTGAATGTACAGAGAAACGGTTTAAAGACCACCCCGTGTCTTCCACCCTACCACATAAACATACACTCAATAAATCCCTCACCCACTCAATCATTTACTCAGACATACAGCCATGCACACGGTGGCAAGCATGCATTTATTTAAAGGTATTAAGGCTGGGTAGTGAGGATTTAGGTGGGGAAAGCATTTATTCTGTCCTAATAAAAACACAAATTAGATTGTTTTTGCTCTAATGTATATGTCTATGTACCAATAATTATTATTATATAATATATTATATTATACAAATAATATTTTTGATGACCAGTGACAAATGCTACTAATTAACCTGCTAATAAGCTGAGTAAGTTATATATTTTTCTTCCACAGATTCCTGTTGAAGTGTCACAGATCAGCTCAGTCAATCATCCTGTGAAGGTGGGCCTCTCTGATGCCTTTGTGGTGGTCCATAAGATCCAGCAGATACCAAGTGAGTATAAGTCCACAAAACTATTTGTATTATAATGTCATGATAAATGATAATACATCCCAGGACAAATCCGTCTTCAGACAGGACTGTCAAAGCATATGGCTTGCAGACCACAACTGGCCCACTGGAAGGTTAAATTAGACCTATGAAAGGAATGTCGACACTTGAAGACCCACATTTTAGGGTTAGGGTTAGGTTTTTTTTTTTTGATTAAAATAAATTTTATACATTAACAATGTATGATATCTTCAGTTCAGGTACTGAATATGAGACAAGTGTTTGTACATACAACAAAACTGGTCTTGAACTTGTTTAATTTTGAGATATCTTGGAGTCAATTTTTTCTCAGTGTATACAGTAGGTCATATTTGTACGATATTTAATATTTCCTTAAGCTGGGGTCCAGGTCCAGAAGTATAATAAATATGCTCTATCATCCTTTAACAATATATTTCACACTAGACCTCCATCCATCCATCCATTTCCATCCGCTTATCTGTTACCGGGTCTTGGGGGCAGCAGTCGCCACCCAAATCACATTGCACCATACCAACGGCCCTACACTTTCCTGCGGGTTGTGAGTCCACTGGAACGTGGACCGAGATTTGATCCTGCCCAGGAGGTGAACCCTGGGGTTCCAGACCAATGACAGAGACATTGCCTCTGGGCCAAAGCACCACCACACTAGACCTTTAAAACATAAAATATGAAACTTAGTGTGTTTCTTAATATTTATCTCCTAAATTCTTTTACTACTTTGTTGTAGTAAGCAGTGCTTAGTACAAAGATTAGACCTAGAAACAATCTATTTCATATGAATATTCTGTAATCTATATTTTGTTTCTCTCATTAAAACTGTCTACTGCTTAGATTGAATGTAAAAATGAAATCCTTAGAAGGCACACTTTGGGGGTGCTCATTCCTACTAGTGCTGAATTAATTGGTGAGGGGTTGCGTCAAGAAGGGCATCCACAAAATGACTTCCATAGCAGACAGACCACAGGAGGTCAACATCGGGCGGTTCCGTTAACCAACAGGCTACTGGTGGAAATTGGACTAGTGTTATTCGAAGAGTATCAAGAAAGAGCAGAAGATGATGTGTTGAAAATGAAGACAAGGAAAAGAAAGAAGGTAAAGAGATGAAGATGAAGTTGTGGAATCTAACAAAGGAGAGAGTTTGGCCAGTGATTGGCTGTTACCAATGACTGAGAGATGGTGTTTCAGGAGATACCGAGGAAGTTACTGTTGTCTTCTGCCAGCTCAGTGAAGTTTAAAAAAAGGAGAGAAATGATCAAATCTGTCAACATCCCTAATGACCCCATTCTGCTTCCTGTTGTACGCGCCCCAGCCCCCAATCCTTCTTCAAGAAACACATGTCCCAGTTTTTGGCTCTGTAATTTTCAATATTGGTTGCCCCTCTCTGTCCTTCTGTCTCTTTGTTTCTTGGAAATAAAGATGTGAGGAGGAGGACGATATACGAGTACCACCGCGTGGAGCTGACAAAGACCAAAATCATAAATTCTTCAGCTTTGGAAATGATACCTTTGCCCAGTAAGGATACATGATCAGAAGACTCTTTGTGTTTAGTCACTGTTGTGGTTTGATAATTTTGACCTGATTTTTTCTCAATTTTTCCAGCTTGTCTCCAGTTCACTAGCTGTAGATCCTGCATTTCCTCACAGATCAACTTCAACTGTACTTGGTGTCATCGCCTCAGCAGGTTGGACATTTAGACACGTTTCATTGAAATGACTAGAATATTGTCCAGTAAAAGTATGTAGTGATGATGACAGTATTAATGGGTCTGGGAGGTGTCTACTGTGTGTGAATGAATCTGCAGCTGCTCCTGTGTACGAACGCCTCTTCATCATCAAGTGGATGAGTCCTTTACGTTTATTTTTCTCAGATAGTTTTGGCTAACGTTTAGCTGCTATAATGACATCAAATCTTATTTAGGTCTAGCCTACCTTTCAAATATTGTTCTTTACTATTGTCATTTAATCAGTTGGGCTCATTATTACTATTTTTTTTTATTTCTTCACAATTTTACTGAACATTTTGACAACTTTTAGCTATATATTTATGAAAAAACTTACTTCAATCTTAGCTACCAATTTTTAATTTTATTCTATTTTGTCCTTGCCTTTTATTGCGTATTAGGTTACTCCTATGAACCATTTCTGCCTGGGGTTGGTTTGTTGGGTCCAGTTTACCACAGAGATCAACAATTTCCTGTTTTTTTCAGCAGTTTTGTCTGTGTTAAATTATCAAATGCATGTTCTTCTAAGTATTTCATTGCAAAGAATGGGAATTAGGAACCTGGAATTTCTCTTAACAAATCCACATACCATTTGCCAAAGTATTTTATTTGTAATGTATTTCCTCCGTGATATATTTGCAGTTAGCATACCAGGAGCAGAAATCAGGTAATCTTGGGTTAAATTCCCAGAGAAACCACATACTTGGTGCCTGCAGGGGGCAGCCTATTGAAGTAGATCTGCTTTTAACACAAAGAATTTCCAGAGTGTGATCAATGATGTTCAAGTTGTTACTATTATTAATATTATTATTAACGTAATGTAGCCATGATGACAATAGGTCCCATTAACTCATGGTTTTTTGTTCAATATCTTGGGTTATTTTTTAAGTCATCTAAGTGTGTAAATGTAATACTGTGTATACTCAGTATTGAGATGTTGTTACCTCTTCTCCATGCAGTCTTCAGTGTCACAGATCAGAAAGTCCATAATCAGAGTCCAATAATTTAGGTCCTGTGATATCATGATGACAGTTGTGAGCAGATTAATGTAAAGTCACCCTGAAGCAGCAGAAGAACTTAGAAGGATATCACAGCCACTCTGGTCAATGTCCAAACTGACTAAACAGGAGAGGTTCTCTCTGTTTAACTCACCCCTAACTAGATCTAAATCATTCACACTAGCATTTACACCTGGGATCAGTTCAGAGTGAACCACTGACCCACTGACCCCATGGTTTTTTTTTTGTGGTAAAATTTGAGTACAAAGAGAAAACACAGGGTATGAAATTCTGAGCCCCTTCAGAAAGACCATCATTTAAAAGTGTTTGGACTGGTCATCTTATTTCTGTGTGGCCAATGCACTAACTGCCATTTCACTATGTGAACCACAAATTGACCCTAAAGGTTAGGCCAATCGAGAAATGAATTAGAATTCATAACAGCTAGCAGAAAAAGACACATTTTAACGAGTATTATTGAGATCAGTTTAACTAAGTGCTGTTAACCTTATTTTAATAGTTCCCTATTTGAATGCCTTGTCTTTTGATGAGCCAGTAAAAATAATAACATGTGGTAAAACATGTCCTAGTTTCATAATTGTCCTTTGGGCTGGATTAAGGACATGTCTGTGATAATTTCAAAACTGAATATTCTATTTATAATTAGGCACTTGGCCTGATATTTTGTATGTTTAAGATCAACAGCCTTTGGAAAAACTAACAAGACCAAGAGAAAATGATGAGAATCCTGATCCTAAATGCCGCCAGAAGAATTGTTCCAAGCAAAGTTCCAAATTCAGTCCTGCTTAAATAGGTCACAAGGTCATCTTTCACTGGCCAAATTAGGAAACACATCAAACTGATCAAAATGACTTCTAATTATTTATTATTGCTAATATCAGTAAATGATTTATTTCTGCCTAAAATTAAAGCAAAGAGTAAATTCAGCCAGAGGCCAGTGTTGCTACATTTTTACACAATTCAATTGTTGAGTTATCTTTTATCAGTTCAAGTGTTACCCTCATGCAAACAAGCTTTCTAAGGGAGAGGCTGTTCGTGTTTTTCTTATGTTTTTTTAGCCAATTTTTAGGTTTCAGAGAAACTCTTATCATTTTTTTGTGATTTACAAGAAGTATTTAAACACTACTGTATAAAGAAAATGTTGCTTTCAAAGATCACCTCAAGCTTTTAATGTGTTTGCATAACTAAATGTTGCTTTAGTTTCATACTTTATTGCAGTGGAGGAAACAGCCTTTGCATAACTATATTATTAATGGCAGAAGAAAAAATTACATTTTTAGCAACATTTTTGCCAAAATAAGTAAAAGGAAATTATTTAAATTAACAATTTAAATACAGTCCAGTAATTACCCAATCAGCTAATTATAAAGTAATGGACACTCCTACTTCAGGCGCAAATAACAAACAAATAATTTAAGGTATAAAAATGTTCATGAAAAAACTATGACAAGAAAGCAATTAAGGAAAGTTGATGTGAATTTTATTTCAACACAGCCATGTCACTGAGATCAGCAAAAAGGTATATTTTTTAAAGGTTTGAGTTGATTAGGAGCCAGGCCAGACCCGTCTCTCCATCTTCAGGCGTCTTTTTACCCACAGACGACTTTTTACCCACAGGACCGTGCGTTACATTTGCTGTGAATGTAAATGGAAGCAAAGTTCTTTCATATTTAACCCTGTGTTATGAGCAGCAGTACATGTAGGCCTCCACACTTACTTTTTTGTAATAAAATCTGGAACCCAGCGATTCTCTGCAGCTGTAATCACAAAAGTTGAAGTAGTTTAGAGACAAATCCTTAATTATGTCATAGTCTCAGCTGAGTGGCAAACATATAATAGGACTCACCTGGAATGAGCAGGAGAAGCAAGAGTGCCACAAGAACCACACGGTAAAGAACCATTCTTCTTCTGAAACCAGTTCCAAATGAACAACAAGACACCTGAGAGTTTGCCTCTATTTAAGTCACCACAAACAATGGGAGGGTTTTTTTTTTTTAAACTATTTTTTTAAACAATTCCGTTTCCAGTTTTTGCTTTTGAAGCTCGTAGGATCAATGTTCCCATGGTATCACAATGCCACAGGCTATTGTGTTGTAAAATTTAAAACAATATGTCCTGCCAATATTTTGTACTTCATTTGGCGAGTACACTTTGATCGTTAATCATCCCCTCTACACCAGTCATCTCCTAGTCTGGTGCTGTTGACACTGTTCAGGTCAGTGGTGGCTTAGTGGTT
Source organism: Cynoglossus semilaevis (assembly GCF_000523025.1). Classification (NCBI taxonomy): domain Eukaryota; kingdom Metazoa; phylum Chordata; class Actinopteri; order Pleuronectiformes; family Cynoglossidae; genus Cynoglossus; species Cynoglossus semilaevis. The sequence goes on along the minus strand of NC_024309.1, from coordinate 15,250,414 downwards.
AAGGACTTAGCTCTGGTAGATTTCGGTTCTAGTCCAGACCAGCTGCCAAGTTACTGCTGAGGTGCACTGAGTCTGGCTCCGTCCCCACACACTGCTCCCTGGGCACTTCAGGACAGTACATTAAGTTTAAAATCAATATTTGTTCACTCATTAGCCAGTGGATTTGTTTTGTTGAAGATGTGCGTTACAATGATCCTGGAAGTGGACCAAGAAGGTCCTCTGGTTGTAAAAAGAACACCAGATGATGAAGGTGTCATCTTCTGCCCCCAGATGCTCCAGTGGATTTGACCGTCACCGTCAGGACTGGGTGGACAACAACTGCCCAGATGAGGTGAGTGAAGAAGAGTTAAAAAAAACACATAATGATCACAATAATTATCAGCAGTTTTGCTGGAGATGGCCCACATGACCCCAACTGTAATTGTTGTCCTCCAGACCAAGTACAAACTGTGTGACATCAGCAACACCACGTACGTCTACCCCATCACCACCACTGCTGTTGCCAAAACATCATTCAGGAGCAGAGGCTTACCAGGGGAGGAGGAGGGACCTGCCACTGCAGACCCCCCCACCAGTGCCCCCACTGAAGGTAGAGGATGAAGCCCTTTGTCAAGGTCACGGTTCAGAGTTTTCTGCAACATGTTAAATGAAGGGCATTTTCTTGAGTTGCTCTGCATTGGTGTAGATGTGGTGAAACAGAAAGGAAATGTCTCCATGTCAGGTTAGATGGGTGTGGGGTGGAGGGTGGGGTGGGGGTTGAGCAGGGGGGCAAACTGTTCCATAAAGGACCACTGTAGCTGCAGGTTTTCCCTAGAGATTACAACTAATCTAGAGACACAGTGACTGACCAATCAGCTGTTTGGAGATTCAGATCAGTTGATTAAAAGATCTAAGTCAGGTGTGCTGCTGCAGCTGCTGATGATTGGTCGATGATTGATGATTGGTTGGAATAAAAACCTGCAGCTCCCTGGGTTAGGGACAAGCTACAAGCAGCTTCTTGTTTAGATAAGATCATAGCCATCATAACCATTTAGTTTAGTTATTCAGTTATGTTCTTCAGTTATAACAAAAAGTAAGATGTAAGAAGGTCAACATGGAAAAATAAAAGGTTGAGGGAAAAAAGCCAAATATGCCATATGAATGTAAATAATGTAAATAAATGTTAGATGAAAATAAGTCCAAATGTTTGCCATAACCCAAACATAGCACAGATTAAGCTAACACGTAATCAGGATGATATCTAAGAGTAAAAAAAACATAAAAAAATGTTCTGGATATAAATTAAGAGCTAGAGGAAGCTCAGACAAAACAGCTAAATTTAAGCATAGCTAGCTAATTTATGGTCAACATGGCTAATTTAGGCTAACTACAATATTCCACAAATAAATGTTAGCCACAAAATAAATAAGAAAGAGATGAAATAAAGAGCAGAAATTTGTTGTATGTTGCATCTGATCTTATATATACAAGAATCTATGGCAGCTTCCAGGCTGCAGAGAACATAGTCATGGAAGAAAGTATTAGCTCCCGTGGACCTTTTTAGAAAGAACACCATTTCTCCCAGAAAAGTGTTGCAATTAATGTTTCGGTTTACACATGTTACACATTTCCTTTATGTGGATTGGAATAACATAAAAAAGTAGACAATAACTTATAATAGACATAATTGTACACAAAACACTTAAACACTGGGTTAGACAAAATGATTGGAATATTTGATTTCACAACCTTTGAAGGAAATAAGTGAAAACAACTGCTTTTCCTTTCCCTCGTCTCAACTGGAATGTTTCACCACTCTTTTTCTGCTCCAGGTCTTTCACATTCTCCCAAAAGCCATTTTGAGATCTTTTTATTGGAATCAGACTCTTTAGCTGTGAGTCCAGCGTTTTGTTTTCTGATCATTGCTGGGTGTTTTGTGAGTTATCCATCATGTGAGTTATGACCATGTGAACCTTCCTGTGGGTGGTGAGTCCGCTGGAGGGCGCCAACCACCCAAACTGGGCCAAATTCACAAAAGCTTTTTTATATCAACTCAGAATTATGATTCTCCTTAACCTGGAAGAAATAAAGGAACATTTAAACAGTCAATATTATAAATATTTTACAATAGTAAGTAGAGCAGAAATATAGAAAAACATGTTAGATCAGAAAGAGAGAAAGAAGAAACAGAGTTATGTTTGTTTACATGGAGATAATCCATCTTAGAATTGAACTATTCATTGTTTGCTCTTATATTTGAATGAACTTCATGTTCAGACCTTGAGGTGTATTTGAATATATTTTACTTCATGAATATTCAGTTTATTTTTTAAACAATTTGAAAGGTTTTGGTTCAGTGTGTGGTTTATTACCTTTCTGACTTCTGAGATAATTTCAGCTGTTCATTTGTTTTAGTTTTATATATTTGTTTTTATACACTAAAAAGGAACTTGGTTACTATCCATAATGTCAATCATATCCATAGAAGAAATCTACATTAGATTGATTAGTAGTCAGCTGCTGCCTCACCTCTTAGCTGTGTCAATCAAATAAAATCAAAATAATAATTTTAAAGACAGAATTGTATTCAATTCATGACTAAATGATAGGAGATGCTGCCCCAGTGAGTCAGTCAATCAATAGCTATCAATTGGCTAATGTAAGCAATGTTTTTTTCAAAATGTTTTTATGAACACCGTCATATATGTACAGTACATGTATATATATTATACATGTACTTTACATACTAAATAAACTACACATATAGAAGTCTATAGTTAACTTATAGCTAACGTCTTCTATACTGTCTGTATACTAGTCTTCTATGTGCTGATTTATGCATGTATAATATGTAGAAATGACATTGGAGGAAGATTTCTGACTAAACTAAACTAAACTAACTAAACTAAAACCCATAGCTTTGAATCTTTAAGGTGTGGGTTTGAGAGGAATAATTATTTTATGTCTTTCTCTTTTTGTTTCCTCCTCACAGATGACACAAAGATCGCGCTGCATCTCAGGGAAAACCAGGGTAGGTCCTTGTTTGTGTGTGTGCATGTGCTTGTGCATGTGTGTGTATGTAAACCAAAAAGAGAATTTAAAAATCTGTCCAATAAGTAATCAAAATCAACAAAACAATACAGAAAGTTGTTATCATCATCATCATCATCATCATCATCATCATCATCATCATCATCATCATCATCATCATCATCATCATCATCATCATCATCATCATCATCATCATCATCATCATCATCATCATCATCATCATCATCATCATCATCATCATCATCATCATCATCATCATCATCATCATCATCATCATCATCATCATCATCATCATCATCATCATCATCATCATCATCATCATCATCATCATCATTATTATTATCAAGAATAAAGCAAAAATACTTTAAAACTATGCATAAGATAGCTGACAGGGAGATTTTGAGGTTTCAGAGAAATATATTAATAATTCCCAGTTAAATTTAGCCTCAAAATAAGCCTAATAGATAGCCTTTATTTAAAGAAACATCACAAGCACATTTCAGTTAAATTTGTATTATTTGAAACACGCAAGGGGGTAGTAATGTTAGTCACATTTCTGCTACTATATACTAAATGACCCAGAAAAATTAACTAAATATGATGTTTTAAAGATTAAGATGAAAAAAAAAAAAGCTTTGAAACAACAACAAATATTTCCTGGGTATTAATACTTACTAACATATATTTTTATATTTAAGACCAAAACACCAAATTGGTTTCCACATACTGTATTTTTGCAGCATCATAAAGATGGTATTATTGTGTTTTGGGGGTTCAGTAACTGGACTGTGGTGGATCCTTTGACTGCACTCTCCAACTCACTGTGTTTGTTGTTAATTTAATTCTCAGTGTTACTTTTACTGAGAGTTGGCAGAAAGACTTGAGGACAAATGAGCCCAATGACATTTGCCTTAACACACAACAAAGCTTCTGGACACTTTGTGTGAAACAGTTTAGCCTTGAGTGAATTTTGTATTGTGGTCTTTTAGGGTACTGGCTGGAGAAGTGTGGTGCAGTGTTAAGTAGTCAACATTGTAAAACATGAATGTGTAGTAACTCATCAGTCTTGCCTGACCTATTGTGGACTGGTTTTTAGAATCAACTTGTACCTATTTATAAGATCATTGTATGTGAAAAGTAATTATGAAGATGGACTATTGACAAAGATTGTACTAGGAGATATAGAAAATAAAATCTTTTCTATCTCTTGCCTTCTGCCATACAGATAAAAAGTTGCACTTATTAAACTAGAAAATATTAAAAACAAACAAACAAAAAAGGCTAGTGACTGTGTTCTGTAGCCCTGTGAATGCATTAGTGCTCATCCTGCTGTAAATCTGTGAGTTCAGACCAAACCCAGGCTGTGTTTCATGATGACTTCATTACAGCCTCTGTGCTGTGACTGGTTCTGTGCTGTGACTGGTTCTGTGTCACAGAGGGAAGTTTCTGTGTGCCTTTGGAGCTGCATGGCTGTTTTCCATCAGTTGACACATTTGCAAATTATAATTTTCCCACAGATCAAAATAAGAACTCACTCACTTCATTTTGTCCAACACAACGGCCTCATGCACAAAGACTTGCGTTGACTTTGTACTGAAACATGGTGTACAGAAAAACCCAGAAACTGGTGAACGCACAGAAACATCTGTACACTGTCAATGTTGAGACCATTGTCTTCAGCACTCTGCACAACCATGTCATTACAAACACATGGTTGTGTTAATTTATTCATAAGTGTATCTCTGTTGTGCATGTCTCTAAAGACTACTTGTTTTCACATTATTAGCAGTTTCCCAGAATCACCTCTAGGTGTCGTCAAAGACACACAGCTGTAGAAAAGAGTGTAAGTCAGCCTACACATTTCTATGATCATATCATTTTGATACATTTGAATATGAGCGTAGAAAGTAATGTTTGCCACGTTTTTGTGCATATCCAATGTTCGTACATGAGGCTCCTGGACCTGCACATTATCTGTCAAAGAAAAATCGCTCTTATTCGCTCTGATTATCAGTCACATCCTCTAAACAACGTCACAGTGGTGGTTTAGCAAAACTCAGGCCACTATGTTCCTACTTTAAGGACAATCGGTGTGAGACAGGAGGGTAATGATGGCATTGATAAATGAGTGCCCTCTACTGTTTAACTGTCAGAGCTACAGTGAGACCACACATGAACCCACTGCCATCCTCTCCACCTTTTATACAGGAACCATAAAGAGCATTCTGACCAATCACATTCCTACAGAGGGTCATGGGACCTCTCCTCCTCCTCCTCCCCTTCAGGACTTCAGGAGCAAAAAAGTGCTCTATGACCAGGGCTCAAAACATAATCAGTGACGCCCCCTTCCCCCCCATCTCTTTTAGATGTCTGTATCTTTACACATTCATTGCTAATGGTTAGATTTGTGTGTTTCTTTTCAGTGATGCCAGCTAACAGTGCAGTGGGCAGGATACCTGGTTCTCACCCCCTCCACACTGGTCTGATCCTGGGGATCCTGTTGGTGGCGCTGGTCACAGTGGCTGGTGTTCTGGTCACCGTGTACATCTACCATCACCCCACTTCTGCTGCCAGCCTCTTCCTCATCGAGGTGTTTACTGTCAATAAGAGTTTGTGTTCCAGATGTTCTTTTTCTTTTTAGGTTGATATGCGGCTTAGTGTTTGGGATTGGTTTAGAATTAGGGTTATGGTCTGTTCTAGTTTGGCTTTTATGGTTTGCATTTTTATCTACGCTTGCTTTTAAAGATTTACCTACGTCACAATCAGAAAACAATTCCCATAAATCAAATTAAGAATAAGCGATTTAGAAGCAAATGAACAAATCTAGTAAAATATATATTTGAAAAAACTGCAGCTATGTTTAGCTGCTTTTGATATTTTTTATAGATTTAAACGTACACATACTTTAAGCTTTTAACACAAGGAAGAAAGAAGTCACGTGTCCTACACCATACAATTGATGGGACAGTTCAAGGGTCATGCTGAATGTCATGCTTAATCACAATATTTGTTAGGCATAGGTCAATCTTTAAACACATCTAATTTTTATTCTTTTTTATCTATTATTTATTCTTTAAGACTTGATAAACCACAGCTGTGACAGGATCTCTAGGAAAACACTCCTTTTCTGTTGATCAGGCCTCCGTCACCGTTCTGTATGTAGCTAGTCCTACTAAGAGTGCTGGGATCATAACAAGAAACAGCCAAACAGAGAGATCAACTAATGGGTTTTCTGGATAAAAACAAATTGTCCACAGAAATGGATTTTCTTAAAAATCCAGATGGTCCTTATTTGCCAGAATTTGGATATAGGTTTGTAAAAACATTTAAAGACATTTCTGTGAAAAGATTGCTCTGAACATGGCACCGTCCCACAATGCTGCCCCCTGTTGACTATGGTGATGGGTTAAAAGCAGAAGTCACATTTGGTTGTGTGCAGTGGTGTGCTGTGTCACAATGACAAGTAGTTCACTTTCCTTCATAAACACTGTGAATACACAGAACAAAAAGTTAGCCAAAATGTTTTCAAATTAGCTGGAATAGAACCTCAGGTCCACTTAGAAGAACATTAGCTTACATTACAAAATTACAAATTCTTTAAGTGCTAAAAATCGCTCAAAATCAACAAATATATATCCTAATGTTAGCCAATAAAGAACTACAAAAACCACACTTTTTTTTAAATAAGTATATAGCAATAATTGCTAACCATCAGTGAGAACAAAGTTAAAGATTAGCCCATCATCAAGTGAAGTCTGCTAAAAGTTAGACAAATATTCTAAAGGTTGAAGGTGTAACTTTCTAACCATCCATGAGATAGATCGTCGTGTACGAGTGGTTGTCTGGTAACTTAATTCTTTATCAGAGTACTGAAGTAGATTGGAGCAGACACATTAAGTACTTTGGGGGCTAACACTTAGTCAGTGTAGCTCAGTCAACAGAGATGTGATTTTTTGACTGAAGACCAGACACGTCGCTGGACAAGTTGTGGACCGTCGTACTGGTCAGCTGAGGCAAGAGCTGACCATGGGCTGGACCAGGAGCTGAGTAGACTGTTAGGTTAGGGTTAGACTGATCATTCTAATAGTTAACAGTGTAAAAAGACTAGTAAGAGGCAACATGGCTGGTCTTTTTCCAGATAAATACAGAGAAATAAGACAAAATGTTATGTTAAAGGTTAAAGTAAAATCAGTGTTTTTTTTAGTAATTTAAGGATTTAAATAAATTAGTAAATTTTTGTGGTAAACTTTTTTGGTAGAAAAAAAGGTAAAAGTTAGGCAGGAATTAACTTAAAATTTGGTCAAATCCAGAAGCTAATGATTAAAAAAAAATGCTGCAGTATTAGTAGCATAGATGGTCCAAAAATATAAACTTTCCCTCAAAAAGAGTTATTAGGCTAGAAAAATATAATCCATTAAGAACTAACCCAATAAAGAGTCTAAGTGTTTAAGTCATTAAAGTGTTTTTTCTTCACAGAGACGTCCGAGCAAGTGGCCAGCAATGAAGTTCCATCGGAGTTCAGGTCACCCGGCCTATGCTGAAGTGGAGCCCGTGGGCCAGGAGAAGGACGGCTTCATGGAATCAGAGCAGTGCTGAGGGAGGGGGGAAATGGTTTTACATCCTTGCTGCCCCTCCATTTCTACTCTTCCAGTGCCAAACCTCCTTCATCCTGATTCTCCAGCAGAATCTGGAGCCGGGCTGTAAACAGTGAATGTTCTGGAAAAATTAGTGGAAAAGAGAGGAAACAGAAACCCTGGAAACTGATCCCAGACAGACTGATCAGATCCATCTAGGAAGAAGGTGATATGGGATTATGGTGATGGTACAGCGTGACTCTGTGCACTGATACTGGTGTGTGTGTGTCTGTGGAGGGGACGGGGAGCAGAGTGAATTATACAATTTATATTTTCAAAAATACAGCGTGTGTGAACAGAGAGTTTCCACTTTATTGTCGGTGGTTGTTTATTCATCAGGTTTTGTGACTTCTGTCCTTTTTTTTTACTGTTTTTTATTCCACACGGTTTACGATGTGTCTCTGTGTAGCTTGTCCTTATTGATTTTCATACAGATGCAGGACTTTACCACAGAATCTCTTCTGTGGTAAAGTCCAGCAGCTGTGTCATGTGACTCAAGCTTGACTCCTGTTAACCTGATTGATCACTCAGTGCAGTAAGGCTTAGAAAATACTGCTTTGTTTTCAGTTTGTGATGATGGGCTGGGGGGCTGTTTAGACATGTAGCTGCTCTAGTTAACGTCTCACGTCACCAGCTGTGTTTTCACTGTTATTTGTATCAGGAACCATTTTTGTATGAAAACATTCTTTGTCACTTCGGCAGAACCTTCAATGCTGTTTCTAGACCAACTACCAAAATGGTAGGGTTAGGGTTTTTACTCTATACATATATTGAACTTTTTATATGAATCTTGTTGTGATGCCATGTAGAAACACACCCACTGTAAAATACCAACCTTCAAATAATGCACAGGTTTCAATATGAAAAAAATGTCTAATCTTCCAACAAGATCTGCCTGTGGTATTTCATTTCTTTCTAAATTTCTAACATGGGCAAAAGTAAACCTTGTGGGGGGTGGGGGTTAGGGTTAGGGTTAAAAAAATTACATTATTCAGTCATCACTGTTGTCATCTAACTGCCGCAGATAGAATGACCTGAAAAGAACCACACCTGACAACGTTGTACTTTTTACTCGCTGCGAGGGGGAGCAGAGAGACCAACAGCTTCACAGAGCTGGCACACCTAAGGCCCAAAGTGTATGAGGACTGCAGCTCCTTTTATTGAGAAAGTTTCACAAGTACTGGGCAGTTGTTTTTTTTCTTTGAGTTTTACTCCCAGGGCAAAGTTCATCCGATTCCCATACTTGATGAGAAACAGACCTCATCCTTTATGAACCTACATTGTAAAAAACCTTTTAGGTCTAACCCTACTCCTGTCAAGCAGACCATTATTTAACACAGTTAGATAACAGTTTATGGTTCACCACACTTTGGTAACTAACTATGAATTCTATTTACACATCCAGACGTCCCTCCACACCTCATCTGTTTGGTTAAGTGCAGTGGTGAAAACTGGTACTGAAAAAACAAAACAAAAAAACAACACAGCTTCTGACACCAAAAAATGTTTTTTTTTTTGTTTGTTTTTAATCCTCCTATGTTTCCTTTTATCTGCACATTTATTGCACATTTATTTCCCATGGATACCTTTCTGTGTCGATTTTCACATGTGGTACTAATGCAAAAATGCAAGACAGGTGCTTGTGAGTGTGATTATATTTTTAGGTGTAAACCCTTTCTCTTGTGTCAGTATGGTGTACAGTAGAAACTGGACATACACGCACCTTTGTTTGAGCTGGCTCTAGTTGACCCTTGAAGAGTTCTGTGCGACGTTTGTGTGAGCCAGAAAACACACTGGGGATGAGATTTGTTTGTCTGTTTTTTCTTCATGTTGCATTTTCATTTTACCAGCATAATTAGTTTTGTGTCTATGGTTGATAATAGTGACTTGTATTCATCAGATTTTCAAGTGATCAAATGTTGGGACAAATCTCTCCATGACTCTCAAAATGAATAATTTTTGAATAAAGAATTTTCTGAAAAGAAAATACTGCACTCTCACAGAGACTACATGCTAGGCCTAAAATTTATAAAATGTGTGTCTACTTTATAGGCTAAGTGATACTTACAGTATATATATCCAGACATACCAAGTCTTCAGAAGGTTCTGGAGGCAGAGAGAGTGTGCATCTAGAGCAGTTGGGTCACCAACGTGGCCCAGGGGCACCTGGTAGCCCCCCTGGACTACTTAAGGTACCCACGGGGTATGTTCTAAAATTAAAACTAGTCAACAAGAGGGTCAAAATTTGTACTGTTACGTTGCTTTTTGAATCAGTTACACTTTTGATGATATTCAAATGGGTTCAATGAAGATGGTAAGAAGAGTGTCCCAGAACTGATTATTATTACATTGTTCGGGTAGTCTATATCAAACAAGTAGCTATTCGAATTATTAAGTGACCTTGAAGTAGCTCTCAGTTTCAGAAAGGTCGGTGACCCCTGGTCTAGAGATAGCCAGCTGTTCAGCTTGTATTGCTACATAAACCAACCAGTTTTTAAGGATAGTTGGGGCTTTTTCCCTTGGTTTAGCAGAGCACAGAGCACTTCCTGGAAGTGCCTTTTTACATGATGGAATAATTATGTATTTGTTCTAGATGAGAAATGTGTTAAACATTCAACAGCTGAGTCTCTGGGGTGTAGTTTTTTGTACTTTTTTGTTTTTCTGCCTGTCACTTTCATACTGTGGACAAACAAAGAAAATTGATTTGAAATAAATAATAGTTTAATATAACTTGAAATTTATCACAATTTCACGGTACACCTGATGATCTCTTGCAGTTCGTTAATGTGCCATGGCGTAGTGGTTGGGAATCACTACACACGTACGGGCCACAAGCATTATAGCCACAGAGTCAGGTAATCAATGGCCAGCATTTGTAATAAAGCACTAATAGACCTAAAACAATAAAACATTTTCTTTATGAGTAGCTGTTTTCTGTACGTTTTTAAACTAAATGTGAATATTTTTCTGCTCCTGGGGTCCGTTTCTTGAAGTTCAGTTAAGTCTGAGTTTAGTTAAAACAGAGTTTAGTTAAGTCTGAGTGGATCTCATGCCAGACTAGATATAAAGGCTCCTCAATTGAGCTCAGATAACAGGAACCATGCGATGTGAAAACGCATCCTGGTGGTTCTGCTTCACTCCTCTTAATCAACAAATCCTCTGGATCAACAAATCCTGTTGAATGACTGTAAGGATTTGTCTTCAGTGGAAAATAAAAAGGACAACAGAGTTACAGCTGTCAGAGACAGAGAAAAGAAATACTGTAGATGAGAGAGTGAAGGAGTGAGTGTTGATGAGAAAGTTCTTGATCCTGGTTAAAGACAACTGTTCAGCCTCAGTCACATGATTCATATATATCAGTGTCCACAGCTGACCTCTGAGTGTCCACACATGACCATCTGAAATGTTGATTTGTTGAGTGGTGGCCGCATGGATAAGGAAGCAGACTTGGGTCTGGAAGGTTTCAGGTTCGAGTCCACCAGCTGCCAAATTACCACTGAGGTGCTCTGAGCATGACACTGCTCCCCGGGCACTTAAAGCTGCCCACTGTTCACTTTGGTGATGCATTAAATGCAGAGGTTACATTTCGTTTCAATGACAAGGAGTTCACTTTCCTTCCACTGTCCTTTCTTCATTTGTCCAATGTTGATTCAGTGACAGCTGCTCATGCTATTACCATCACGATCTATTGGAGATAATAGATCAGTCTGATCTTGTCTCTTCATATGTGAATAAAGGTTGCTTTTGAATCTTTAAATCTTGAATTTATTAATATATAAATGTATCTTAATATTTAAATAATAATAATTAATAATTAACTAACCACCACATTTTTCTGATATTATGTTTAGTAAAATGTATTTAACAATTCATTAGATTTAATACATGGAATTCAGTAGGTTTTATGTACAACAAATAGAAATAACAATACTCTATTTTTGTATTGCTTTGGGTCTTCACATACCGGTACTTAAGTTTCAAATGTATTTTTGGAAGTATTATATATTTGCTCCCATAAAGTGTTTTGTAAAATATTACAAATGCCAACACGTGTGCGGTGACGTCTTACTTATCACCATTTTCGTTAATAAAACAATATATATTTATATATATATTTTAATTACGGTTTATTGAAAGAAAGTGTGTGGTTAAACTTTATTTTCAGTCAAAATACGTTGAAATGCAGCCTTGGTTTTTAAATGTGTTTGAGCAGTGAAAACTTTAATTCAGCATCACATTGTAATTTCTACTGTCGTCTGGTTTTTAGTTTACAATTTTAAATCAATCAAGTTCACTTCTTAATTTGTTGTCATTGTTGTGTCCATTTTGCCTAAAAAATAGCAAAACACAATGTTGCTGTTGAACATTTGTAATACGTAGAGGTGTGGACTCCAATCACATGAGTTCCACACAGACTCGATTCACATGACTTTCACACACTTGTGACCTGACCCTAACCCTAACCCTGAGTCATAAATTTGATAACCTTGGACCTTGGTTCATTCGTGTACTACTTGACTCTTTATAAAAGTCAATTATCAATAGCATTTCAAATGTCAAATCCCTAAAGTCTCATTGTTCCACTGTAATATTGTCTTGTCCTGTTGTTATTAACAGAGGTGTTAAAACTTCTGACTATTTCTGTTTCCACTGTAAACACAACTGTGCTAATGTTGACAGTGTCGGTTCACAGACACCGAGCTGAACTACCGCCACAACAAGAGGCTAAAATACACAAGAAGAAGAAGAAGAACAAAAAGAAAAAGGCATTCAAATAATTGTTAAACCTGCTGAAGTAGAAGTAGAAGTAGAAGCATATTTTCCAACACTGAGGTAGCATGTGAGGAGTCGGACCTAGAGAGAGCTTTGAGGCCACCCTGGGTTGGGGTCTGTGCTCATTGGCAGACTGACACCAAGGTACATGGTCTGGTTGGTGTATGGGAGGTAGTGGGAGGGGTAGTGGTGGGGTGGTCTGTTATTAGTTATTCTGTTTCACATGCGGCCATGGAATAAATAGATGTTCAATTACATTTTCTTAAACATTTTTACTTCCTGTCATTTCAACAGTCTGAAGTGGACCCTGTAGTTTTGTTTTGGTCAAATGCTACCATCCAGTGGACACATTTTTAATGCGTCTGTAAGCAGCCATACTTATATAAATATGTGTATATCTTTTCCTAATTTGTCTTTCCTTGTCTTTATTTGATTATTTTAACATTGTTTTTGTTTTGTTTTTTAAGAAAGGCTTTGTTTGAACTAAACCAAAGTGTCAAAGGTCAGTATATACAGTATATATATATATAAATAGTTGGTACACCTGAACCTGAACAGATGATTTAAATGTAATCACATGTTTTACTTTTGGCTACTTTTATATTTTGATTCTTTTTCATGGAAGTCACAGTAAAGTAAGTCCTGTCATTTTAGTTGTACACAGATCTCAGTTAGCCTGTGTAGGTTCTCAGTCATCCAGTTCATTTAATAAAAAAAAAATAGTTACATCGAAAGCAACTGGACAAAGTAGATTTTTTTTGGGAGATGTTTTACTCATCCAAGAGGCTTCTTCAGTTCTGACTGACCACTGGGAAATTCTGGTGTTTAGCCTTCAGGCTGCTATATACCTGTAATGCGGGTTGTTGCAGAAAGAGGGGGATGGAGGTGTCAGATCTCAGTTAGCCTCCCCTCGCTCATCCCTTAGCCCCTCCCCAAGCCTCTCCCCTAGCCCCTCCCCTAGCCCCTCACTTAGCCCCCCCAGCTCATCGCTTAGCCACTCCCCCAACTCATCACTTACCCCCGCCCCATTACTCAGGTGTAGTATATAAGGCCTCCAAATGGCTCAGTTCTCTCTCTGACTGCTCCCTGGTGAGGTTCTCTGTGCTGGTTCAGGTAGGCCATGTGCTGGTTTCTCTGATCTGTCCTGTTCTTTTCTTTCTTAGTTTTGCCCTTTACCTCCATTTTCTGTCTGTTTTGATCAACTTCCTCAATTGTTTGGCCTGATTAGCTTCCTTGGTTAGGGTTAAGTTAATGCTAACCCTGTGTTTATTCCTTTCTTTGAATGTGTATGTTGTTTTGTGACATTGTGGATTAACCGTGTTGTTGGTTTTGTTAATTATGTGCTTTTTTTTGTGTTTTATTTTGTTTTTATTCTGGCCTGGGGGTTGTCAGGTGGCATGCTAGGCCCTGTGGTTGGGACCCCACTCCTGTTAGGTCCTGCCGCAGGCCTGAGCTGAAGCCTGTTAAGCTGCTTTGGTTTTGGTCAAATTCTTTCATCTAGTGAAGTAGGCCACTCAGCGCCTCATGTGGAAAAGCTGGCTCAGGTTCAGTTAGTTAGCGTTGTTCTGATGGCAGTGCTGCCCTGCAGGCCTGAGCTGAAGCCTGTTAGCTGTTAGCTGCTTTTGTTTAGTTTCAGACACAGAGCTAGAGTTACGGAAATGCCGTTAAAGATGTGTAAAATGTAAACCTAATGTTACTTAATGTAAACCACTGCATATTAATGTTTTTACATTGCTGTCATTTAAAAAAAAAATCCTTTTTTTTTTTTTACATTAGAGTGGATATTGTATTGATCTAATTTGTGGTTTGAATGTGTTTGCTGTTGTTGTTGTCAGTTTCTTTCTTTTAAAATGAGTGACTGTCTTTGGTTTATGGCTTTTACATTGGAAAAAATGCTGAGTATTTTCAGTTTATACTGTGGGGTTGTTATGATGAACAATTTGTGGTTTTTAACTTAATTTTTTAAAGTGTATTTTTTTGTAATGGTCTAACATGAAAATGAGTAGATAATGTGTTTGTCTTTGGCTCTTGTGTAGTTTTGTTGACTTTCTTTCTTTGTTTTTTAAACTGCTACTTTCATTTGTGCTTCTTTACAGGTTTTATTTCTAACAAACACATCAAAGTTATGTTTGTGGTGACTACTTTGGTGTTACATAATGGTATTGGTTATTGTTTTTCATGTTTGTTTTTGGACCTTTACAGAATCATTTGACTGAAATTATATTTTGCTTCTTTGATTGTGGTTAATTTTATTTGACTGGGTTTGTACAAGGTATTTTTGGGGTTTGTTTTTTTTTTTTTTTTTTTTTTTTTTAAGTTGTCAGGTTTTTTGTTTTATATATATATATATAAATCCTAGTGTGTATGTATGTTTGTCTCTTTACAAGGTCTTTGTGATTTCTTTGTTTGCTTTTTTTTTTTTTTTTAATCGTTTGGTCTTGTATAATTGTGTATTAAATAACAATGATTGTATTATTTGGTTTGTTGATGTGCTTATTTAAATATTTGATCTGATTTCTCTTTTTCCTATGGTTTTATTATATAAAAATGAGTGGATTTCATTGATTTGTAATGGACTATTGACACTTGTTGTGATTCCATACTGTTTGAGTGTTGACTCCATTTTGTGTTCAACCTTTATTTTCCATACTTGTCTGTTGGTGCAGTAATTGCTCTGTCCATTTGATGGAGGTTTTATTTATTTATTTTTGAAACGCCTATCCTGCCTGTGACCTCTGCCCTAGACCTTGTGACGTCTTCCTCCAGTTTCTTCATTTATGATTTGAGACAACTTGAAGAAGTGGATGAGTTGGCTTTACAACATGGGTGAGAGTATCTGAAGTAAATTATACTACAGACTTTATGTGAAGGGAACTTGTAGAATATTTGTATTTATGTGAGTCAGTTATGTCTTTCATGTATAACATAATATTTTTGGAGGGGTTTGTTCTTCTAAGGATCCATCTGCAGAAGTTTACCTGGTGATGATCAGTGTCTGGACCATCACCATCTTCCTATTGTCCTCTTTTGGCAGATGTTGACTGGGTGCTGCAGACAGAATCATTAAAAAGACAATTGTCTTTCAGTGGTATATTTTCATTCAGGATTCAATAGGTTAATTACCCCCTTTTCCTATTGATCCACTAGCCCTGAGACTGAACTTAGAGAAGCTACATCCTGGTCAGGACAGCAAATTTTCACTTTTTAAATGTAAAATATGTGCAAGGATTCAGGGAACCTGAATTTTCTTTCTCTGTCCCTCTTGTCCTCTGTTGCCAGAAGTTGACTGGACCTTGTCAGGGATGAGATGTACAGGAAGTGAAAAGCAGAAGCATCTTTCCTATGAAGAACACTGTTGAAGATAAGTTTGTCTTTTTTTGGTATATTTGGTTATATGTGTAAAACAATAATTCTGTCCTCTGCAAAATTAATAATTTGATTTGAAATATGCAGGGTCAAGATGTCAAATTTATCTATACACTTAAGTTATGTGGTAGACACACAAATTACATTGCGCGTTTAGGGTCTTCAGAAGAAAATGTGCTTGGCTAAGAGATAATCCAATACTTATTAAAGATTAAGATAATATTTACTACTACTTTAAAAATGTTAAGTAATTCTGTTAGCTGAATAGCAGAACATAAAGGAAATGATGTAGACTTCTGGTACTGATGGTAATGGCTGCTGAATTTACTCTTTGTTTTTCTTCCCCTTGTCCTCTGTTGGCAGATGTTGACTGGATGCTGCAGATGGTATCATTAAAGATAAGTTTGTCTCTTGGTGGTATATTTTTATTCAGGATTCATTAGGTTTATTAACTCCTTTTGATCCACAAAACCAGAAACTGAAATTTGGAGAAGCTACATCCTGGTCAGGACTGCAAAATTTCACTTTTTGCCATGTTGTATATGTTGAAGAATTCAGGGAACTTTATTTATGTATTTTTTTTTTTCTTTCTTTCTTTCTCTCCCATATTATCATTAATATATTTGTGAGCTGGATAGTTTGGAAGCTTAGTGATTAGCAGGCACCTCTGGTAACATTAGTCAATTATACTGCTATATTTTCTGCCTCATAGGTGTTGGTGCTGGATCTACAAAAGCTCTGGAAATCTGGGCTTCTGGACTGCAAGTTGTTCCAGGTGAAACAACTCCCTTGAAGAAAGCTGTTCTCAGCCACAAGATGTCTTCTGGTTTGTACTACACAATGACTTGTTAACCCTGTTGATTTTAATCTGTGTCTGACTGATCTGATCTGTATCTAGAATTCTATGGACCACACTTTATGAATTACGACATGACCAGGACAACTGACATGTGAAGCAGACTCCCTATGAAGATCACCATTAAAAGATAAGTCTTTCTTTATCTGCTTTATTATGATTGATTTTTCTCTTACAGTTGTAATGTGTATATGGACTCCCCCTTCCTAAGGTTAACCATTTAAAAATCCTCATTGCATTTCATGTATATTTGAAGATGTGTTCTCTGATGACTGAAACTATATTTGCTTGTCTTAGTTTATAATCACTCAGAATTGAATGAGCTGGATTTCCTAACCTTCTTGGTGTTAAAATAAATCCATCCATTCATTTGTACCATGGAGGCAATCTCCAAAATCAGACATGGATCCCTCTGATTTTGTGACTTGGCCCATCCATGGTACATTGTCCTTCAGAGTAGATTGAGGTTTTGATCAGTGACTTTGGGACTACATCAAGGACTATACATAAAAAGTGTTGGTGACTCAGGTCATGGTATATATGTATGTATTTTGGGGTGGAGGACCATATTGACTGACAATTTCAGTCAGTTAAACCCCAGTAATTCCTACCCCACAGGTGTTGTTGCTGGATCCAGACTCCCTATGAGGAGCACCATTATAATAAGTATTACCTTCTCTTCTGTATTTGCTTATGATTCGGTATGGTGATAACTTTTTTTATTTTATTTTAAATCCAATAGAGCTGATACAATGGAAGTGGAAGAACACCCATCCCAGTCAAGACTAGTCTAGACCATCCAAACCTTCCTACTGGCTGTCTGAGGTCTGTACTGAATTATAATGCCTGTTAATGTCAGTTTGTTATGTAGAACAATGACTGGACTTTTTCATGTTTAGGTTGTGGACCACCAGAACCTTCTTAGGGTAGAAGGAATCTCTGGGGCAATGGCCAACTGCTGGCTGCCCTGGAGACTTCCTTTCATTTGGTTTTGTTGGACCGGGACCTCCATTCCTTTGTAGTTGTACTGTAATTTAAAAATTCAAAATAAATTCCATTGAACTTAACATGGTTGTTCTGTCTTTCTCCTCCCTTAGAAAATGTACTTCATGTAAACCTGTTTTCTATGAAAATAAATGCTCAACAATAGCCTCTGGTGGTCATGTCAGTGGATGTCAAATTCATAGTGGGCCTAAATTAAGAATTGTGACAATGTTGAGGGCCAAACTGAATATTTATTGAAGAAT
>NC_024309.1:15231026-15232408 GCF_000523025.1 Cynoglossus semilaevis | reverse complement strand
AGTCCAAAAAATATTTTATATGAATTTGACCAAATAACATATAATGACCACAAAATGTATAATGATAGATATATATACTGTATATGTTATTATGTTATACTGTGTTTAAAATAAACCCCCAAATTAAATGTCACAGAATTGCCTAAAAAATCAAAGGTTATTTCTCAAAACGTAGACATTTTTGACAGAAATGAAACAATCTAAATGACGAATTTGCAAAACATGTATTTATTTATTGTTTGATTTGTGCAGAGAATATGAGTCATCGCCTGCCGCTATTGGGCTGCTGTTTCTCTGTGTGGGAACGAGGACGGAAGATGACGACGATGTTCACCAGGTGGGTCACAGTTGTAAATCTCCCTTGGTTCACACCATCTGCAGGCGTTATGCTCAAGTCCCTAATGTCGTTGTTGTTGTTGTTGTTTATTCTGGCTCAGAGCTCATCGAAACACTTTTTCCTGAAACTGAACATTGGCAAGAAGATTAAAAAGCGCCGCTCGACGCTGCCTCTTTCTTCGGCTTCACGCACAGCCTGTTGTTGTTGTCCACGACGCAGAGTCTGGTTGGATCTGACAACGAACCGTCTCGAAACCTGTGAGTTGAAAACGTTTTTTTGTAATAGTTGTATATTTTCTGCTAAAGATAAAAAACTAGTTAATGTAATGACGTGTCAAAAATCTCACAAAAACCTTGCTTTACTGCGACCTATACCAACAAGAACATCGTATTTAAAATTGTACTTAAATTTTTTAATTCTAAAAAAAAAATTCAAAAAATATTATTTAAAATCAGAACAATTTGTGTTAAAACCATCAAAAATATTTTGTATGAATATTTCAAAAATCACCCAAAACACGCCTTACTATAGCCTTACCATCGTGAAAAAATCCGTAAAAATAAAAAGTCCCCGAAATGCCTTAAAATGCAAGATTAGGTCCTAAAACATGCTGCCAAGTGAATATTTTGTGTTTTAAAGTCCAAAAATATTTTATATGAATATTTCAAAAATCACCCAAAACACGCCTTACTATAGCCTTACCATCGTGAAAAAATCCAAAAAAATAAAAAGTCCCCGAAATGCACTAAAATGCAAGATTATGTCCTAAAACATGCTGCCAAGTGAATATTTTGTGTTTAAAAGTCCAAAAAATATTTTATATGAATATTTCAAAAATCACCCAAAACATGCCTTACTATAGCCTTACCATCGTGAAAAAATCCAAAAAAATAAAAAGTCCCCGAAATGCACTAAAATGCAAGATTATGTCCTAAAACATGCTGCCAAGTGAATATTTTGTGTTTAAAAGTCCAAAAAATATTTTATATGAATATTTCAAAAATCACCCAAAACATGCCTTACTATAGCCTTACCATCGTGAAAA
>NC_024309.1:15224916-15229743 GCF_000523025.1 Cynoglossus semilaevis | reverse complement strand
GCCTTACTATAGCCTTACCATCGTGAAAAAATCCAAAAAAATAAAAAGTCCCCGAAATGCACTAAAATGCAAGATTATGTCCTAAAACATGCTGCCAAGTGAATATTTTGTGTTTTAAAGTCCAAAAATATTTTATATGAATATTTCAAAAATCACCCAAAACACGCCTTACTATAGCCTTACCATCGTGAAAAAATCCAAAAAAATAAAAAGTCCCCGAAATGCACTAAAATGCAAGATTATGTCCTAAAACATGCTGCCAAGTGAATATTTTGTGTTTTAAAGTCCAAAAATATTTTATATGAATATTTCAAAAATCACCCAAAACACGCCTTACTATAGCCTTACCATCGTGAAAAAATCCAAAAAAATAAAAAGTCCCCGAAATGCACTAAAATGCAAGATTATGTCCTAAAACATGCTGCCAAGTGAATATTTTGTGTTTTAAAGTCCAAAAATATTTTATATGAATATTTCAAAAATCACCCAAAACACGCCTTACTATAGCCTTACCATCGTGAAAAAATCCAAAAAAATAAAAAGTCCCCGAAATGCACTAAAATGCAAGATTATGTCCTAAAACATGCTGCCAAGTGAATATTTTGTGTTTTAAAGTCCAAAAATATTTTATATGAATATTTCAAAAATCACCCAAAACACGCCTTACTATAGCCTTACCATCGTGAAAAAATCCAAAAAAATAAAAAGTCCCCGAAATGCACTAAAATGCAAGATTATGTCCTAAAACATGCTGCCAAGTGAATATTTTGTGTTTTAAAGTCCAAAAATATTTTATATGAATATTTCAAAAATCACCCAAAACACGCCTTACTATAGCCTTACCATCGTGAAAAAATCCAAAAAAATAAAAAGTCCCCGAAATGCACTAAAATGCAAGATTATGTCCTAAAACATGCTGCCAAGTGAATATTTTGTGTTTAAAAGTCCAAAAAATATTTTATATGAATATTTCAAAAATCACCCAAAACACGCCTTACTATAGCCTTACCATCGTGAAAAAATCCAAAAAAATAAAAAGTCCCCGAAATGCACTAAAATGCAAGATTATGTCCTAAAACATGCTGCCAAGTGAATATTTTGTGTTTAAAAGTCCAAAAAATATTTTATATGAATATTTCAAAAATCACCCAAAACGCGCCTTACTATAGCCTTACCATCGTGAAAAAATCTCAAAAAATAAAAAGTCCCCGAAATGCACTAAAATGCAAGATTATGTCCTAAAACATGCTGCCAAGTGAATATTTTGTGTTTTAAAGTCCAAAAAGTATTTTTTATGAATATTTCAAAAATCACCCAAAACACGCCTTACTATAGCCTTACCATCGTGAAAAAATCTCAAAAAATTAAAAGTCCCCGAAATGCACTAAAATGCAAGATTATGTCCTAAAACATGCTGCCAAGTGAATATTTTGTGTTTAAAAGTCCAAAAAGTATTTTTTATGAATATTTCAAAAATCACCCAAAACACGCCTTACTATAGCCTTACCATCGTGAAAAAATCTCAAAAAATAAAAAGTCCCCGAAATGCACTAAAATGCAAGATTATGTCCTAAAACATGCTGCCAAGTGAATATTTTGTGTTTAAAAGTACAAAAAGTATTTTATATGAATATTTCAAAAATCACCCAAAACACGCCTTACTATAGCCTTACCACCGTGAAAAAATCCGTAAAAATAAAGTCCCCGAAATGCCTTAAAAATCAAGATTAGGTCCTAAAACATGCTGCCAAGTAAATATTTTGTTTAAAACTCAAAAAAAACGTTTTATATGAATATTAAAAAAAATCAAAATCAAATTCAATTTGTATCTTTTCCTACGTTTCTCATAAAATTGTCATTAAGAAAATATTTTTAGAAAAAAAATTTCATCAAAATGTGAAATTTCCATATCATTTTTGGTCAAAAACTAAAAGATTTTGACAAAAATTTTGCAAAATTACTTATTAAAATTGGATGTTTTCCTGCATGTTTCTCAGACAATTAGGGCATTAAGATACAATTTTTAGTTAGAGTTTTTCTTAATAATATTTTCTGTCAAAATGTGAAATTTCCATGTCATTTTTGGTCAAAAAAAAAAAGTTTTAAAATACAAGTCTTTACCTTAAAATGTGCCTAAAAAGTGCAAAATCAAAAATGATATTGTAGAGGCTAAAACAGGAGTCAAAAACAGAGAACATTTGATAAAATACTGTATTGTTCTTTATTCTAACACATCCCTTCATGCCACAGTCTGTCAAGAATATTCCGCGGTTTGGAAAACAAGGGAAACATCTGTGAAGGCCCTCGCCCACGGGTAAGTCCATTTATGCCATTTTTTAAAATCATTATTAAAGTTTACGATTTAAAACCAGTCAAAGACAAACAAGAAGAAAATGAACCTTTAAATGCTTTGTACACAAACAACACTCAGGTAAATACAGCTTTTCCTACTAAAATGACATTTGGATAACATTTACACATTAAACTGACAAGACTGACCTTCTCAATCACAACACCACCGGAGATGAGTCGATGCTCAGAGGAGCTTGATGTCAACAGTACCACATGGAACTGATTCTGCAACATGCACAAATTCTAACAAAGAAAATGACAAAAAAGAAACACAAAGCTATTTCTCGGGATTTCACACTGTTTCGTTCGGGACATTCTCTGTCATTCGGGACATTCTCTGTCTGTTTACAGACCTCACAGTACATTTGCCAAATTCATCCAAAAGTTAACTTCATTAATTTCCACTCACTGTTTTTAAGCTTAATTTGATTTGGATTCTGTACAGTAAAGGTTCCTAACTTCTGGATCTCTGGCTGGTTCTGGGTCGTTTGGTACCAGACAATATTTTCATTCATGACCTTAACATTTGTTTTCCATCCCTTCTCTTTTCTCTTTTCAAGTCAACGACCGGTCCCTGAGAATGTTGTCTAACATGAAACCGGCCAATGGAGCAAAAAAGGTCTGTAGAATTTACCTCATGATCAATAATACGCTTAGTTTTTTGCTAATGTTAACTTTTAGTCAAATTCATCAGGTAAACACCACAGAGTAGAGTAGTGTGTAATGCCTGTCGTCACTACTGTCACTGTAGGAAA
The DNA here is from genome assembly GCF_000523025.1 of Cynoglossus semilaevis. NCBI lineage: Eukaryota > Metazoa > Chordata > Actinopteri > Pleuronectiformes > Cynoglossidae > Cynoglossus > Cynoglossus semilaevis. The sequence continues at coordinate 15,226,636 of NC_024309.1, read as the reverse complement.
GTTTTCACAGCCTTTTTGAGGAGCTGTTGACCTCCAGGGTGAGACGACGCAACTTCTCTTCCATAAATATTAATAGAAAAGTTTTAATTTGTTATATTAAACCAGCCAACAAGTCAAGGTAAAAGTTTGGCTCACTGAACACTTGGTGCATAAATACACGAGTCAAAAATCACTACATTTGATTTAAGGGACAAATGGACACATAGTGAGTTTTTCATTCAAACACAGTCATTTGATTTAAGGGACAAATGGACACACACACTGACGTCACAGACGTTTGACGTCAGAGCGTCGATGAACAGCAACAGTTACCTCAGAGTCACCGGTCAGTCCATACGACCTGCGACTGTTTCTGTGTTCATGCAAAGCTGAACAGGCTCTGCCTCAGTCTTTATACACTGTGTATGACGTACTGACCTTTAGTGGTTAGTGTGGGTTACTTTAAAAACATGCTTATCCAACTTCATAGAGAAAAGCCCAGTCCTGTTGAAGACAAAAAAAAACAAACCTGTAATAAATACAACTGAACTTAAACTGAACCTTTGTTTTTCCAACAGCGATGACGGTGACATTCTTCAGAGTTTCTCCAAACAAGAGTCTGCTGCTCCACGGATGTTGGGTTTGTCTGACAACATAAGGCACAGGCACAAACAAACGGTAACAGAGTGTCTGTCTGCTCGTCTCTTTAATGAAGATGAAGAAACGGAGATGAAAAGAGAAGCAGACGATCTGAGTCCAACCAAGGTACAGTGTTTGCTATTTTACACAAAAAGAGTTCTTCAACGTTCCAAAATCCTCACAGTATTCACGCGATTCTTCAATTTTCTTCAGCAAGCACCTGATTTGTGGAGGTCTGATCTCCAGAGTTTCTCCTCCTCCTCCTGCTCACGGCTTCATTGTCTGTGAGAGATCCTGAAGTTCCTTTCTCTGCACATCTTTCTGAGGAGCTGCTGTGGAGAAGTTCCAAAACATCATGTCCGGACTGTGAAGACGCCCTGGAGAAGGTTGGTCAGATGGGTTCATGTATCAGTTGCATATTGACAAGATCGGGTGGGTCCAGGTGTCGTGGTGGATGACTGCACGGATGGAGGAGCATCAGGACGCGGCGGGTGGGTGGAGCTAACCCTCATCTTCACTCTCCTCCTCCAGAACCTCCTCAAACACTCTCTCCGGTAGCCTGAAGCACTCCTCGAAGAAGTTGACCAGAGACTGGGTGAGGTGCTGCCTGGTGGCCTCACTCTGGATGAAGTGGCCTTCATCTGGGTAGATCTGAGGAACACACAGGATGGAGAAGATTGGAAACATCCGACCCAATGACCAAGCGACGAGAAAAGGTATGAATAACGGCCCCCGAACCGTAGCTTTAATTCCGAGGACGGCACGTACCTGTAAGGTATAGTTGGCCTTTTCGTTGATGAGTTGTGAGATGAATTTGGCTGAATGTTGGAAATGCACTTTCTCTGTGTAGAAAAGATCAAACACACACACAAAGAACTGTGAATAAGTCCCTTTACCCCCCCCCCAACCCCCCCAGCTCCATGAAGACTTCCGTGGACTCACCGTCAGCGGTCGGATGAATGATCAAAAACTTCTTCTCCACAAACTGAGAAGCTCTGTGAGCTAAATTGGCCATCTGAAAAAATAACAGGAAGAGCAGAGGAGCTGGACGTTAGAGGGTGAGGAGGGGTGTGTGTGAGGGGGGGTGTGTGTGAGGAGGGGT
>NC_024309.1:15220116-15223921 GCF_000523025.1 Cynoglossus semilaevis | reverse complement strand
GTGTGTGTCCCAGCGTCAGAGTGACACTTCATTCTATTTGTTTTAATCTCTTACAGCGTAGGCTCGGGGGTCCGGCTTCGGCAGACCCAGGAATCTTTCTGAAAAGGCAGACGCTGGAGAGAGGAGACATTTTCAGATGTTATGTTAAAATAATCCAAATGTATTTGAATAAACACAAATTAAACAGAGCAACAACCAGACTGCTGTGTGTGTGTGTGTGTGTGTGTGTGTGTGTGTTGTTTAGGTCACATTAAAAAAGGTTTACCGTATAATTCAAAGTCCGTGACTGGAGAGAGAACGGCTCCACATTTGACTGGAGTCTCTTCACCACTGAGCAACAGGCTGGTCACGTACCCTCCATACACCTGGTGGAGAACACACACACACACACACACACACACACACACAGGTGAACAAGCAGATTCTCACCAACATGAAAACTTCCTTCTCTGTTGTGATTCTGTTCTCACTTTTCCAAAAGCTCCGACTCGACTCTTATCCACGTACGACTCCTTCAGAAGGAAACTGATGGAACACAAACACAAACATCAAGTCAAGAACTTTATGTATTGTATTAAATAATAAAAGTAATAAGAGTAAGTTTAACATAAAATAATCTGATTATATTATCATATTTATAATATTCATCAGCTATATATAATTACAGTTATATAAAATATACTATATTTTCTAAATATTCAAATACACCTACATATATACATATATAGTCTTTCTACATAGATACAGACATATACATAATCATTTACATACAAATATAGCATTTTATCAAATCTATCTATTTTTTAAATAGAAATATGTTGGTTTTATTCTGCTACTCCACCTGAGGGCGCTCTTCTGGTCCTGTTCTTCAAACACTCCCACTTTCTTCTGAATCCGGTGCAGCAGGTTGGTTCCCTGGAATCCACTTCCTCGTCCATCACAGCGAACCACGATGACCTCGAAGCTGCTGATCAGAACTGTGAACCAGTCCATGTGAAACTGCTCTGACACCGTCTGACCACCAGGTGTCCCATCACTGCACAGGCAGAGTCAGGGAAGGAGAAATGTGAAGAAGAGCTGTAGAAGCTCAGCAACGAGGTTTTTTTTTTTATGTATGTAATATTTTTAAGGAACAAATTCTATGTGAATGAAGCCGGTAACAGTTCTGGGAATGTTCTCATCCACAGGAACTATTTCTAGAACTGTTGTGTGAGTTACTGTGTTAATGTAGATGTGTGACTCACACTAGCAGCAGCAGAGGGTAGTGAGAAGTTTCCATGAAAGTTGCGGGTTTGAGGATCTGCAGCGACAAGGCTGAAACAGAGGGTCGGGGGTTAGAATCCCTGGGATCACATTTAACACATTTGCGGCTGAGAATGTGGCACAGGCCTGAACATTTGCGACACCTACTGTAATCATCCACGCTGATCTCTTTGTACTCCACTGTGGGCATCTGCATGGAGTCCAAGGTGACCCTCAGGACCTCATTGTTTTCCAGTTTGAAAACCTCTGACATACCTGCGGACACAAACCACAGTCACACAGTCAGGTGGGTCCAGGGACACATCAGCTGTTAACTGAAAGAAATACTGGCACACTGAAATATCACAATATCAGGTTAACATGTCAATGTTCTACAGCAGTGTATCTTTTATTATAATTAACAATTAAACGGTCCAATATTCCTGGTGTTGGTTCATGTTATTTTTCCTTTTCCTTCTTCTCTAGTGATAACAAACTTAGATCGCTCTGTTATCGCATCATCGCCCCCTGTATCGTGATACATATCGTATCGCCAGATTCTTGTCTGTCTCAACTCAACTCAAACCCCCTCCACTGCTGAGTCAGTGCACCTCAATAAAGAACTCCATTATTACTGACAGCTGCAGCAGCTCAGATATGGGAGGTACATTTTAAATCTGTTCAAATCAATAAAACCTTGAATCTGTTTGTCGTCTTCTCAAAGTTCAGTTAGAAACCATTTTAGTCCAGCCAGGAAAAAACACAATTCAAAACACACACCCTCACAGCAGTGGAGCTGAACAGCTGACCTGGATTCTTGGACCTCGTCCTACATAAATAAGAACCACCTGCCTGCATCTACAGGTTCTGCTGCTCTGGTTGTCCTGGTTTCTGTTTTTGCTGCAGTCGAAAAAGTCCGTTCACTTACAAACTAGAACACTACACTACACTTTTATTATTTTACTCTAAACTCAGCTGAGTCACGTGTGAGCCTTTTAAACTTTGTTAACCTTACCTGAGAACAGACGTAAATTACTGTCAGGTTTAAAAAAAGAAAAAAGAAAATGTTGTGTAATTAAATGTAGCAGTGTTCACTGCTGACAGGCTGATTTTAATAGAGTGAGGACAGGAGCGTCACACTGATGAAAGACGACGGACAGGATCAGGTTCAGACACAGTCATTAAATTACAGCCTGCTGCTGCGAAGCTGCTCCTAATTTAATGCCTGCGCTGTGTCCTCGGGAAAAATGATGGCTTAATTTCATTACCACGGACACACACACACACACACACACACACACACACACACACACACGCTGGACACTGTTCCGACAGGACAGGTGCTCACACTCACTCTGCTTGCCAAGGTCAAGGTCATTGAAAAAAACACCACACATAGAGACTTTCTCTAATCCAACTTACTCTCTCTCTCCTGTGACTCACTCTCAGTGTCTCTCTGCATCTTATGGACAGCTACAAACGGGACATCCGGACCTGGGGAGAGAATCACAGGAACAGGCAGCTGTCAGCAGCTGAAGACACATTAGTCTGATTTTATACAGACATCCAAATGGACGTTTCCGTACGTACGTCAGTACTAGTTAAAGACAGTGACGTATGGTACAGCGTTGTACTGTAGACAAACCTTGGCAGCTGAGCAGGAAGTAGCTCATGTTGTGGCTGAAGGAGCCGCTGATGTAGCCGCAGCTGTCGGACATGGCACAAGAGAGGCAGCGACGGTTGAAAGATCCAAATGTGTCGGCGCTGCAACAGCAAAAAGACAGGAGGTTCGAAAACTTAAGAGGCTAAATTTAAATAAAATAAAACCTCCATGTGACACGGGTGCAGATGTTACCTGTACAGGTGTCTTCGCTTGGGACCATCCTCGGTGCTCAAGAAATATCTGCAAAATGATAAAGAAACAGAGACAAAAATTAACTGACACAAGGATTAACACAAGTGACCAACAGTGTGCGTTCCACTTTCTAAATGTAGCTCCAGTGCAATAATCTAGTTTCAGATCATCATTCTAACACAGCTGGACAATAAAAATGCCTCATTTACTGCTGGACGCATGGCTTGATTTGTTTGGAATGTGAAATGTCCATGGGTGTTAAAGAAAGCCTGCTGCTCTCCAGCACCATGGACAGCGTTTTAATGGGAGCAGAAATGGGAGGGCGTCTCTCTTTATGGTGCTAAAAGCCACAGCCAAGTGGTTCAGCACCACGGACAGAGCCACACAACAACGTATCAAATGTTTAACTTGCTGCCAAGGCCGGCCTGCAGTGTTTCAGTGCCACGGATAGAGACATAAAGTCTGACTGTGGAGGCGCTAGAAGTCAGAAGGAAATGTTTCGTGCTGTGTTTAGCACCATGGACAGGGAATATTTCATATCAGTTTTTCATGATGTTTTGTTCTAACACAATGTTTTGACACCATGGATAAACATTTTATAGACTGTGAATTTTAGAATCATGTTCAAGAAGCATAAAAAAGTTATGATTAAAACAATGCTATAACATGATTTCTGCACCGTGGAATCTAGCATTACATGAGAGGAAA
>NC_024309.1:15204825-15220075 GCF_000523025.1 Cynoglossus semilaevis | reverse complement strand
GAAGTTAGAGAAACATTAAGACTCTTCCGTCTGTGTCGAGGCTAGAGTGTATGTTACTAACATGACTTATCTTAAAGCTTTTTATTTTCAGGCAGCAACTGCACTGTGGTGTAACATCAAGTGTCTCAGTCCACACTGTGAACCGAGCACTAAAATGGACGCATCTGCAGTGACATAACATTTACCTGTTATACTGCTGTCCATGACACTAACAGCTTTTTACTGCATTGGTGCAAAAAAAAAATCAAAAAAGCAGTCTGTGACTTCCATGTCTCTCTCCGTGGTCCTGAATCTCTGTGATTGTGGTTAAAATGATTGACAATCTACACTCACATCAGCTGACTCTCCTCATTGTAGGCCAGGACCTGGGTTACATCCCAGTCTCCAGAAGTGATGGACTGCAGTGTGTCACTGCTGGTGTTGGGCTTCAGGTGTGAGGAGAAATAAAAACAGACATTAAATGTGAGGCAGATGTAAAAAAACAAAAAACAAACAAACCCTAAAGTGGATAAAAACAACAAAAACAGCTTTTTATTATTTTTTAAGACGTGCATTACTCATCATCTAGAAAAGTACAGAGCAGGGAGTTTCTGTCTGTCATTGTTTAATGCTTTAACCTCACTATTGTGTCCATATATGAAATCTCACTCTCCGTTTTTTTGGCTCTTATTTATAGAATTATACTGATTGTTGTTCTTTTACCTGGGAGACGGACATGGAGATGTGGTAGAACTTTCCTCTGCCTCCTTGAGGAATGGCCCGTGTAAAGAAGAGCCTCAGACCGTCTTTGGAAAAAAGAGGTTTTTCATTCTAGAAAAACAGACAGGAGTTTGTCATAAAAAAAAACCCAAAGTGATGAACAATTTATGAAAGCTATCATTTAGTGATAAAAGACAGAGATGAAGATTCCCACCTGTCTGTGCAACCATCCTTCACTTTCATCCTCATGTTTCTGAAAAAAAAGAGACAAAGTTTAGGTTCCCATACTGTCAAGGGTCTTCAAAAGATTTCAAGGACCCTTCATTGGAAACCATCAAAGTCCCTGTGGTCCATCAGCTCCTCCTCAGACTGTACAGAGGTTTCATCACTGATGGTGAAGGAACTACATCTGGATGAATGGATGAACAGATGGATGATCAATCCCAGGGACCAGATGTTGCCCCCCGCCCCTCCTCACCCCTCCTCCCACACCCCCCTGCTCACTGTAAACTCTGTGAGACTCTGAGCTTCACTCTCTGCTCTCACCTTGGTGCAGACTCCGGTTGTTGCTTCACACAGCGTGAGGATGGAGATGTTCTGAGCTCGGTTCAGCCAGTTGATGGCCAGTTTGGTGCTGGTGGCCCATTTCACCATGGTCACGTAGTACTCAATACCAAACACAAAGGGGGTGGGGTGGGGTGGGGGGTAAGTTCAAGATCTTTCACTGTGCCTAAGTCAGATACTGTATGTCACTGTGTGGTTCTGATCAACAGAACAGAACATGTCGTTCAGGCGACTTTGATTGGCCATTTTTAGCCAGAATGACTTTAAATCAACAGAACAGAACATGTCGTTCAGGTGACTTTGATTGGCCAAACAAAAGTCTAACCTTTTTATCCATGAACTCAAACAATCATTGTGACCGAGTCAAACACTGGTCATGAAAAAAGGCTAAAAAAATCTGTTTCTACGACTATTCCTCTGACTAGCAGAAAATACCTGCTGTGGAAACAGATTCCTCTCCATGGAACCTCAGCAGACTTGACACTTAGAACTGCTGATTTGCACTGAGCTCCTGAAACTTACTGAGTCATTTAGAAGGTTTTAAATATTCATCGGTCTCAGCAGAGACTCCGGCAGAATAAACGGAGATGATTGAGTTCAGTGGTGGTTTCGACTGAAAAGGTTTTTGAACTGGAGACGAAAGAGGTTTATTTCACTTGTGAAATGTTTGATTATAATGAAAACATCATCATCATCTTTAAATGTGAAGCTACAGTTAAATCTACGTAGTTTCCTGCCTCATTTTTAATGTTTCCCATCACTGTATGCGATGGGAAAAAGACCTGGGGACCGCGGTCTGGTCCAAGGCCGGTTGGTTGTTAATCTGTGGTCCAGTCTTGGAAGAGTCTGATTTGATCGTCAGTACCAAGTCTCATTTTACCAAGATGTGGGTGTAGAGTCTCCACATTGGAGACGTCCCACCTTATCCGGGGGTCCTCGGGTTTCCTCATCTGGATGGTGTGGAGAGGTCCATTCAGGTTCACCACGTACAGAGTGATGACAGGGTTCTCCTCACCGGCCTGAAGGAAAATAGAAAAAGAAAAGAGCTGACCAAAGATCTACAACACACCAAGTCCATCTACAAAACTACACCCCCTGGTGGTGTAAGCGTGTACCTTAGGGTAGTGATACTCCTTCCCCATGGGGTAGAGCGTTCCTGTGAACATGGGCAGCTCCATCCTGGGAACCAAGCTGTCGTTGATGGTGGCGTACGCCAGCCGGGCTCCATCAGGGGACCACCAGTGAGCCACGTGGGAGCGGAAGATCTCCTCTGTGAGAGTGAGCACGAGAAGGAGAATCAGGTCAAAATCTGTCATCAGTCATCAACACATTACTGCAGCAGAACCACCACTGGGTTCCTCCGTCAGGTGCTGGAAACAGTGACCCCATTTTATAGGACGTGTGGAACCGTTTGTTAATGTTCCGTCGCAGTTTTGACTGCAGAAAAAAAAAAAACGTCACCAACATAAATATTTCAAAAATGTTTCCAAAAATATTCCACTTGTGTTCACTGCATCATGTCTGACCTGGTTCTATTTTTCTGTTCAGGCTCAAAGTAACTGCCGACTCAGCGTCTTATCTTTTTGTAGCACACACACATACACACACGCACAGCAGTGAACTCAAAGACCATTAATCATCACAGACTATTCTGAGAGAATCAGTTGGAACCAGACCAGAGTCTGACTCCAGACCTGTCTCCTCAGCAGATACAGGCACAGAGCGACATTTAAATAGGAGTTTTTAATGACCTGTAGTTACCTGTCTGTGTGTGTGTATGTGTGTTTAAAGAGTTGTGTGGACTTGGACATTTGTCCCATTACTGATTTAAAACAAACTGCCTGTAAACAGCTCACTCTGCCACGCCAAAGTCCATGGAGAAAATCTCAGATTTGAGCTCAGACCATAGACGTTTCTTTACTAAAATAAGAACAAAGACGTGAGCCCAGGTCTGGTGATGCGTTCAGGGGCACAGCAGAGTGTGAGTGTGTGCCTGAAATCCTCTCTGTAACCCGTCTATCAAACACACATGGAGTGAGTTTCACATCTACACAGTGTTGTGTACTATCTCTCTCTCTCTCTCTCTCGCTCTCTGATTAAAATATGCAGATTAAAACTCTCGGAGGAGAACTTTGTGACAAACCCCAGAGTCGGGCCTGGCTGTGGTCATGTGCAGCTGAAATTAAAACAGTTCTGCTCCTCGTCAGACTCCGCCTCGGGCCGACTCTGTATCAACGTAAGAAATTAAAAATTCACTGATGCTGTTTATGTTCAGGACCTGCTGCTGCTGCTGCCTGTGGGGAAAAGTCACAGACATCAAACAGCAATTATCATTTTCATTAACAGACACACACACACACACACACAATTATACAACTGATAATAATCAACAGCAGCACAGATGTTTGTTTGTTCTACACAGTACGAGTGTGAAGATTTGACATTTGACTAATTTAACTTGACTTTAAGTTAAACTTAACTCAAGTCTCCTAGAGCTTCAGGATAATTATTTGCCATATTGCAATAAAATGTGGTTTTATCTTCATGTCTGTATTTAGGCTCATCTTCTCCTACGTTGGAGTCACTTTTATAGAATGTCTGAAGCGATGCCTGAACCTATGTTTGCTTCTTGGAATTATTATTTTTAAACTGATGCTTAAAAAACATTGCCTTCATTTACAAGGACCTTCCAGTTTTTTCTTTGACTAATTTCTGGTGCTGATCTTCGAACACCTCAGTGCTTGTTTTACTTCACCCGTCCGCGCCGTGTTTGTTTCTCTGCTTCACCTGCTGTGCCCACCTGTAACCCACTGGGCTGAATAATTGGTTTTCTCTGCCTGATGGTTTTAAGGTTACATCACAGAAGGACAAAAAAAAAATTCCCTGTGAGGCCACTTCCATCACTGCCTTTAATTCCAAACAGCAGCTACTCCAAATACCCCCCGTGCGAAGCCAACCCTGGGAAAACCCTGTCACCTTGGACTTGTCACGGAGCAAAGAGAACACACTGATAAAGAGACTGTTAATGAAGCAAGGACAATGTGTCTGTGTGTGTGTGTGTGTCTGTGTGTTTGGTGGGTGTAATGGGATTTTGTCGTCCCTCCTTCCTCCTGCAGCTTCACTGTGAAGACTTTTTTCAGGGTGAGTTGTGAGAGCCCCCTCTCCCCCCTCCCCTCATTCTGCTAAGAGCAGCATATGATTAATGTAGGAGACACTGTGTGTCAAGCGGACAGTGAGAAATAATGAGAGCCGGGCGACAGAGTGAGTCAAAGATGCCGAGCTAATGAGGAGCAGAGAAGGAGGCAGGAGTTTCCTCCTGTGGACCAGGAGCTGATGTTTGATGTCAACACGAGGGCAGAGATACGCAGAGAGAGAATCCATCAACTGTGCTGTGACGTCATTTATCAGCATTCACACTGACTTGAACAGAAATGATTTCCTACGTCTGTCCAACAGAGGGCAGCAGTGTTACACCTTCACCCCATAAACAAAGCAGCTGTGACTCATTTCAGCAACAGGAAGGCTTAGCTGTAATGTATTCGTTAACGGATGTCATCATTTAGTATTTTAGAAGTTTCATTCAAGTAAAAACAAACAGAGTAATTGTATTTTAGGTGAAGGGAAAAAAACGGTAATCTTTATCAACAACCAAAACGATCTCACTGATTATTTAAATCAGCAGAAACCACAGCCTGAGGTTTGTTTCAAAACTGTTTCAAAACATCAAATCATTTTCAGTCTGTTTCCACATCAAACACATGTATTCCCTTTGCCAACTTGGTCTGTTTATAGTTCACTTATGTTTTTTTTATTTTATTCTGATCTTGTGTGTCTGTCCTGCTGGCTGCAGGCACAAACACAGTCATAAACACAGACGAGCCTCCAAACAAACAGACATCAGAGCAAACATCTACGGGGCAGAAATGTGACTCAAATCAAAGCGATGCCACGTTTTTATTTATCTGAGCAGCAGAGTCTCATAAACATCTGTTTCCTCAGGCTGCGTCACGGCAGCAGCAGCAGAACGTCTCACTCAGGCAGACGTGGTAATCAGACAGACGACAGATGACACACACACACACACGCCTGCTCACACAGCACCGCCATTTTTTCAGTTTGGTTTTTTAAAGTATATTCTATCCGTCAGCGCTGCTGCTGCAGGATGAGGAAACAGGTGCACATTTACTGATGAAGACGTGGAGAGTGTCCTGAAAGATTATTCATCAACCTCTCACCTTCCACCATCACATCTGCAGCTCAGCCACAGGCAGAGATTAAGCGCTGATTTCTCCAGAGCCTCAGTCTGAGTCTCAGTTTGACCTTGACCACAGACCGGAGTCGGACTCATTAACATGGTAAACCATCTGCCCCGCAGCCTGACTGCTGAACAGCAACAACACTACACAGCCCGGCCCAGCCTCCCTGCAGCTGCAGTCTGTTCTAACCACATTACACCAACTCTATGAACTAGGACTTTATTCAAGTCCCATCTCTTTGTGTACATATCATTGCGCCAGATTCATGCCAATACACACCCCTAGTTAGCAGAGTTAGCTTAGCCAACCTTGGTGACGAATGACTCTCCAAATAAACACACATTTACTATCGTGGAACTAACACGCCACCCACTGGCTACTGGCTAGCAGGCTACTAAAACATGCTAACACTAGATGCTAGCACACGAAGCAAGTAACATTAGATTTATATAAAACAACAAACTATTATTTGTGAATCGTACAGCCCAGAGAGAGTTTTTTCTCTCCGTTGTTTGGGTCAGATCAATAAAAGCATCACAGAGCAGCCTATCAGCTGATGTTATGATCACATGTCTACCATCAAACTTGGAATCACTCCGACACCTGACGGCTGAATTTCTGATGATTTATTTCCGGCTGAAGGATTACGGATGATTCCGTTTTATCGCCCACTGAAGATTTAGCTGCTTCATCAATGAGCAGCTAAATCAACGCTGGGCCATAAATATGGGTCAGGGGTCGTAAGCTATGATGATGCTGATTAGCCTTAAATGGCTGAGAATAGGTTTAGACTCGTGAAAGATTGTCAGCATCAGCAGCAGCGGCGGCTCAGGCCACTCACACACAACAAACAAACAAACACCATAATAAGCCTTACCTTCATACAGCCAATCACTGAGCCCGTTGAAGATGACGCCCTCCTTCCCGGTGGAGACCAGTCTGATGGAGCGACTCTCCACTGTGGAGCGATAGTAGATGTTGTTCTCAAAAATGAAGATCTACAAGAACAGAAACCAAGGATTAAAGACGAAACTGAAACTTTGGAGACATTTTCCTCTGTTACATAGACTCTGAGTTAGAAACAGAGTTCTCATGAGGTCTGATGACCTGCAGCTGACCCTGAAGGTCAGACCTTCACCTGATCGAACTGTCAAAACGTCTGGTGTAAAGGGGGGGGGCTACCTGGGCTAAGGACATGAGCTTTGACACCTGTCAATCACAGGGAATTTCATCAGAGTTAAACCAAAATCAACTACAGACGAGGAGGTGGTCTGGGGTCATTGCTTTTGTTATAGAACGTGTCAAAGCTCAGGTCCGGATTCTGACTTTCTGACTCCTCCACCACAGAGCTGCAGGGCACTGAAGATAAATGAAGGTCAACTCTTTCATTACAGGGAATAAAAGATGATGAGCAGCAGCAGCAGAGCAGCTCTCAGGGCTGAATCTTCAAACACCACGGCCTTAATGCTGAGCAGGAATCAATCTCAGACTATTAGAGAGAAAGAGCCGAGAGTTAGGAGCTGCAGGTCTGCAGAGACCGACCTGGGCCTCCAGCTGCAGACCTGCTGACACTGGGTTCATGAAGACATTCATCAACAGCTACATGATGTCATGAAGTTCTGCGGTGGAGTCAGAGCTGCAGGTGTCGGTTCCAGGTGTGTTATAAATATTGATAGACGGAATATTGAAGCTGATTTGAACACGTGCCGTTGTGTTGTTTTTGACCGTTGTTGTCTCTGCTTGTTTGTTTCTGTGAGATCATGTCTCCATCTGTGCGTTAATGAAAATGTGAGGACAGCTGCAGCTCCTGACATCTTAACTACGTTCTGATGAATAGATCAGAACCTGAGGCTCCATCAGAGCAAGGTCTGCGTTAATGAATCTACCATGAGATCACAGACAATTAACAGCATCGCAGCACAGACGACCTGAGACACAGAGAGGAAGAGACGAAGAAGAAGACCTGGGCACTGGTCAGACAGAGGACCAGGTCATAAAAATGATGAAGATGATGATGATGATGAAGGCTCGTCTCAGGGGAACTCAGTCGACTCCAGGACTGGTACTTCGTGTTGGTTTGATTTAAACAACAGTGGTTTTAATTTAAACTCTGTTTGGTGAACAATCTCTCTAATAATGGGACGCACCCCGAGGGACAGAAGACTTGTTCATGCACTGCTTCAAGGACACAAACTTATTTCACACTAGAATGACAACGAAAAGTAAAAGGACAGAAAAATATGAAAAAAAGAAAAAAGTGAATATGTATTTGTTTCCTTTCATCTGTGACTTCTGAAACGCCTGCTGTGAAAACACGGCTGCTTTTTTCCCTCTGACTCTCAGATTAGAGCAGCAACATGGCCATGTTGTTTCCATTAGATCAGACCACAGTGCAGCTGTGGAGTGGGTTCATCCATCACAGCAGAATCCATCTGACGAAGTGGACCAATGGAGAACAGGCAGTGGAGCAGGTGATTAAGAGAAATCAGCTTTAAATTCCACTTTCTCTGAGTCGTTGGTCAATGAAAGTCACTTTGATGTTTTTACCCTTTTGTACTTGGTTCACAGTCTGTGGTCAATTTGGTGCTAAAGTGAAACAAACAGCTTCTTCACAGTCAACTCAGGGAAACTCTGGATCTCGAGCCTGAATATTCACCGAGTCAGAAACGTTGTGGTTTGACTGAAACTGTCTCCGTCAACACCAGAGTGAAGACACGTCACTAAAGACACATGTAATTACTCCACTGGTAAAGAGTTTAAAAAAAAAAACTAGAGCTATTTTTAAATTAGTAAACACCAAACTAAATAATTAGAATTACCACCAGGTGGCAGCAAATATCGGAATACATATTTGATGCATACACACTGAAATATGTTTTAGCCATCAATAAAACAGGAGCGGTGACCAGAGATTTGAACCGTCAACCCTGTTTGAACACTGAATAAAATACAAGTTTAAATCAGAGATTATTAAAAATATAAACATCTAAAATTAGAAAAAAAATCAAAGTGTGTTCTCACCAGCTGCTGTCCACGTGGGCCCCAGCCTGCGTACTGCAGCTGGGCGTTTCTCACCTCGGGGGGGTTCAGGTTCCATGTCTCCCTAAAGTTCAAACACAAAAACAGATGTGTGTGTGTGTGTGTAAAAGGTGCTGCTGTTAATGACTTCACAACAGAAAGGACGACAAAGTCAGGTGTAAATAATGACACAGAGCTGAACTCACGGTGTCTCCAGGCTGCAGATGATGTAAAAGGCTGTGTATGAAAACTGGTAAACCTGAAAAAAAAAAAAAAAACACATAGAAAGAGAAAAATCATTCAGCGCAGTGGCAAAAAAAAAATTCTGTTCTCTCCAAGGATGAAAAAAAAACAATGAAGTCGACACAGAATCACATTGAAAATACTTTAAAAAAAATGTATGAGTTTTCAAAGGTTATAAATTGTGGCATTGTTTTTGAAAACATTCATGTTCAGAACTGCCACACACACACACACACACACACACACACACAGGTGTGTTCCTACAGCTGTGGGTTTTAGAGCACTGAACAAACAGAGGATTTTTGAACTCATCCTGAATTATTAAAATTCAGTTCTCAGGAGATTCATCGTCATCGTGTGTCGGTTCACATGGAAACTCTGCTGTCTGTCTGTCAGTGTGTGTGTGTGTGTGTGAGAGAGAGATTCTCCTGTCACTGTGAAGTGAAATAATAAATGTATAAAAACAGAAGCAGGGGAGAACATGTTTGATCTGAAGACAGATAGAGAGAGAGAGAGAGAGAGCAGGAGAGAGAGAGACGTGGGTCTTTTTGGTACTTTTTTTTTAAAGGAACATTTGAACAGAAGTCACTCAGATCATTAAAACAGATCTTGACAGATCAGTTATTTGTCATTTTGCTCATAAAAAAAAGAAAGAAAAAAAACCCCACTCACCGGAGCGACGTTGTAGGCCAACAGCACATGTTTCATGTCAGGTGACACTTGGTATTTACTGGCCTTGTACATCTCCTGAGGTTGAGAAAGAACAAGAGAAGGAAGGGGGAGGTAGGAGAGAGAGGGGGTTGGGGGAGAGACAAAGATGAGACCTTTAACCAAGCGTGCTATTTTTTCATTAGACTCCTCATTAGAAGAGTGTCTTTGACAGATTGTTCAGTTCCTGGAGGAAATGGGAGCAGCATTAATCTCTGCAGCAGAGCGTTGGTGACGGAGGTTTGATAACAAACATAATGTTGCGTTTCCTCGGCCTGAGACGACAACAGGAGCGCACCGCCGCGGCCCGCAGGCGATCGCATCGATGACGAAGATGAAGCTGCATCTGTATGTGAACATCTTTTTCACACACACCTCCATTCGACACCACACTCACTGCAGGTCATGTGATGAGCTGACCCCCTGAAAACATCTTCTAATTTGTCTCGCTGTAGTCTTTCATCGACATCTCTGTCTTGCCTTGTGCTGGTGAAGATACTCACAAACTTTTTGTTGGTGACCAGGACGGTCCTCTCCTCTGTGTCCACATTGTACTTCACCACGTCTCCGTCACGATCACGGTACAGCAACTCAGCACCTAACGGGTGAAGAAACTGAACATTTAATCCTGTACGAAATATAACAGTATATATATAAAAAACATTTTTTTCTTTTATAACAATCAATAATCAGTATAAAAAATAAACCGTAATTTTTTTTTTTCTTCGTTGATTCAGGGCTGGTTGTTGGCGACCTCTGCTGTAGAAGATCTTTACTGCCCTGTCTCTTTAATTTTCATTATTATTCCTCTGCAGGTTAAGAAAAACTTTACTCTGTTGTGGTGCAGGAGTCACTATAAAGTTGTGTGTTAATGAAGTTATTAGCTGCAGTCTCTTAGCTCTGAAAGCACAATTAAATTTGAGGGGATGTAACTGTTTATTACCTATTTAATATCAAAGACACATTCAATTAACTTTGGTATAATGAGCTTTTTTTCCACAGCAGTGACATGGAAAAAAAAAACTATCATCAGTTTTCAAACTGCTCAATTAACTTCATTAAAGGATCTGACTGATCTGCAGCTTCACCTTCACCTTCTTCAAAGTCATTTTCTTCTTCACCAACCAACCTAAAGGTCTCCTCCATTTCCAACATCCTCTGTCCAACACCTCCACCTTCTCCACCTCCCCGCTCTAACATCATCTCCAAACTGCGCCACCTTAACGGTCCCTCTGGTCCTGTCCATCCAGGTGACTCCCAGTGAACATCTCAGCATCCTGGGGTTTTGGACAGTGAGACTGCCTCCAAAGATGGTTTTTAACAAAAAAAGACTGATTTTTTTTATATTCCAGCTTTGAAGTTTACTTCCTATGAATTATTTTAAAATGTAGTTAAAACAGCAAAGTTTGTAATGTTGCCTGGATCACGCAGGTCTGTGTAAGGTCTACGTTAAACTCCTTATCAGTGTGAACACCTTATTGTGTGCCACCGCAGGCCCATGTGAGGAGCAGAGAGTGCAGACAACAGGAGGGCAATCAACCACAGCCATTTAACAAACATTGGACACAGCCAACAATTTGGGAGAAGAAAAACTCCTGATGTAGTGGACGGCAGACATCAGCCAGATCAGCAGGAGTGGATAACAACAATAAAGAGAGAAAAACAAGAGCAGGTGGTGAAGATGTTGACCGGCTCGAGGTTTTGTCTTTGAAATGTAAAATCAACAACTATCAGGGGAAAAAAAGGACGAGATGAAGAGGACACAGACAGCACCGTGGACAGCGCCAGGTACGGCACGACAGACAGCACCGTGGACAGCGCCACAGAGTGCCGTCTGTCACTCAGCTGGAGATGCGAGTTCAGATAAAAGTCTGCTTTTGTCCAGAACAGGTCAGACAGGTCCACTGTGTCAGCAGAGACTGAGAGCGGGGTCAGAACATCTGTTAGAAGATGGGGCCACAACACTTTTACCAAATTTAATCTGTTGCAGCTCAGACTCGACCTTGAATCCGAGCTGAGACCACCAAAAACACTGAGCTTCAACTGCTGGAATACAAACGATATCGGCCCAAAGAGCAGAGTGTGGACCTTCCTCGGAGAACCTTCTCACAACCTCTCATCCATCTGTGCTTTATCAGAAAGGATAGGAGTTCACTAACAACAACTGCCCTCTTTCACCTTCACACTCTCTCCGTCTCACAGCTCCAGTGATCCTCGGGCGCCGCAGCAAACACACCATTTGCTGAGGTAATTAGAAGGCAGGGATTGTTACTCTCTATCTGCAGGCACATCTCATCGTCCATTAGAGGTGACAGAATTACCATCACAATGACGCTCAATCAGAATGTGCTGTGGAGACGCAGCAACAGTTTCAGACTTTTCACCAGCGTCATCAGCTTTTATCTCTTGTTAGACAGCAGAGGAGCACTAAATAATAATGATCCCTTAATGGGAATTCTGGTCATAAATAAAGCAGCAGTGCCTTTATTTCTACCATGTTCCAATATTTTCAGCTTGGCAAAAAACATTTACTCTGAAAGTCAGTAATTACAAAAATACAAGGTCTGAATTGGTAAAGGAAAAAAAGAAAGAAAAGAAAGTGGGGAGGTTGTAAATCACTGCTCAGACAGACGGACACGTCTTTACATTTTCACTCTTTTTCATTTCAGACCAACAGAGCTGCACGTCTTTAAAGCCTCTTTCGTCCTTTGATTTTCCTGCGTTCATTGATTCTCCTCCTTTATCTGCAGCTCCCTGTGACACTGACAACAAACCTCAGATCTTTAGACCATCACTAGTCTTACCATCAGACAACCTGCTGATTTCATCAACGCAGACCTTCTCCTGCCTGGGTCTCAGAGTCACAGTAATGTCCTCTCTTCTCAAACATGCCACCGTGCTGCTGCTGCTGTTCTGTGTGATCATACTGGGAGTGAAGACTGTGAGGCAGTGATAAGTCACGTATCAGAGTCGCCAACCCTCCCTCCCCGCCCCCCAACAGCAGGGCAACACTCCTGGCCGTGAACTGTCTGTGTAAAAGCAGCAAAGGTCTGCGGCTCCAGCCTGTCCTCGGCCTCCTGTGCCAGTATTATCTGTGCATTAGCCCGAGGCAGAGTTTCCTTTCTGTGATCTGACCGAGACAGAAATTCTGTGACAGTATGTCTTATTAATAGAGAGTTGTGCCCTCAACACAGTCCTAACCCTGGCCTCGCTGCAGGGAGGAGAAGAGAGACACACTACAGTGAGGAAGAAAGGACTGACCGTGAAGACTGACTTTGTAAACCTGAAGGTAGAGAGCAAAGAAAAGTGAAAGGACAAAGAAAAAAAAACTCACATTAATACTAACTTCTATACAAAAAGAAGGGGTAATCTGAGATGAGGCACATTAATCTGTTACTACTTTTCTGATGTTTCTAATGAGACAGTCTGTTGGTAATAGAATGACGTCCTTAAATAGAGGAATAAATTTACTATTAGGATGCACTGCAATACTATAGGCAAAATAAACTAAAAGCATGAATATCAATTGTCAATTGTTCATTAAAAGAATCAACACAGAGCTGTGGAGTATAGAAACTGTATCATGAAAATAAATATCGCATGGCTAACAAATAAGCAACTAACACTGAAGGAATGGAAAGAAATCCAGTTCAGCACCAAGGACAGCTCTGAAGCCGGCACCACTAACGGTCAAAGACGGAACTGAGCCACAGTCAGCACCACGGACAGCGCCACAGAGCCACCAAAGCTTAAAAAATCTAAGTTTCTGAACACGTTCTTTTAACACATACACTAAAAATAATTTTGTATCCAACTTCTCTGTCAAACGTTTTCATCGTCATGGTAAACACTCGTGAAATAAAATAACACATTTCTCTAAATCTGTCGTCTCACTGAAGTGGCTTTAAAGAACATTAAAGATCAGGTAAAAGCTCTCACTGCACCATCATTTTGGTCATTCTAAAAAAAAAAATCTTTCTTATTCATCATGTCAAACATGATGGACTCATTAAAAAGTAGAGAAGCAAACAGAAGTGTGGAGTTAATGGAACACAACATGAAAACACACTCCGTCTCCGAGACTGAAGATACATTTAACTGCACTCGGATCAATGGGACTTTTCACAGCTGTGGCCACTTCTCTCCTTCTCCTCCTATTTCTAATTAAATACAGATGGAGCTGTGTTGACTCTTCTTTGTGACCGAGTGTTTTTGTGGTAAACATAAGAAAACAAAAAGAAAACACATTTACGCCTGGTTATTATCACCTGGGCCGGTCAGTGAAAAACATCACATGGAACCAAAACCACGTTCACAGTCTGGTTTTATGATCATTCAAATTCTTCTTGTATAAAGTGGTTCCTTCAGGGGTCGGTGGAGCAGATGGTCTGCCTCCGTCTCACCCAACACCTTCACTCTTCTTCCTTTACACCGACAACCTTTCACACTAACATTCACACCTACGGTCAATTTAGAATGGACATAAACCTAATCAATAATCTGCCTGAGCTTGGACTGTGGGCACACACACACACACAAACTGGCGGAACAGGAGAAGACTAAAAACAAAGAAATACAGAAAGAAGCTAGAGCCGGGGTTCGAACCACTGACCTTACTGCTGTAAGACAAAAAAGCTAACCACTTCTAACATTTCTAAGCCACAGCTGCGATGCTACAGAAAACAGAGCTGCTGCTGCTGCAGTGAACAGAAATATTGTTTCACTCCAGTTCAACCACCTGACCTCTCACCTCTGACCTTGCTGACACACCAGAGTGTGATTACCAGTCCTGCTGTGACCATTAGAAACAGGCGTGTTCGCTGGGATGTACTGTTAGCTGTGAGGTGACGCAGGGTCACACTCTTCACTTCTGAATGAAATGGGATTTTTCTTGTAGGTTCCAGGTCATTTGTTCCTGCTCAAGGCGGCAGATGATGAGCAGCCTGATAAAAAAATAAAATAAAAAAACTAGAGCTGCAGACAAACGCGGAGCATCTGATACAGAAGTTACAGTTAACGCTGATATTCATCAGGCCTGAGGTATCTTAGTACATCAGAATACTGCTGTACGTCAGCGTATATATCGTATCCTCGCCTCTGTGTCGTGATACAAATTGTTTCACCAGATTCTTGCCAATACACACCTTGTAATAGTGTGGGATTTTATATAACTTTAACAGCTTAACAGGAGTTTGGATGAAACATGAGCTCCTCCTTATATTTACGACCATCCAGTGGATCAGTGTTCAGATCTCACACAAACAGCCGTACAATGTTCCTGCTTTCAACAGTGTGTTGGAAACACACCGACCCCTTATCTGAGGTCATATTCTTTTAGAATAACTCCCAGAGCAGCAGCAGGAGGGAGGAGGAGGGGTGGAGGGAGGGAGGAGGAGGGGCAGAGGGAGGGATGAGTAGAGGTGTTCTCAGAAACCCTCCATCAACTTTCACAACCCATGGTGCGTTTTTACAACTTGTAGCCTGACTGACAATTAATCCTGGGGAGGAGTGAGAGTCAGTGAGTGAGTGAGTGGGTGAGATGACTCCATCAGAACATCTGACAGCTGCTCCTCTGCTCCTCATCAGTCCATTAACAATCACAGACCTCAGCAGAATCCAAACATCCAGGACTAACTCCGGCTTCTTCCATGGAAGAGCAGCTGACCTGGAAAAGTTCACATTTTTACTCCCAGCAGTGGAGAAGACGACCACAGCAACAGCAGCAACAGCAGCAGCAGCAGCAGCAACAGCAGCAGCAACAG
>NC_024309.1:15194962-15204787 GCF_000523025.1 Cynoglossus semilaevis | reverse complement strand
GCCCCCCCCCCCGCCCCACCAGCAGCAACAGCAGCAGCAGCAGCAGCAGCAGCAGCAACAGCAGCAGCAACATCATCAGCGTCAGCAGAGGTGTTCAACTGTCACTTTCACGTCTAATTACGCAGCACTTCACTATGAACAAATCCTGGTTCACAAGGTCTTTTCAAGGACAAATTCAAGCACTTTGAGGGACCAACTCCAGGACCATGTTAATAAGACTTTTTGTTTTTATTTGCTGAAACATTTTGTTCCTGTCAAAACTAAAAAAATCAGGTACAAACCCTTACAAAATTGTAAAACTTCTAGTTTCAAATTCTTTTGTGTATCGAGGTCTAGCAATAAAGTTTTTTTTAATTAGAAATATTTGATTTTCACCACCTGCACTCGTCACCTTGACACAGCTTCTCGGTGGAGAGGGGTGAAGGAGGGGCTAAATAAAACTTGTTTCAATTTAAACTTAACATTACTAATTTAACATTTATTTACTTAAATAATTTAGCTTTGTTAAAATGCCCCAATCCCTGGAAGCTGAATAAGATCTATTTTAGTTGAGAATGTCTGACTCTGATTTCCATTTTTCTACTAAATAAATTCAGCAGACACCGACACAGAGCTGCAGATGTCACTGTTTTCATGTTGATTATAAAATGAACTGGACACATTTGAAGCCTAAGGTCAGGAGGTCAGCGTCAGCAGCAGTGTTTGTGTTCTAACCTCCGTGGACAGAAACATTGGAGTCCTGTTTGTGTTTGTTCTGCAGGAGTCCAGCTGTGAGAGGAAACTCACAATAACACGACAGCGTCGCACAAACAAGCTTTCACACAAACCCTCCACCCACACAGAGAGGATTACTGCACCGTGAGTCGACTGTAAACGTCTTCTACAGCTTCACAGACCGCGGCTGAATGTGGAAATATTTATGTCTCCGTCTTATTACCTCCAATAAATCACATTACACCAAAGAACATAATACTGCGCTCTTACTTACACTGTATACTTTTACTGCTTTAGTCCAGCCATGAAAACAAATGATTCTGTAAAAGCATCAACCTGTGTATAAAGGTGTCCACACACACACACACACACACACAAATGGTTTGTCGTTTAAAAAAAATGGAAAATTGTCACTGCTGTTATTCTTACTGCTGCTGCAGTGACATCGAAGTCGTAAAGAACCGTGTTAAGCGTCTAAACAAAGACGACTCGTTTGGTACATTTCTGTCGTCTTCTATTGTTGATTTCAATTGCTCTATAAAATAAGAACTGAGACTCTGCAAATCAGAAGCAGCGTTGATTTTTTTTCTTTTCAAATCTTGTCTGATTTATAAAACTCTACAAAAAAATCTTTACTTTGTTTTTTTTTATCTGAGAAACTGAGATCAAAGATGATCTTCAGAACTTCAGAGGGTAACTTTGATGTTGGTAGACTGTTAATCTGGAGGTCGTCACATGACTCTTAGATTTCATCTTTTAAGTTTTGCGTCAGAAACCCCCCCAAACACACACTCTCTACCGCTGCGCCCCCTGTTGACAGTGAAGTGCTAATTCAGTCTGCCCAGATGGTTCACGTCAGACCTGTTGCTTCTCATCACAGCCACGATCATCTGTGACACTTGACTAACGCAGGGTAATGTGTCTGCGTGTGTTTAAGTGAACAGCCTGATTTGACGAGTGACGTCGGGAAGATAAAGAGCCGTCGCACAACTCCATTAAGAGACGACATCTGCGTCATCACATCCTGTGGAAGAAGAGCCAATCAGAGAGCTCTGTCAGGAGGCTGTCACACAAACAGCACAGGCTGTGGCTCACTGACGGAACAACAACAACAACAGCAACACTGTGACAGACAGCAGGAACAGTCAAAGTCACACCAACAAACCCTCCTCAGAGAACACAACGACCACGACTGTGCAGACGCTCAGAGGAACCTGCAGCAGGTTCCACCAGAGGAACATTCAGTCTGTGTTGTTCAGAACAACTCTGATGCTGAGGGAGGTGGGGGGGGGGGGGGCTACAGGGGTATCTGAACTTGCAGAACCTGGTGGCCTTAGAACCTAAAAACCCACATGACAAGCTCAAAATGCAGAGTTAAATACAGAACACAAACAGCAGAACAGCAACTCTTCTTTAGAACCTGGTGACCAGAGATCACATAGACACAAAAACACAAAAACAACCTCAAATAAGCAGAACGTTTCAGTTTCTTTGAAGAAAGTGTTTCATCAACAGGTCGAAGGTTCGACTTATGGTCGGAGAATGTTGTACTAGTTAAATCTGCTTAGTAATAACAGATTGTAGTACAGTATGTGTTTAGGCATGCGCAGTAGCACCGCAGCGGCAGTGATTTTGGATGTTTCTTACTTTGTTCAAATAAACCTTAATTTTAAGTTTTGAAGCAAAAACTCGACTGTTTATTGAACATTACAGTAGCAGGATTGATTAAAGTAAATTATTAAAGTGTTAATGTACCTTTTTACAGGATCGGTAATTTTATGCTAGCAGCTAGCTCTTACCGTTTGTTGTGTGCGGCTACAGCACAAACTGCCGTAGATGAAACGGTTTATCGTAAAAACTTCAGTTGGTAAACCGGTTCATCGATGATTTTAGGTGACGCCAAAAATACTTCCGTGTTGTTTGGTCTCCATTTTCCGTAGGCCTTCCCACCAACCGCCTCCCATTTCCGACTGTAAAAACTGTACCTGCGCGGACACGCGACCACCACACGAACTCAGAAACATTCATCTGAACAACTTCTCAGGCACCTGTTTAAACCTCTGCCCCGCCTACTTTTCGACCAATCACAGAGCACATAGGCATGACTGACAGCCCTGACCATTGAGATGCCTTCACTGACTTCCAGGAAAAACGCGCAACAAAAAGTGGCCATATACTGTATATACTGTATATAAAAACTATCAGAGACAAAATAATTTAAAATTAAATCAAAGAGCTGAAATGCTCATTATTTCTCAAAGACTCTTAGTCTCTGGAGTCATTTAGTCCAGAAACATCTGATCAGTAAAAAACGAGTTCAATCTCCACTGAGAGAGATTTAAGTTTGGAGTAAAAAGAGAAGATTTCTCCTTTTCCTTCTCCTCTGTGGCTGTGATTTAACTCTGACCTCTGTGATCAGCAACTAATGAGCAGATGATTGAGACGGAAACAGAAAAAGTCTTTACACAAAAAAAGGGAGAAAAGAAAATGAGCTGATCCAGGATCAGTGGGGATTATTGGAGTCATATTCAGTTTCTCTGCAGGTGTTGGATCGACAGGTGTGGGAAGCCTCGGGTATAGAAACATAAAAAAAGACTAAATCAGCTTCACAAAAATCAATCACTTCCTCCAACCGGAAGACTGTGTTATTACAAATCCTATAGTCCATTATTGGAGCTGTGTCTAAAATACAAATAATCAACATGGAGCCCATTCTCCCTCCTCCTGCTCCTCCTGCTCCTCCTGCATTTTCTGTTGTATTTAACTACAGATCACAGTGCTGAACAACAATAACAAGTACAATTTGTTAAAATTAGTTCTATTCTGATCTTTTTATTTTGTTCATAAAGAACTTTTAGTTTCATTGTCATCTTAGTATCAGCTTTTTGTTTTGTTTTGTTTTTTTAAATAAAGTTTTCCACAGCATTTTTCACAATCTTTTGTGAAGAAACTTTAGTTTTTTGCAGAATGCTAATCTGTCATAATTCAGTGTCTGCTGTTCTGGGAAATTCTGCTTCGGTTACAGTGAGAACGATGATGAACAGATGCTCAGTGCCAGATGTAAACAGCACTAACACGGTGTGTGATGTTTGCTGAGAATCACTGGAGCGTGGACTGTTTGTGTTTCAGCTTCTGTGGGTCACAGTTTAGATGTGTGACAAATCAGCAGAAGGGGGACGGGGAGAGAGCTGAGGGGGAGATAGATAGAGGAGCGGGTAATGTGAGAGATAGGGAAGGCGATAGAGAGAGTTAGCGCCTCCTCCTGTTCTCCAGATCGTATGGATGAACACAGCTGAGGAAACAAGGCCTCGCACAAATCTCTCCCTGTCACTAATGTAATAAACAGAAGGGCTCAGCTTTCTGATGAGGAGCAATCACAGAGTGGAGGATGGAGGAGCAGTCTGAGGGGCTGAGATTAGATTTCACAGCTGTGCCTCCTCGGAGGACGACGTTTATAAGTCTGTTCGTCCTTCACTCCTACCGTCCATTTCACTCACATCTCTGACCTAGAATCAGTCCCCGAGACCTGAGAAGATCTTTTTACCTTAAGAGTAAAAGCTAATAAAAAAAAAATCCTGCCAACGTTACCAGCGCTGCTGGTTGACATTAAACAAATGAGCAGTGGATTTGGCAGCAGCGAGGTGTGAGGAGACAGAAACTACAGAAACATGCGTTCGTTGATCAGAGGAAATAAAGGCTGAGGTAACGGGTCATCGGGCGACTGTTGAAGCGTTTGGAAAACATCGTGCGTCAGACACACACTCAGAAGACAGATGGAGGCAGAGAGGAGACGGAGCACAGACTAGCCTGAACATTTGGTGACGCTGATCAACAGCCACGCGCTTTCATTCTGCTCCTCAAATGAACACAAAAGAAAAATCCACTCATCATCAGAACTGATGGTGTGGAGACAGTGGACAGATGAGGAGAACAGCTGAGGCTGAGACGGTTTGGACCGTATCTGAGGACAGATGGTGGAGATGGAGCTTCCAGGCAGATTCGTGGATGTAATGAGGCAGAACATAAAGACGGCTGGAGGAACATTTGAAAAAAACCAGACGGCAGAAGATTAGAAAAGTAGAAATCGATGTTAAGTGAATGGAAGAACTCACTGCTGATCCATTTTGCGTTGGGGTCGTGAACCTTGAAGTCCTTCCTGGACAGGTCACCTACGCTCACTTTGCTCTTGAGGGCCAGGCGGTCATCGTCACCTGCACCGGAAAAATAAACAAGGAGATAAATAAATAACTACTGTAAATAAAATTAAAATAATTAAAAACTGAATAAATGAAAAACATGTTTTGCATCCGATTGTCAGAATTGTTTACTCATGAATGCACAGAAAAGACAAACAATCCTTTATAGATACAAACTAAACAATCTCTGTAAAGACTATTTTTTGGACTGTGTTTTTAAACTTTAAAAACATCTGAACACGTCGTGTTGTTTCATAATCACTGCAGGCTGGTACAGATATTTTCATCTGTTGGAAATCCAGTGGAAAGTCTTTTCTCATGTCCAACTGCTTCCTCTGGGCTACGTCCACATCTAATGTACTTCAGTCCACCGTCCACTCTAATCTGATGTGCTGTGGCCAGATGGACCTCCACGCTTACAAACACAATCATTTTCCAGCAGCCAAAACTGAAGTGAATATTCAGAGCAGCCTGTTTTCCACTCTCTCAGAGCCTTGGCCGTCTCACAGACACACACCAGACCAACCGTCAGCCTCTCACCGACCATGAAAACACCAGCAACACAGAGGAGGAAGTCACAGAGTAAAACATCAGAGCAGTGGAACAGAAACCAGACAGACAATCAGATCCAGGTCCAAGAGTAGTTTCATCTCTGAGTGTGAGTAAACTGTAAACTTCTGAAAACTTCCTAGATGGTAATAATCCGTTCATTCATTCATTTATTCATTTATTGATGACCATCTGAACTGATCGACTACAGAGCAGTATAAGAACTGAGAGAAAACTAAAATACAAATCTACATCGGACGTCAGTCCATCTTTATCGACATCCTTCAAAAAGGATTAAATCTGTGTGTGACGTTGGACAGTCAGCTGATGGACACACTCTCTTCTCCCCAGATTTAAACTCAGACATTTTCAACGGCATCACTGTCGTCTGAATGTGTGATGTTAAATCCCCCAGCTCATCATTTCCACCTCCATAACGCTGCTGTCACTTCTGTCTCCGTCCAACGTTGGCAAGAGTGACACTGAATCAAAAACAGGAGGAGAAACAAAAAAGAGATCTGGAAGAAGGAGATGAAGATGAGAAAAGAAATCCTGTTTTCTGTCCTGTAAACACAGATCATCTGGTTCCACTGGAACAGAACTGAAATTCCAGGCTTTTATCACTGGAGAATAAGTTCCTCCTCCTAAAACCATCAGCATTCTCGGGTGTTTCTCCCGTCCTCCAACAGTCCACGATCATCAACACCTCAGATGGAGATGGTGGCTTAGATGTTCTCTCTGCTGAGAGGAACAATCTTTCCATCAGTGGGTTCCTCGGCGGCTCCTGTGAGAACGTATGAGCTGCTGAGACGGTTCCACTCAGTTAAAGAGCTTTGTTGATGGATGTTCTGTCGCCGGAGCGAGCAGCGTCTTCCTAACTGCTGCTGTCAACCTCTTTGTTGTCACGTGTACACACACACACACATACACACACACTCACAGCCTCCATCTTCTCTCCTGACAGCCTGTGTTCCTACAGCTCCCAGTTCCATGTTAGTGGAGCTGCTGGGTTGGGTGAACAAGGAGGTCAGATGTTCTCCGTGTTCCTCAGCCTGAGTGATGTCACTCTCTCTGACAGCTTCAGTCTTAAATTGAAGTAGAAAAAAAAAAGAAAACCCTGCAGCAGCTCAGTGCAGCAGGTGAGGATCAGGGGAGTGTTTGATGAAGGGATGGTTCCTAAAACAGTACCAAGGACTTTCCATTATCATCAGACGTGTTTGCTGAAAGATACCAGAACGTTCTGACCGTCAGTAAAAGTCTGGTTTTGGTTCCACTCTAATCAGAGTCCAGTGAAGATTCTTGATTGACAGACATCAGTTCCACAAAAACAGTCCAATTAAAAAAGTGCAGTAAAGTGAGTTCCCAGTACTTGGCACAATGTCTTCAGTAGGAAAAAGTACATAGTGTCTGGTACTAATTCCTGCAGTGACATGTGCCTATAGTCACTGCATTATTTATTAACTTGCTCTCATTTAACCTAATTTCCCAGAATTCCTTCTCCTGCTGGTCAGAAGCCGTCATTAAAATTTAAGCAAATTAAATAAATGTTTAATTTACTGATGATGTCATGGTTTATTTAACAGGTTTAAAATGAGGGTTTTATCAATATTTAATATCTTTAATTATCAATGGACCAATAAACTAAAGGCTCCACTTTGGTTCTGATTGACATTTGACCCCTCAGCCTTCCAACTGACATCACTTCAGTGTTAGCTACTGTACACAGATGTGTCCAAACACTGGGATCAAACCTCTGACGTTCCACTGGGCAGGCAACCTGCTCATCCACTGCTGCATAGCTGCACTGACCTGGTTTGGAGCCTGCAGCGTTTTTCTTTTCAACCAGGGTCAAAGGTCACTTCTCATCATCATACTGAAAAAAAACTTTCTACATTTTTTAGAATCTTGTCCTTGAACGACGATGTTTTATTTTGTCATTTTCGTCTTCACAGTTGAGACCCTCGGATCAGCGCTCCCTCCGCAGGACATCGATAAGACAGCAGCTAACATTTAGCCCAGGAAACAGCTAAGAATTTAGCCAAAACTATTTTTAGCCTCAGATGAAGAGCAGCGGAGGCCGTGAGAATTCCTGTCTCTTTTCCAGAGTCACTGCTGGATTTAAACTCACTCCGGCTCAGAAAAGAATTTACTTCACATTATCATATAAACTGCTTATATGAGCCGACCCTGCTGAGACCCCGCTGAGGCTGGGGGCGCGGGTACTCCTGACTCGTATAAAACTCGGTGCTGTGATCACAGCTTCTGTGAGCAGCAGATAAAGAGGTTCTTCAGGGTAGGAGAAGGATTTGGATTTAAGAGTCAGCGCTCTTCATATATAAGACCTTCACTCCATCTGTCCACTCCGTCTCCTCCCCCTCTTCAACTGTAAAGTCCTGGAGTAAGATCCAACCGTGAACTCACGTCAAGTCCAAGACGGCGTGGAGTTAGAGTTGAGGTTTCCCTCAGACTGACGGCCGATTTATCATCTCATTTAAAACTGAAGATCTGCGGAAACAGATGCTTCTGGAGCGGCTTCCTGCTCCACTGAGGAGACGAAGGAAACACTGAAAATGTGTCAATCAGTTACAGGCAATGAACCAAACACACACACACACACACAATTTTTGTATAAAATTCTCCCTAAACATAAGTTTCATCTAATTTAACAGCAGTTTGATACAATGTATTATCTTCATCATCCTCCTCCTCCTCATCCTCCTGTAGTGAAGTGAAGACAAACATTACACACAGACCAGACTCCTTGTTTTTACAGGACAAACATTTGTTCCTCTCCATGTTCTGACAGCTGACGTTCGACGGAGAACAGAAGGAACCGTTAATCATTAAAATAATAACAGAAAGGAACAATAGTTCCATCTGTGCAGGGACTCAAACATGAGTAAAAACCTGTGAAGGAGCCGTTTGAAAACAAACGAAAAAAGGAAAGAGGGTAAAAAAAAGAAGTTTAGCGACGCATTCCAGCTCATCCCAAACTTTACTTTTCTTTTCCAACGGGAGCTCTTTGACTTTGAAGAATCCGTGGATTTAATTAAAGTTTCTGGCCTGAACACGATAACCTGAGGAGGAGGTAGAATAAGCTCAGCACAAACAAATCACTGTCCTTGAAGAATGATTTATGGAACTACAACATCCTGGAAGTTCATCTGGCCAGTTTTAAAAAGTTCCTAATTAATCCAGGGAAACTTTAGGAACACAACATTCTCATTTCCCCAAAGTCTGTGAAACGCCAACATCTCTGTACAAAACCTGACCCAGAATTCTGCTGTAAAACTGAGCGAGGAGCATTAATTGTGTTGGAGAAGGAACACAGGGAGGGGGCAGATGGAGGTGAAGCAGGAGCCCCAGGCTCCAACTACCCCGCTTCTCCTTTTCACTACGTTCCCGATGGAGAGCCTTGGAAAATCTAATGAAACAGCTCGCGTCCCGCTGAGTCTGGAACAAACAGTGAGGGACAGACAGCGGGACACTGGACGTCTCTGCGGTGTTGGTTCTGACCGGACACCTGTTCATGTCACGCCCAGTTATTTAAATCTGAACTTAGCTCTCCTGGATGACAGTGAACGCACCAGAAGAGGGAGGAAACTGGATCATTGTGGAAAAGGGAAAAATCTAGAACTGTTTACAAATGAAACTGTAGAGTTAAACACCAGGGGGCGTTCATCAACTGTGAGACAAAAAAAACGAATAAATATCAGTACGCCAGGACGTCAGTTTGTCCTCTGTGTTTAAAGACAGTGTCAGTCAATGGTAGCTGAATGTTGTTTCACCCCCCCGACCGCCCACCTCCCTCACCCTCACACACACACACACACACACACACACACACACACACACACACACACAGTGTACCTGGTGTCAGCAGGATGACGGAGGTGACGATCAGGGAGCAGATGACCAGAATGACAAGGAGGGCGATCGCTATTCCCTTCCAGTTCCTCTGCGGAGGGTTACTGCCCACCAGCTCCTGGAAAAAGAGACAACAGAGACAGGAGACAGGGTCAGAGACAGAGTCAGAGACAGAGAGAGGGTGTGGTCAGAGACACTGTCCTCTGCAGACGGGGGAGACATACAACGGGGAGCAGTGACAACAGGAAGAAGCAGAAGAAGAATGACAAAGTTCTTCATTGAAGGTCAAAGAGAGTCAGTGTTGCCCCCCCCCCTCCCTCCCTCACCCCCTCTTCGACCCCCACTCCCCAGAGAAGTGACACCATCACAGTGATGGGATGTCGGGCTGTCAGCAGTTCCTTATGAGGTGAGTTTCATCTACCATCAGACTCAGACCATGTGATAGATGGAACCAGAGAGACGAGAGGCTGCGGTGAAGGGGGGGAGGCGGGGGTGGAAG
>NC_024309.1:15179294-15194857 GCF_000523025.1 Cynoglossus semilaevis | reverse complement strand
TAAACTGTCCTCTGATCTTCTCTGTCCGTCCTGGTCTGTCCCAGTGACGATCTCCTGTCCTCTCAGACCTCCACTCCAACATTAGCCTTCGTCCTTCTGTCAAACGTCAGCCCTGACACTAGTCTCCACCCCCCAACCTCCCACCCTGCCTGCTTTACAGAATAAAAACAAAGTCAAGAGTTTTTTTTCTCTCACTCTGCAGAAACAGATGAGACCGTGTGATTTGTTTGGTTCTGAAGAGTCTCCGTGGAACCATCCGTCCTCTCTCCTGGATGTTTTACGACGGTGGAATGAGTCCACTGTTGTTCCCTGTTCAGTGNGGTGGGGGGGGGTTACACTACAGGCTGCGGTGACACAGGTGGAGGAAAAACGGCTCAGCGAGGAGCAGCATTTAGATGCAGTAATGGGATGTTGAGTCTGTGTAGAGCTCCATAAAAGAAAAGACGGAGATTCCTCCTGGACAATTACCGTGGTTTATGTTCTCCATTTAAAAGGTTCTGCTGCTGCTGCTGCTGCAGATGAGAACGTCTGATGTGGAGCGGCACACAGCAGTGCATGATGGGACTCTGACAGCCGCCCCCTTCTGTCCAGTCCTCAGGTCAAAGGTCAAATCTTTGACTAAAAACTTGATCAACTCTGTTTCCTCTCAGAACTTCCTGTAGTTCCGGAACCGATTAAACCCTTGGACGGGCTTCAATGGGACGGAACTAGATCCAATCTTTACACCGTTATGGCCAGATGCTGATTGGATTAGTGGAAATTGGGCTGAGGTTGGAGTCAATGGAGCAGTGGAGCAGTGGAGCGGTGCAGAACCCGGTGTTCTTCATGCTGATTGGACGAAGCAGGAGAACTTTTTTTATTGGCCGCACTTTAGGAAAACAGGGGTCGGGGTCTGCCTTCCGCTGTGAGCTCTGTTTCCATTCATTCCATTAATTTCCATTCACTGGAGCGAACTGTTCTAGATTGTTCTACTCTCACTTCTCCATCTCCACACTGCTTAATTCTTTCAGTTATTTATTTTATCCTGGAGAGAAGTTTAAATAACTGGGTCTGTTTGTGTGTGTGTGTGTGTGTGTGTGTTTGAACACGTGTGTGTGTGTGTGTGTGTGACTGAGTGAGACTGACAGCAGCAGGACTCCCACTGCAGAGCTATAGTTAATAGATGTGTTCAGCCGTCGTGCAGGGAGTGAATCACATCCTTTAACTACACGTCTGCACAGATAAAACTCCCTGAAGAATCCTGACATCCTGGTTCTCTCCACCAAACACCAAACCCACGATGCAGTGTCACCCAACATTAATATAGTCACGGTCATGATGAGGAGGGTCCAGGGGTGAGGGGACATGAAGGCCAAGGAGCGTTATGACTCAAGGTTCAACCCAACGTTCCAACAACATCCAAAAAATGGTAGGATTCACAAAATGTCTGGACATCAGTCACGAGAGGAAAATTTGGAAAAGACTTTTAGTAAAAGGAGCTTCATGTGAGCAGAACTGACGATGATGAAGATGAAGATGATGATGAAGACGATGATGATAACCACTATGACAAGAAACAGAACACAGAACACAGGACATTAATGTAAATCTAAAAATACCAGAGTGTGATCAGAGCTGAATTCTAACAAAGTGAAGATTTTCTCAGATGTAAAGAAGTGAAGCTGAGGGATTTATGGAGGGAAGAGCTGGAAACACACACACACACACACACACAAACACACACATGATGGTAGGGTTTCTCTCTTATTACTGACACAGATGATAAACTGAACACAGGACCAGAAAAGAGGAGAGGAGGAGGGAAGGAAGGAGGGAAGGAAGGAGGAGGGGAGGTAGAGTGAACTTCAGCGAGCCCTGACGTTATCACTCACACTCCTGTCATACAAAGATTTAAACTCAGATTCTGTCTGAAAATGATGAGTGACGTGAGGTTTATACACTTTACAGAAACAAATGTGACAGAAACTCAGTTTGTTATTAATAGACAGAGAGTTTGAAGGTGTGGAGATAAGACGCAGAGTCGTCTGCAAAGATGGGACTCGTGACATTTGGAGCTCATCACTGCAGCAGACATTTAAACACACTGTAGGAAAAATATCATCGGTACACGTCACCGATCAGACGGCCATTTTCAATACGACCCACGTTTGGAACCCGTGTCGTTGATGCTGCACCAAATGTTTCCGAGTCAGCAGTTTTTCTCTGACACACCGTGATAGATCACATGACACACGTCATTAACTCAGCGTAACCACAACTCTGGGACTGAGACTGAGAATGACCAGAGAACTCAACTCATGGAGCAGGTCATTACAACTTTGTCAATAGCGCCCCCTGCAGATGAATGAAGGGAGCTACGCTGCAGCTGAACCCAGCCGACCTTGTGTTCAGCTGTGAAGTCAAACATTTCTGCAGACGTCTTTGACATTTCAGTCTTCCGTCATTAGCATAAAAATCTCTGCATCTGTTTTGCTAGCCAGGAAGTCACGCGTGGTCAGACTGAGGGTTTCGGGGAGAAAAAAAAAAAAAAAGATTGCAGAGGAGCCGCGACAAAAAGAGAAGCACAGAGAGAGAAGATTTCACCGCAGATCGGTTCCAGTCCCTTTGGTCCAGACACTGCACTGATTGGTATTCACTGTGGTTCAGGCAGCGGTGCCACTGAAGCCTGTGTCTCTGAAGAACATAAAGAATTCAGATGTGTCTGCCATTGTCCTCATCCATCAACCTTCATCAACGTCCCCTCCGCACACACACGTTCACACTTTCACACACACACACACACACACACACGTGCAGCTGCTAGAGAAACACAATAATAATAGTAAGAATATTGATAATAAAGGCCAGAGAGAAAACAAAATGAAACATTTGCAGATGACACACAATCACCTCCTCCTCCTGCTCCTCGTCCTGCATATCAAATGTCCCATAATCCACTGCTGCAGGGCAAAGACACCAGATTAAATGCTGCTGCTGCTGCTGCTGACGCCAACTGAGGTCACATGACTCTACAACTCTTTACAATAAAACGTTTCTCTACATAGAACATACTTTTCGTTTGCCGTTTTGTTTGTAATAAATTATTTGAGCATATTTAAACATTATTTATTATTAAAAATCATTCCAGTTCTTTTTGAATGTATTTTCAGTGACAACCTCTGGGTCCCTGGTCAGCAGCAGAGATTCTTACAAACTGACTCAGGGAATGTGCCACAGCACCACCTACAGGCCCACAGAGGGGAGCCGCAGGCTCACTGTGGACCAACAAAACTGCGTCCTTCAACCGTAGCTGCTGAAAAGGTCCAGGCGGAGTTCATTCAGAATGATGTTTATGAGTCATTTTTGAATTTTGTGCACAGGCAGAACATCTTCATCCTTCGGTCCACTTTGCCTCTGCAGCCTCTCCTTTAATCTCCATGGTAACACTGTCAATGACAGAGCAGGGGGGAAGAAAAAAAAACAAAACAAAAAAAACAATAAAATAAATAAATAAATACATCCCACTTATCCGGAGTCTGACCACCTGTTGTCTCTGCTGCAGAACAATTGTTCCTGCCATTAGGCAGAAAGTGGCCGAGCGTGCGCCGCATGTGAGAGTGGCTGCTGAATTATTGAACGGGTTCGTAAGCTGTGTGTGTTTATTTAATGCTGGCGTTTCATGCTCAACATCTACAGTGGCTGCACATTAACTCCGCTCCTATTGGACGGCTCTTCATCACACGGACTCACACTCATTAAAGAGGAACATTCCAGAACAGAGGCTGAGTCTGTGCTCTGACGTTCACTCTACAAACTGCGGTTGACTCTCTCGCACGCTGTTCCTTCTCCAGCGTCACACAGGTCAGTCCTGACTTTGACCTCTGCCCCCAGTGGCTGTTCCATGTCCTGCACCACATCTCTGAACCTCTGGGCTGCAGGTCTCAGTTGGTGGACCATCAGTACTATGGTACTAAGCTGTTCCTATAGTACTGTTACACTGGCCGGAGGTCTATAACAGGGGGGTGCAGTTTTATACTTGGCACCAGGACCAGGTGAAAATACTTTAATACCATACATGCTGTACAACATAAACTGTTCTATATCTATATCAGCTTTGAGGTCTTTGGCCTGGAACACCTTAGAAGAGCCCTGATCTAAGGTTGTCATGGTTACACTGAGAAGAAAAAAAAAACCCCCACAATGCCTTGCCTCCCCGCACCGTGCCTGTGTGTTTACAGGCACTGGAACTCTTTGGTTTACTTCGTCAGGAACTTAATCCAGCTCAGATATAACTGCAGGGGATTTGATGCTGTGATAAACGCCAGATTAGGAGGAGCAGCAGCAGCGTTAACACAGCAGCAGCAGCAGCAGCAGCAGCAGCAGTAGCAGCAGTAGCAGCAGCATTAACACTGCAACTGCAGCAGCAGCATTAACACAGCAGCAGCAGCAGCATTAACACTGCAACTGCAGCAGCAGCAGCAGCAGCAGCAGTAGCAGCAGTAGCAGCAGCATTAACACTGCAACTGCAGCAGCAGCATTAACACAGCAGCAGCAGCAGCAGCATTAAACACATGCCTTCAGTGGTTTCCTGGAGAACAGCAGCAGCATTAAACACATGCCTTCATTCACATTGTTCTCTGGTTCTCCAGAGAACAATGTGAATTTGGCAGCGACTGTGTGGAAAGAGGACGATTAAATGGGTTGAACCACAGAGTGAATCACTGCTGAGGCTTGATATTTGATATTTTTAAAAACAATAACTATTATGACCGTATTAAAATCCCGCAGTGAACGGTGTCACCGGGTCTGCAGTCACTGCAGGAACAAATCAAAAACCAAATGAATCCTTTTGGACCAAATCCTGTTTCCAGAACCTTCAGTTACTCAGCGGTAGAACTGAAACCTGCTGACCAGGTCTCTTTGTTTTGTGCTGACAGCCCGTGGAGGATTTCCAGATTTAGCTTCCTCGGTCTCAGATCTCAGATGATGTTTGAAGCTCCATCCCTCATCCCACTTCCAGGACAAGAACCTGACCAACAGGGATGGATCAGAGCGCAGATACCACTGGTTTTTACTGCTGCCGTGAGACACAAAGTTTTGTTGTGCAACTTTACAACTTTTTATTCCTACCACAGACAGAATTCTTCAAAAGCTTCCTTCCAAAAAAAAACAAAAAAAAAAAAACAACCTTCCCTTTGATGCTGCTGGAGAAGACACTGTTTTATTCCTGTTCTTTTAAAAAAGTAGGAAACACAACGTCACTGCAGCCTTAGAAGATCAGAGCTGAAAATCTCTTCTGTTTTTAACTGAGGAGTAAAGTGGGAGTAAATCCCACTTTACTCCTCGGCTGAACACAAAAGAACTCTCCTTTAAAATAGAACTTTATTTACTTCAAGAATGACAAATACTTCCTTTCACACCACGTTTGTAAATATTCTGCTTGTGTGTTATCGTTATCTTGTAGAGAACCCGTGTTGATCACAAAAAAAGTAGTACCAGGTCCAGACCATTGGGTTTTTGGAGCCAGCCCTCTGCTGGTCGAATGTGATATAACACATCAATTCACCGGAAAAATTAAAACTAAATACATTTTAAAAAATCCACCAGTTTAGGATGCAGTCTTAACTGATGACCTTCTAGCTGTAAGGCAAGAACAACAACCACCTTTCTACCACACGGTCCGATCCATCTGCTAATGTATGACGAGAAAATACCAGTTCAGGTTTGAGTGTTTTTCGACACCATGACGTTTGTATTTAAACTTGTCACTTCTGTCGCCAAGCAGAAAATGTACTGGCAAAAGAAAAACTCATCGGAATTGGGTTAAATCCTGCCCAACAACCACAGACGGATCGGGCCAGTGGAGGCGTCACCGATCCTGAACAAATTTTGACACACGCCAAGTACGGTCGCCGCGACAGGAGACGGAGGAGACAGTTGGTTCTGGTGGACACACTCAGTGAGTCGCAGATAATGAGTCCTGACGCAGAGACTGAGGGGACGGAAGCGCACACACACACACACACACACACACACACACACATACGTGCCTTTCCAGCATGTGTCAAGTTCAGCTTTGATTTCCTTTCACGCTTCATAGCAATTAAATGTGAAGAGCATAATTAGTGTAATTAGACCAGGAGACAAGAGGCATAAACAAAAAAAAACAAAAACAAAACCCAGCTCACAACACTCAGGTGTTTTCTCTGTGTTTCTGTGATTTTTACAAAATCGAAAAATCACAAGAAATCACATCCCTCCTCTTCCCACCTCCCTCCCCCTTCCTCTGCCTCCCCCTTTAGTTCCACCCTGCTGCCTCAGCCAGAGAAAGTGCTCTCTCCTCTCTCTAACAGGCAGGAGGCAGTTTGCTCTGCTGTCAAAGCTACAGTGGACGACGGCGTCTCTGCAGAGCGGCGTCCTCACAGTCCTGGACGTAGAGACCAACGCCGTCTCTAAACTACGAGTCAAATTCACATTAGAAATGTTTGGGTTGTTTTGTTTTTTTTGCAATATTCTCTCACCGTCCAATTTAAAAACGATTTCCACAACCACAGGGAAAATATCAAATCTACAGAATACACAGCGCTGTGTGTACCTCGGACTGAATATCTGGAAAAACTTTCACTGCTACAGGGTTTTTTTGTTCTTCCTACACAAACTGTACCAAACTGCCTTCGATGAAACACGACTTCTGCCCCCGGTGTCTGCTGCAGAACCATGCATTTGAACAGAACTCTGACCCA
Organism: Cynoglossus semilaevis; assembly: GCF_000523025.1. Lineage (NCBI taxonomy): Eukaryota > Metazoa > Chordata > Actinopteri > Pleuronectiformes > Cynoglossidae > Cynoglossus > Cynoglossus semilaevis. Next base: position 15,188,135 of record NC_024309.1, on the reverse strand, counting down.
CAGCCTGGGTTCTGCCCACTCAGTGGGTCAGTGGTCGCCTTACACAGATCTGAAGTGAATCCAGTCCAAAACCAAAACTACCTTTGGTGACGACCCAGGATGTAAGGCAGTTTCCTACGGTTCAACCAGCAGCTCTGAAAATCAATGATCTGTCTGCAGCACTGAGGTGTGTGTGTGTGTGTGTGTGTGTGTGCTCTCCACCCGTACACAACAACAGTCCACACTTGAGTCCAAACCCTGTAAAAATCAGCGTCAGTTCATCAAACACTCAGCCCGCAGCAGCAGCAGCAGCAGCAGCAGCAGCAGAGTGAAGTGTTGTTCTGTCCCTGAAACAGCAGACAATTACGTCCCTGTGTGTTTATGATCACAAACATGTTTTTCTCTTTCATCTCTCAGAGTCTTCTGGTCACCAGCCAAATGTTGAGGAGCTCAACAAAAATGTGTCAACAAAAACAACCCCCTTTCACAGTAACAATCCTAGCTAAGGACGTAACGACGAATCGTGGATCTGTTAAAAATTCATACAAATGCCTGACAATTCACATCGATTGAAATAAAAAATGAATCTCACAACCAGGTGTGACATAACCTAAAAAAATGAATCTCACAACCAGGTGTGAGGAGAAGACAGCGTTATCTCAAAAAGTCACTGGTCATACCATGGCACTACACACTCCAGTACAGCAGGTGGCAGTATGTGCCTAAAGACATCAGGTCCCTACATAACCTGAGCAGATCAATGGTGTCAGTTGATGAGGTTCACAGACCAGTTCAGTCGGTGATGGGATTTGACTCAGTTCTGAATTAGTGAATTTGGTCACAGTTTGTCTTGACCAGTTTAACCAGAGCAGATCCATGATGATGTTATTAAAGAGAACAGTGTCAATTGATGGCGTTATCTCAAAAAGTCACTGGTCATACCATGGCACTACAGTTCTGAATTAGTGAATTTGGTCACAGTTTGTCTGGAGATCGTCTGGTTTAAAAAAAAAAAAGGTGATAAAACCGTATTGTGAACTAAAAATCGTTCATCACACGGTATCGTCACGGTTACGTCCCTAACACCGACACTGAACAATAGTAAAATAAAACTCCAGTCCAGTTTGATGGAGGAAGAACTCCCTGCTCTGATGTCTGTCGTCATTTTTACTTCACATTGTCAGAACCCTCTGTGGACAAAGAAATGTAAAACTTAATGTGCGCTGAGACGCGTCTGTCACTGACCTCGGACTTTTATGCATTTTTAAAGGCGACAAAGCAATGAGGCTCCGGGAGTGAAATGAGAAATCTCTAACTTAATCTCACCGACAATGTCACGGAGTGAGGTTGACTTCAAATCTGATCTTCTCCTCACAGCCCGCCGGCTGCACAGCACAGACTCTAGACCCGACGGCCGGGTGGTAATCTGGGCTTTATTGATTTATTCCGGCCTGTTGTCACGCCTGAGGTGACCTTTTGTTTGAGAATAATTGCTCTATTAAAGGGTTTATTCAGGCACCTGCTGGTTCCTCAGCCGCTGTTATCCACCAATGAGAATCCGCAGGCTCCTGCAGCAGTAACCCGGCTCTGATGTGTGGACTGGATGCACAGAGTTCCACTCCTGCGCCGCGGGAGCTGATATTAAATCAGGACATAAGGCAGAGTGGCTCCATTTGATCAGGTTAATGTGAGCTTTGGGTTAGAAAACGTTATTACACACTGAGGAGCAGCAGGAGCTGAAGTTTGAGACAAACTATCAGTGGAAAAATCCATCCAGGCAGAAAGCATCAGCCATTAGTGATGTTGTTACCAAGGTTCACGGAATGTTCTGTTGAAATGTGAGCCAGTCCAGAAATATGATTTCCTGCCACAGCGACAACGTTCAGCTTTTTTAAAAAATATCCCTGAAAAATAGAGATTGTTTTTAACTTCCATCAATTTCTACATGAACAGATCAAATATCCCGAGGCTCCAACCAAACATCAGCACAGAAGGAACCGTCTCACTGAGATCTTCTCAAACAGAACCCAGGATGTTCCTGTCCATGTTCCTGTCCTTGTCCATTGACTGGACACTGGTGATTCTCAGACACTCTTTGTGTCCATGATGTTGTTAACAAACTGATCACAGGAAGGAAAAATAGCGCGAGAAAAATCTAAATCTTTGATCTGACAGAGTTGAAGTCTAATCACTGTTCCCATTATCCATCCACCAAAATCAAAAATCAAACAGGAAGTTATCCTGAATCCTGTTTGTCTGCATCTGAAGTCTTACAAATAAAAAACCAAAAATGTTAATGTACAAAAAAAAATAAACTCAGTGATTATGGAGGCGGTCCATTGTTTAGAAACAACGACCCCCTACTGGTGGTGGAGGCAGAGGTGCAGCAGCCCCAGGACTTGACTTCACACTCCATCAGGGATCGGACGGATGTTGAGAACTTCCCATAAAGTAATTAGCAGCAGCACAGCAGGTCAGGTCGCATTCTTCCAAACAGCAGGACGGAATCTGAAATCAAACTCCTGCTGCCGACTGACGTGTGAGCAGAGTCATTTACTGGACACGAGTGCTGCCGCCGGGGTTTTCAGAAGGAAGTAAACTTTTGATTTGATTAATGTACAATTAAGCAAAAAAAAAAAACACACACAAAAACAAGTGACAAAAACGAGTTTCCGCTGTTTCTCAGTTCCTCCGTCCTCACTGATCAGGCAGGACACGGAGCTACAACGTCTGAATAAAACCACGGCCATGCTGACCACGAGTGTGTGTGTGTGTGTGTGTGTGTGTGTGTGTGTGTGTGTGTGTGTGTAGGATGTCACCCAGTTTTAAGCAGAGCCACTAAAGAGCTCTGCGAAGACAAATTACTGCCAACATTTTCACCCGTGTCGCCTCCAACCGACTCTCTCCACCCAGACAGTTTTAGTGCTGGTTCTCCTGCCCCATGGAACCGGCAGGTTCTCCGTCCTGGACAGACGTGACACCACTGTCAGACAGACGACAGCCTCACCCGCGTCTCAACCGCACGGAGACGCAGCTGCAGCAGCGGCGCTGCCTACTTTCATGCTCCTGTCACCATAATGTGACGAGCTGTCATATCCACTTCCCCTCAGGAGGATTATTCCAACCATGACAATAACACTGAGGTCCGCGGACACCCACGGTACCAAAACTAACTGCAGGATTTTCAAAGACAGAACGAGTTCAGGCAGAGGTGTGGGAACAGCCGCCAGCCTCCTATAGGCCGCCGTGTGTGACATCACACCCTGGTCACTCCTCATCAGGTTCTATTGACAATCCGAGAACACAGCCAGTAAACCATCAGCTGACCACCGGGGGTCAGTATTTGTTTAACATCAGACACATGAAACAGATCAACTGTCATTAGCGTTTCATACAGCAGAGGTTAAACAGAACTGGGGATCAAACCAGTGACCTCGCTGCTGTAAGGCAAGAGCTCTAACCACCCCCCAGAGCTTTGCCCAACGAGAAACATTTACTTGTCCAAATGAGTGCCATTGATTCGGAGGTGAAGCTCAGGTGGGGCCCCTGGGTGGGGGCCACTAACGGTTAACCTGGCTTGTCTTAATGTTTCAATTAGAGCCTCTCTGGAACATGGAGAACTCCTGAACTCCTGAACTCCTGATCTCCTGATCTCCTCCTGCTCCGCAGCTCCGACTGCCTAATTACAGCAGATGAATAGGAAGAGGAAAGGAGACGGCGGGAGGAGAGAAGGAGCAGAGAGGAGGAGGAGAAAGGACGACATGAATACAAAGATGTATTCACTCACACATGGTCCAACACAAAAGGACACACACAGATATATGAGCTGATAGAGCCGTGACTGCAGGAGGAATCTTTAATAAGAAATTTCCCTCTGAATACTGAACAGACCTACAACCAGAAAAATCCGGTTCTGGGAGATAAAAGAGCTTATGTCGAAAGAAAAAAAAAAAAAAAGAGATTAGATTCAATGGAATTATTCAGGTCATCGTCACAGTAGGCCTGCTATCCTACGTGTGTGTGTGTGTATCTCATAGAGTGACAACTGCTACGACCTACGTCTACTAATCAGCCAATAGAAATGCAACAGGAAATGATGCGGTGGACGCCGCACTGAACCCAAAGAAATGTACGAAAATGTACTTTTCTCTTTGAAACTTTCTTAGGAAACGGAGTGGACGGTCAAGTGTCGCCGGTTAATGACCAGCCCAGAGAGCAGAGGCGGTCCCTAACCCTGTCGGCGGTAGAATCCACTCCGACCTTTTCCTAAATGAGCTGATCTGGACGCGTGTGTTTCCGCAGACACGGCCTGGACTCCCGTCCACTCACGGAGACAGACAACAGTCCTGACATTTGAATGCAGCGTTGCTGTAAACACTGAATATTCATGGCTGTATTTAAGCTTCCTGCCCCGTCTGTTAGGAGACATTTGAGCCGAGCAACATTTAAATCACAACAGCCATCATGATGAATCACAGCCTGGGCCAATCTCCGCTCTTATCTCCACCGCAGAGACCACTCTCATGATTGGCCTCAGGACCGACCGCGGCACAAACATTAGCCGCGTCCAATCCGTCTTTTCTAAAAAACTAAAAGGGAATTAGACTATTACACCTGGGTACGAAACAGTCGACCGCCTCATCCCTCTGATTCTTTTTTTTTCACAGCTCTTCCAGTCGTGCTGCTCATCTCATCTCTCTCATTAAGGAGCTGATGTGCTGAAAATGAAGGTGGAGCGTGGAGAGAGGAGAAAACGACTCGGCCGTGTGAGGCCGCAGCGGGATTTCTGCTGATTAAAGACAGAAAAATAACTCTGAGCAAACAACTGTCAAAATAACCTGCACACCTGAGGTGAAATCAGAAATGTTTCATATCCAGTCACAGCCTTCGCTCCAGGACGTCCACTCACATTTGTCAGTCTGAGTGGACGAAGACGCAGAGGCTGTTTTTTTTTTTCCTCTGGAAATAAAGTTTAATAAAGGTTTAAACTAGGGCCGTGTTTCAGCAAGAATCCAACGATACGATACGTATCACAATACAGGGGCAACGCTACGATATATTACTGCGATGCGGTCCAGGTCCATGTCAGTCCCAGACTGAACCTGGTCCAGGTCCAGGTCCATGTCAGTCCCAGACTCAGACCGTGGACGGATCAGTACGTAGTGAAGGACGAAGATTAAGATCAGAGGTTTAAAAATAAAGCTGATCAGGAGATCGATTCCATTTAATCCGTTCACTTACACCTAAACGTTTTCAATGAGCGTCTGATGGAGGCAATTATTTCCTCAATTAAAAAACCTAATGAGCTCTACTACTTTTGTCCTTCAGCAGCTGCCGTCAGGGCCGCTGTTCCCTCTATACCTAGTGTGTGTGAAGCTGGGACTGATTTCATCTGACGACTCAGCACTTTCTTCACAGACTGAATCAGAATGGGAGTCCGTGTGTCATGTGACTGCTCCCACAGTAACGGCTCATTATTTCTGACACATTTTTTTACTAAACACTAACTGGAAGTTCGGCTTCAGCTTCACAGGTAGAAAACGGAGAGACTGTGATCGAGACAGAGAGAGAGAGACAGAGAGAGAGAGGCTGGTGATTTTTTTTTTAAAACAAAGTTAGAAGTTAAAATGTTCGTCCAAACAAGTTTCCTCAGCAGAGGAAACATCACCTGGAACAAAAGCCCAGTTTAATAAAAGGAGAACGTACAGGATGAAACCTCCTGCTGGTCAAGTCTCATCAACTTCACAGCATCAACGTCCAGCAGCTTCTCTGACTGTTCTTCAACTGAACCTTTCCTCTTCCTCCAGGCACTGAGTTCTAAATGAGAATCTTCAGGATTTGACACTTTGACAGCTGTTTAGAACGAAGAAACCACTAACTGGACGACAAAAAGTCCTGGACTTGACTTTGTCTCACAGGTCACGACCTTTCCTGGTCCCTAGGACCAACTCTCTGTCAGACAATGAAGCAGTCGTTAAAAAAAGTCGGAGAAAATAAAATGATGGCACTGATGGGGGGACAGCTGCTCCTCCGTCTCCTCCAGGATTACGCTCTGGCTCAGGTGGTTCCATAATCTCACAGTTAATCCCAAACCTCCAGTGAGTGAAACAGAACCACAGCTGCACTGTCGGTTCAACTGCTCTAATTAGTCGGGGATTAGGAGCAATTAAAGATCTGATTAAACGGTACACACCTGTCGATTTATGACTGGGGAATTCTGGGAGTTGTAGCTTTTTTATGTGGTTTTATGAATTAAAAGGCAAATGAGACAAAAGTTATAATGATCAGAAATGAAGGTGAGGTCGAACTTAAAGCTCGACCTCTGACCTCTGACCTCTGCTTCTGGACCACCTGTATGAACAGTGTTGACCAGGAGGTCACAGCAGGTCCTGAACTGATTTTTATGTCGTGTGTGTGTGTGTGTGTGTGTGTATACAGCAGCAGGAGAGTGTGTGTGATGTCAGAGCAGTCATGCGTGTCTCTGTTCCACTGCTGACTTTTACATCCATCTGCGCTCCAGCAATTTCTCACTTCACGGCGGCGGAGACGCAGAGTGTTTTTAGATCAGCTCATCTCTGACTCTGACGGAAGCCATTAAACACATCACCTCCCATAAATATTAAAACCAACCAATCAATCAATCAATCAATCAATCAATCAATCCATAGGTGATTAACTACATTTAAATGTGATGACCTCTGACCCCATTCTCCTTCTTTTTCCCTGTGATTTAGGAATATGATTCCACCCTCCACAGTCACCTGCTGCTGTGTCTACACCTGCACCAATGAGGGTGTGTGTGGGGGGGGGAGGGGGCAGAGGAGGTGGTGAGGAGGAGCAGATGATTGTTGAACGTCAAAGAATCTGAACTGGGGCGATTTAAGAGAGCGACGGGAGGAAACGCCTGAGAGAGCAGCGGGAACACAAGAGTCTGACGGTTTCACAGTCTGGAAGTTTCCTCTTCAGTCCCAGACACAAAACTGAAATAACACATCACTCCATCAAGTTACAACAAATGAGGAAGAAACACGGATCCTCGGAGGAGACGGTTAAATCAGAGGAAGATTATCCTAAACAAGTGTTTTTTTTTCTCAGAGCGCTCATCAGAAAGAAAATACACAAAGATACAAAAGAGATTTGTTGAAAATCAGTGAAATTAAATATTTCCAACAGACAGGAGGTCTTTACAGACACAACCTGCTCCTACGACTGTGACCAGGGACAGAATTAAGACTGTGTATCGGCAAGATACGTATCACGATACAGGGGCAACCGTACGATGTACTACGATGTACTGCGATATACTGCGATATACTGCGATACTATAGGTATGACGATAATTAACTGTAGGAAAACTGTCATCATACTGATATATATTGAGTGGATCGATATTTTCTCACAGTCCGTAGACAAATTCATATCATAACCAATGAGGTGGAGACGTTTGGACGTGATTTTTCAGAGAGCGATGGTGGAGATAAAAGAAAGAAAGAAAATGTAGTTTAAATATCTGTGTTTAAGAGTGAGAGTTAAAAAAAACAGTCAAATTCACTGAGTCTCAAAGAGGAGGTTTGTGTTGTTCTCACTCTGACAGAAGAAAATGTACATCTTTAATTGGACAGAGAGGGAGGGGTGAGGGGGGCGGGGGGTTGGACAAAACTGTCTTTAATTGTCTGTGTTAAATCTCTCTCCTGTTGTCCTCCTGTCGGGTTGACAACTGGAGACACTGTCTCTGTGTCCACCCTCACCGGGACACGTCCCCTGAATGTACAAAGCCAAGTATTGGTGTAAAAAGTGAGTGACAGGAGTGTGAGGCTGCAGCACAACAGAACAGAACAGAACAGAACAGAACAGAACACAGCGGCACTGTTCACTAACACAGCAATTACACACACGCACACGCGCTGCAGACTTCAGGTTAAACGCACCGGTTTTGCTGCAAGATGCCGATGCGCACCGCGCAAAAAAAAAAACAAACAAACACACACACACACACTTGTTGTGTTGCGTGCGTAAAAGTCACAATCACTGCATAACAATGTTGATCAGGAGGCTGTGTCACCACCCTCCCTCCCTCCCCCCCCCCCCCCCGCTCCATCATCAGCCGAATTATAAACATAACCGAACCGAACCGAACCACGGAGACCCGAACCAAACCCGTCGGTGTTTAACTTCAGCCACACAGACACAGGCGGCGACAGAGGACACACGCGATCGAACTCCTGCCCTGGTGCCGGCTGAAGGACAGGAGTGATGAGGAGGTTGGTTCATACCTGCTCCTGCTGATGCTGGGAAGGTTTGGACGGAGCGCTGCCTTCCTTCGCGGTGGTCATGGTTCTCCTCCCCGCAGGAGTAGGAGCAAGAGGAGAGGAAACAGAAGTAAAAAAAAAACAAAAACCAAAACAACCGAGGCTGCAAATATGGATACAGACGCCGTGCGGTGCGGGAGGAGGAGGAGGAGGAGGAGGAGCGGGGAAACGAGGAGGACACGACGGTCTCAGAGCTTCAACCGTCTGCGGCTGCTGAGACCAAGGTGCGAAAGGAAAACCGGGGAGGAGGAGAAAATAGAAAAAAAAATAGGAGGAGGAGGGGACGGAAAAGAGGGGAGAGAGAGAGAGAGAGAGAGAGAGAGGGATGGAGGGAGGAGGGGGCTCGTCTCCTCCTCCTCTTCCTCCTCCTCTTCCTCCTCCTCCGGCTGCGGCTCCACGCGTGAACCTTTCAATATTCAGCAGACGCGCTGGGCTGTGGACAAGTCATCTGTTGCTGAATGTAAATCAGATGAAAACGCATTAAATTTGCTTCTGACATTTTAATGAAGACACACTGACACTTAAAGAAGGAGGGGGGATGAGGGGGAGGAAG
>NC_024309.1:15153170-15159630 GCF_000523025.1 Cynoglossus semilaevis | reverse complement strand
GTGCTCACCTGTGATGGCCACCAGGGAGGGGAACAACAAAACACTATAAATACTTTAATACATGAATAGGGAAAAAGAATACTGCGGAGGAGGAGGATCAGGTAGTAACTGTACACACCTGGAGACAGTACTTCAAATACTGGAGTCCTTTAAACGTGTACCACTCAGATACATTTCATTTACCACAAAATAAAACCAGATACAAATTACTCTGTCCAACTGTGGAGTAAAGTACTGCCAAGCAATAAATTACAGACCCCCCCCCACACACACACACACACACACACACACCCTCTCAGTGTTTGTGCAGTTATAAATGTTTGCGTAATGAGGAAGAGCAGAGTTTCTGTGCTGCAGTGAAGTGTACTAGCTCAGTACTCAGTACTGTAACTGTACCACAGCAGCAGTACACGTTGTACACACGTTGTACACGGAACTACAGAATTACACACACACACACACACTCACACACACTCACACACACTCGTCAATGCGACAACGAAGAACCAAAAAGCAGGTAACGTTTCACTGCGATACAGGAAATGACACGATCCACCACTGGAGGTGCTGTTGTACGATCCACTCTAATCAATGTTTCTGTCGAATCCCAGTGTTTTGTGGCTGGCACTGGAACTTTTACTGAACTCAAAACAGTTCCTGTAACTGTACCATCGGTTCTTGCCATAAAAAAGAAAATCCTTCTGTAAGCGTTTTTTTTTTTTTTTTTAAGGCTGAACAGTTCCTCTATTACAGCATCCAGATCTGAATCTACTGTCACTTTTCAAAAGTCACTGAACATTTGTGGTCTTGGCTCAGAGTCTGTAGAAAGTTAGAAAGCAAAATGTAGAAAAAAAAAAGTCTCTTTCTTAGAGTGAGAAACAGTTCAGAAAGACAAAAAATACTTTCAAAAACACTGACTGTTTTTTGCTACAAACCAAATTATCACAAGGACGTTGGTCGTTTGAGTCTGGAGCAGAAAAAAACCTCTGAACATCAGAGCAGTGGAAACATCTGGTGGTGGTAGAGGGGTGAACTGGCAAGAATCTGTCGATACGATACGTATCACGATACGGGGCAACGATACGATATATTACGATACTACAGGTGTGACGATATATTGAGGGTTTTTTTCCTGTAGTCCCAGTGTGATCCTAGTCTCACAGAGGGAACAGAAGGATCCACATTCACGATACAGCATTGTGAAACGATATTTCAGTGTATCCACACCTGTCGATTTGAAGACTAAGTTCCATGGTACTTTCTTCTTTTGGATCAAAGTGGATCAAAGGGACCACCGACTCCCAGCTCCAGAACCTCATCAGTTCAGCCCACGGACGATGATGTATGGAGGAGAGAGCACGTCTCAACAGTCCATCCATCAGTCCCGGACGAACCACAGCCTCTCCGGGCCGCAGTCCTGTTGGCTGATGACAGATGCCGAGCGCCGAGGAACACAATAACCAGCTGAGTGTGGCCGGTGGACGTGTGAGGAGGTGAGTGATGGAGCAGAGACGCAGGTGATGAATGTTGTCCAGTGACGGCTCTGCTTAAACACACATTCCTGAAGAGTGTGGAATTAACTGAGGCCGCGCTGTCACGCGTTTCCCCCCGAAACAAATGGTTCGGTTCGGTTCTGTTCTGTTCTGTTTACGGTTCCACTGCCAGAGACTGAGTGGAAATGCATTCACCTAATTAAAACTTCAACATAATCAATACACGCCGCGGCGTGAAAGACTGTACACTGATGCATTAGTCTGCCATCGATTATCCTTCTGTAATTATAAAGGAAAAATAATCACAAACACCGGGGAATGATCAGGTCGGAATAATTAGAATTATTGACACTGAAAATACTTTCACTGTTAGAGCTGCAGCACTGGAACCTGACATCCAGAAAAAAACAGCTGTGGAACACAAGAATACAAGGCAAAAGAAACTGAAAAAAAAGTTACAAAAATAAAAAATAAAGTCAATGCTGTGTCCCCAAGAAATGAATTTAAATATTCTTGTTGCTGTTTTTAGTCCCAGAACGCAGGGTGACATGAGGGAAGCCCGGCCGAGTCCACGTACGGACCAAGACTCAGGAAGAAAACCTTGTCCACGTTGAACCGTCACAGGTTTCAGACCTGGACTGAAGTTCTTTCCTCCAGAATAAAACACAAACAGAAAAGTATTTATTCAAAACCAACCCTAAATTAAAAAGCGCGTTGTGTGCATTCCAATCCCACTCTCCATATGCTGCGTTCGCTGCCATCTGTCAGACTGACAAACCCTGAGTGAGGCCAGAATGAACAGTCAATCCTAATCCGTAATCTGCTAATCCTGCGGCAGGAAAAACAGAAGAAATCTGAGATCAAACTGGTGATCTCGCAGCTGTAAGGCAAGAGAGCTGACCACTCTTCCACCATGTGGTCCTATATGCTTAAAAAAAATAAAAAACTAGCCATTTTGAAGAGGAAGATTGTATTTCTGCTCCTAAATAAATAAATGCTTTTCACCACTGGCTTCAATTTCATGCATGCACTCATCTGTATCAATGAGATGTGTCCCGGAGACATTAGAGGAACCAGCGGCACCGGCTCGGAAACAGACGTGTACAGCATGCATACTGTATGTAGTAATAGATACGCTCTGTGTATATGTATATATAATTTATATAAAAAGTATATATAAATATATATACTTTTTATATAAAACCGAACCAGTAAAAATCAAAAATGTTAAAAGATAGAAAAACAATGATGATGATGATGACGATGATGATGATGATGATGATGATGACGAATGGAGATCACTGTGTCAAACTGATTAAAGGTTCCAAGTGTGTGTTCTTTAAGGTGATAATGTAGTTGTTATCACCTTAAAGTGTCTGAAAGTCGAGGTAAAAACTGATCCAAATTAAATGTAAAAATGTGTCAAGCCACTTAGCAGAGGAGATAAACGTCAGTGCTGGTGCGGAGTGCGGTGGAATGCTAATGGCTAACTCCTGTAGGAAGGTAATGACAACGGCTAAAAGCGCGAGAACACAGCAGACTGTGGGCCTTCTGTCTCCTTCACCTCTCCACAGGCTGAGATGGAGAACATAAACAGAGTAAATCGTCCTAACACCCCTTCCTCCTCCTTCCTCCTCCTCCTCCTGCTGCTGGAGAATTCTCCATGCTCAGTACTTATATAAATACAGCACAGGCTCATCATTCTGACAGCAACAGGAAGCATCAGGAAGCACTTTCTCCAGCCCTTTATGTCGGTGTGTGACTCATCAGCCTTCACACCACTGGGCCGTGAAATGTCAGCAGAGTCAGACTCCACAGCCGTGGCCTCCTTCCCACCAGGTGGAGAAGGATGAGGAGCACGTCTGTAGTGGAGAATAGGTTTTCAGCCTCATTAGCATACAGTGTGTGTGTGTGTGTGTGTGACACTGAAGGACACACAACCAAAACACCATCAGCTCTCGTTCTAACGCAGTCATAACCTCAACTGGTCGTAAAAACTGACAGGTGTCAGATAAAGTGGATACAGAGACACCTAGTGGTGTAAAACTAAGACCAACAACTACATCACCTCCGACCTTCACACAGTCCAGCAGAAGTGACTCCTCAGGACTCAAACCAATGCTGCTGCTCAAAGGCACCAGCGTCAGTGAAGGTGAATTTTACTGGTTCGATTCCTGAGTTTTTTTTCTCCTTTGTTTCTAAGACTGGTGTGAATGTGAATAACTGTAAAAACACAGATTTCACAACAGGAGAAAAAAATTACAACAACAAAAAAACCCAACAGTACAGCCTTTAGTTAAAAAAGGCAGAGAAGCAGCTGAGGCAGCAGTGTGTCACTTGAAGGACCATCACTTCCAGGAATGATGGCAGGATTCCAAACATCCTGAGGAAAAACATCCAGAGCTGAGCTGAAGGCTGCACACTTTTAGTCAGAGCCAAACAGACAGGAGGACACTTTCAGGGCTGATCCAGACACCATCAAAAACCACAGACTTCAAAAAAAGAAAAAAAAAACAGAATTTCAGCACTACTTAATGGACAGCTCCTGTGGAGCGTACTCCCAGAATCCTTCACTGCAGGGAGAAAAAAAACCTGCAGGGAAAAATGGCTGAACAAAAAGATTTTTTTTCTCTATTACAGGTGGTGGGGGGGGGGGAGGGGTTGGGGGGAGAGTGGGTGAAAGGAAACTGTGAGAAATATTGTTGTGAGTCATGTCAACAAGTTGAAGTGACAGACGGGCGACGTCTCCGCGGCTCTTTTTAAATGTTGCTGTCACACTATTTTTAATTGCGGTGCAGGACAAATGTTGTTGTTGTTTACCAACGAAGAAGAACGAGTCGCAGATTGGAATTCTCTTTGATTCAAAAAATATTACTAATTATTTTCTTTTTTTTTTTACTTTTCTTCATAGATGTTGTTGTCATGGCGACAACACTCGCCGTAGTAATTATGAATTTTTCTTTGTTATATTCTTTATACTTTTATTCATACGTATGCCTTGATTCAGGCCGTTGTGGGATTCCAAATATTTATACATATATTTTATATATGTACATACGTACAAATATATATACATATACATATATATTGTTATTTGTTTTCCTTCAACAACAAGATTTTCTGTTTCAACACAACACTATTTCCCTCTACTACTGGCAGTCCTGACCAGGGTTGCTGGTTCAGCTAGATTTTCAAAACTGTTAAAAAGGTAAAAAGGCAGAGACGGAGGTGAGACTGGACACAAGAACCCTCTGATCTTCAGAGGATTCAAAGAAAGAAAGAAGATGAAACAAAGCGAGAAGAAAACACAGCCGGGGCTCAACGCCTGTCCTCATCCTGGACCGGGTCTCCGGAGGTTGAGAACCCCTACAGGACTAGAGGACACGTGAGTCAAAGTGTTGGACTCTGCTCAAATAAAAGCCCCCGCAGAGACAGAGACAGAGGCAGAGGCAGAGACACTGACTCCTGGTGATATGAGACTGTTATGGCAGCAGGCTCCATTAAAGCTGATTCAATAAAGAGCAGCAGCAGCAGCGTGTGCTTCAGCAGCAGCAGCAGCAGCTCTGGACGAGGGACACAAGACAGATGCAAATGGAAGGAGTGTGGTCTGTATTTCAAAGGCATTAAGGCTCTCATTAGGCTGGAAATAACAGATGGTTCTAATGGCTGGATGAGACTCTGGCAGTGGAAGCGACTGCACTCCTGTCCTGACTCTGCTGCTCTCCCTGAGCCACTTTAATCCACGGCTCCGTCATTAATAAAAGATGAAAACAATAAAGTCGGACTGAAGAGAAAAAAAAACAACATCATCAACCACAGGGTCGGGGTCCGTCCAAGGCCCGCCCCTGTACGTCTCCATTAGTACTGTTGATGAAAGAGTCAGTGGTCACCACCGTCAGGTTCTCCTCTTCATCACCATCATCACCCGGGTGACAGTCATTCGAAGGCTGCCTCTGCTGGACACTTTTGGACTTGCATCCATCACAAACTTATGTGTGGCCTCTGGCTGAGCTGCAGCTTCATCCTGCCCCCCCCCACTCCCCCGGCCCACCTCTCCCCCAGTCTGTGGACCATGAAAAATCTCTGTCCAGATGAGATTTGTCACAGCAGGTCACATGGGCTGAGATCAGACCGACGTTCCTCTCTTTCTTCCTCGTTGTTCCGTCTCCATCTTCAGCCTCTCACTCCTCACACAGAGAAAAACAACTTTGATGTGAATTCCGCTGCCGCTCGGCTTCAGCTCTGCCCTCGGTTTTTTTTTAAAAGGTGCAAAGCTGAGTCACCATTGAGGAGCTGAGACAGAAGAGGAGCCTGCAGGTGGCGCTGCTCACAGCACAGCCAGGGGAAAAGGTCAAAGGTGAATGGTCTGGGTCTGAGCAGGACTTATGCAAGAGTCTCAAATAAGAGTATATATATGTACACATATATATATATTAAAAAGTAAAAAAAAAAAAAACCAATCCTGGAGATGAGTGCTGGAGATGTATGTCCCTGTGATTGGACAGCCTTTAACTTCCTGTCCACGGCGTCTTCTTCTGGACACGTCCTGACTGTGTGGTGTTGCTCCACCTCAGACTCAGGCTGCACACAAACACCATCAGAGCAGAGTCGGCCAGAGCTGAGATAGATCAAATATCAACGTCGGTGACCAGGAGAGCAGCTGGGCTGATGTTAGTGGTCGGCTCAGATCACCGGCTGATTTAAGAGGGAATTACAGCAGAGGGATCCTTCACACGCAAACCCAGACTTTTACCTGTAGTGCACTCGATGAGGTGAAGATGATTTGAAATATTAGAGGTTAGATAATCAGCAGGGAAGTTTCCTCCAAACAGCCAATAATAGAACTCATTAAAACTTCCTGTCTCTGAAGGCTGAAGATAAGAAAGTGAGCCGGGAGAGAGGGTTCTGACGAAGACCAAATAACCTCGGCGGCAGCAGCAGCAGTTACTACAGCAGCAGCAGCAAGA
>NC_024309.1:15144158-15153162 GCF_000523025.1 Cynoglossus semilaevis | reverse complement strand
GCAGCTGCCGCCCCGCCGCAGTCACGACACCGGCAGCAGCAGCGGCAGCTACAGCAGCAGCAGCAGCTCCATCTCTGTGTCTCCTCCTCCGTCTTCTTCAATTTAACACCAGACTAAAGTCCGACCCTCTGAGGTCAAAGACTTGACCTTCGTCTTATCAGATCGGACCAGTACCGAACACCAGTGTGGGATCTCTCCAGACCCACAGGTCGGGTTTGGTTCTCACGCCACAGGGACCCAGGTCAGTAACTTCAGGGAAAATGCAAATGTTTATGAGTTGGATCATGTCAAACTGAAACCCGTCCCTCGGTGACTCCACTCCGTGTTCAGACAGAAACGCGACGCAGCAGGTTCCAGAGAGAGTTTCAAACTCGGTCGGTCGAATCAGAGGGGACATAAAAGCAGAACATTGTGGATGGATCAACGAGTCAACGAGGAACCTCAGAGACGCCGCCGTTTCCTGCTGCGAGGCTGTGGAGCAGTGACCGGTCTCTGATCTGACGCCTCTGTCTGATCAAATCAAACTCAAACGACGCCTCAGCTCCAACAAAGTAATCCAGTCTCCAAACACAGACTGACATCAAACGTCGGCGTCTGATGTTCAGACGAATCAGACGTTCTCGCCTCCCCTGAAACACCTCCCTGCTGATCTGTACAAGGTTCGATTCCTGAGCGTTTACGGTGGAACCACAATCAAATCTGCCATTAACACGAGAATTTACCAAATGTGGGATCAGTAAAATTCAACATTTTTTATTCTTTATTTTATTACTAAACGTAGACACCACTGGGTCAGTTTGGGCCCCCGAGCCTTATGTTGCTTCTGTGTGTAACACCATGTTACTGCAGGCCTTTGATAACCCACAGCATCCATCCCATAACGGTCCCTTCTACAACCTCCTCCTGAATGGAACAATGAGCCACAGCCTGAGGTTGAACCCTGATTTTATCCGTGCTCTGAGGCTGATCTGGGGTCAGCTCCTTATCTTTCTCACTACTTTTCATCGGCGGGTCGTTACGGCGGCCGGCCTCCGCTAATTCCAGCCTTATCTGCTGCAGCACGTCCATCCTCCCACACACGGGTCATAACTGCCAACACATGGAGCCGATAAGGAGCGCTAATCAAATATAAATGAAGCCACGGTCGACTCTGCTCACACTCACAGCCGGAGAACCTGAAGAAGTCCAAGTGAGTGAAGCTCTGCCTGCCTCTCCACTATCAGGCTTTTTACTGTCGCCTCACATCATCCTGGGGTTTTCACTGCTTCTATCGCAGAAACACTTTTCCTTCACGGGTGACGTCGTGACGTCGTCGGACTGAAGCCAGAAGAGGAGGAGAGACCACACGGTGGAAGAAAACCAATCAGTGACAGTGACACCAACTGTCACGGCCGTGAATTTAAATGTGCACATTAATAATAATGAATCAGTTTAAACGGTAACTTCAACAGCAAATAAAACGGGAAGTTTAAAACTTCACAAAAATGAAAATGAAATTTAGGAGTGAAAGAAAATCTCGATATTCTGATATTTCAATTCAAGATACCGTATCAATATTCTACAGACCTGTATTGATTATTTATCAATAATTAAGAGTTAAATATTTAACAAGGTTCGATTCATTTCTTCTTTTCTCTTCTTTTCTGTTTATATTACGATACGATAGGTCTGACGACATATTGAGTTTGTTCAATTAAAGTCATTAAAGTTAAACGACGCCATATTTGTTAAAAATCGTTAATTGAAATAATCAATACACTGCTGTAAAATATGGATACGATGTCGTGAAACACAGTCAAAGGTTCCATCAACCCTCCAGCACGGCTGACCACCGTCTGCTCTCCACACTGTCCCACCACACTGCTGTGTTGGAGCAGCTCACCTCAAGGGGGCTCCACGGCTGCAGCTCATGGCCATGCAGCAGGAGAGCGGACAAACGAGCCATTAGATGGGAGAGAGAGGGCGGTCCGGCCATCAACGGCGTCGGAGCGTTAATATTTGATCAGGCCATAAATACTGGGTGTTCTGGTCTGACACGGGCCCACCACCACCGAGGGTTAAAGCATCTCAGACCACAATAAACCAATGGGTTCATTAAAGTTTAACAGCGTCGAGGCTAAATCTTATAATCGGTTCCGCGCTGATGACTGCGGCGGAGAACCTCGTGTTGAGGCACACGGTGGTCTAATGTGGTTTAATGGAGAATGTTGAGCAGCAGGACGGGGACGAGTTCATCACCTCCTGATGTCGATGTCCAAGCTCTACTGCTGATGCTGATGCTGATGCTGATGCTGATGCTGCTGCTGCCGCCGATGCTGCTGATGCTGTTGCTGCTGATGCTGTTGCTGCTGCTGCTG
This sequence comes from Cynoglossus semilaevis, assembly GCF_000523025.1. Lineage (NCBI taxonomy): Eukaryota > Metazoa > Chordata > Actinopteri > Pleuronectiformes > Cynoglossidae > Cynoglossus > Cynoglossus semilaevis. Next base: position 15,150,805 of record NC_024309.1, on the reverse strand, counting down.
AGGCTGCTGTTACTGCTGATGCTGTTGCTGCTGATGCTGCTGTTGCTGCTGCTCCGCATCTGTTCTGAACGAGAACATAACAGAGAACGTCACGTGGCCCTGAAATACGAGCGTGTGAGGGAAATTAAATTCCTTGTGAATGAATGGACACGCAGTGATCAAAGGCTGTCATTGGTGGAGGGAAACCAAACCAAAGTCACACATCATTATCACTGTGTGTTCACAAAGGATCTCATTAGCACTTTAACAAAAAGGAAGAGAAGAAAAAGCAGATGAGTCTGAAAAAAAAAAACCCTCATAGAAAAGATTTTTTTCTTCTTCATATCCAGTCTCTTATTTATGAAGATGATCTTAGTGTTCCTCCTGGTTATTCATCGGTTCCTCAACTTTGGAACAAAACAACTAGTAATAATAATTATTATTATTATCATTATTAATAATAATAATTAGAATCTGGCGATACGATAAGACTGATGATATATTGAATTTTTTTTAACAATTTAATTGTAGTAAAACTGTCAGCATAGGAAAGAATGTTAAATATTGTTAATTTTAAAATATCGATACGATGTCTTGAAACAAAATATTGCGATATTTCAATTATTCGTTACTTTCTTACAAATTAAATTGAGATGAATAATAAAAATGACATTTCCAGCTGCAGAACTAAGGAGGGATCACAGCAGCGTCTGTCAGTTTTTACTGCTGCAGCAAAAGTGTCATCAAAGTCGACAGAACAAGTTTGAAAATGAAAAAAAAAAATAGTCTGGATTTATATATGAAAGGCCACAAAGTCTTTAATGTCAGGGTCTGTTTGTACGGCGGGGGGTCCGAAACCCCCTGGACGTCGGACAAAGGACGTCGTGGATGAAGAAGGCGGCGAGGACCGGTGAAGATAACCACTAATGAAGGTCCCTGCAGTGACCAGAGTCTGAGGCTCATGAATAATAAAGGTGATGCACTGATCCTCTTCCTCACTCAGACATTACCCTCATCTTCCACTTGACGCAGCAAAATCACCGGCTAAAAGAGCAACACAGGCAGAAAGTGAGTTTCCCGCTGATCGGCCTCAGATCTGCTCAGTGACTGATGACGGACCTTCAAAGAACTCCGTCAGACGTTCTCATCCTCCTCAGAAACACCATCACTCACTGGCTGCTGCTGCCGCGACTAAGTGATGGATCGCCGACATTAGCGTTGGAAGAACCATAAAAGGCAATTTAATTGGACAAATGTTTTCAGACAGAAGCGTCGGCATCAGTGTGGACATTATTACTGCATCATTTTACTAACACACACTTAACGTCACACATCTGTGTTGGATTTCATCAGCAGCGGCATTAAAAAAACAAATGAAACTTATTATTAGAGGAAACCAACTGAGCCCAGGACTGAACCAAGACTGGACCGAGACTGGACCAAGACTGAACCAAGACTGGACCACCCATCAGCAGCGGCATTAAAAAAACAAATGAAACTGCAGCGAGGAGGAAACCAACTGAGCCCAGGACTGAACCAAGACTGGACCGAGGAAACCAACTGAGCCCGGGACTGGACCAGGACTGAACCAAGACTGGACCAAGACTGGACCAAGACTGGACCACCACCTCAACATCACTAACACTGGAACAGAGGGATCTACATTTGGAATCACTAGACAAGAAAGAAAAGAAAATCTGAACCCTGACCTTCTCTCCACACACTGAGCCACAACGACGCTGTTGATATTGATTTCAATCTTAAGATCTGTTTAAATCAAAATAAAAAATTTAAAGAAATCAGTGATTGAACTAAAATCCCGTTCATGTTCTAATTTCTAATCTTTTTATTTCATATTTTTCACAGCACTGTTTGGGGTTTTTTTTAATCCTGGATTAGTTTGTTATTTTTTTCCCTTGAAGGTTTTATTTGATGAGAGCAGTGACTCCTGTTTTTTTTTCCGTTCCCCGACAATAAACAGTTTCTGCTGCAGAGAAAATAAGAAATAATCTGAAGCTGAAGCTGAGGCTCCGGCTGCAGTGGCTGCTGCCACACAAGCCTTTGATTCAAAGACACAATGCCTTCCTGCAGCTTCAGCTACAACAAAAGGCCCGGGAAGAAGAGCAGAGCGGTGCAGAGGGTGTGAGAGAAATTGATAAATGAGGGGGAAATAATGTATTGTTGGTGTATCATGAGCTGATGGGGGAGAAGACAAGACAAGGAACAAGGTAGACTGCTGGCTATTCTGCTGGATTTAAATTACACAGAGCAGCCATGCATAAAACGCATAAATCAGGGGGAGAAAACGCCGGAAAAACAAGTTAGAATTGCAAATCAGTGCAGCGTGGACCCCGTCCTGAATACAATGTTTATCTGACAGAACACGTACACTCATAATATGAGAGCTGAAGAAAAACCAAGAACGAGGCCAGACCACGGAGCTGAATTTACTGAGAGGCAGAAAGTGAGCAGAGCTTCAGACCATGTGACCACACACACACACCTCCATCCTGTACCGTCAACTCCTCTGACAGCAAAACACTCCAGTCATTTACACTCATTCACAGAGAAGACGTTAAACTGCAGGAAAACTCTTTAGAGAAGACGTTAAACTGCAGGAAAACTCTTTTTTTTTCTTCTTTTTTTTTAACAACAAAGCTTTTAGTGAAAAAAAAATGGAGAAAAAACTCTTCTCTACAGACACAGGAGGAGACGCTGCTCCACGCTGGACTGTAGTCATACTGTAGTCACACAGAACAAAGAGTATGTTGAACAGGTCTGAGAGTACACACACACACACACAGTACTGCAAATGTAAGGTAAATCCAGGGGGCGCTGTCGCTCATTCACTATTATTATTTGTTATTAATTCCTCTGATCAGAGGGAATAATCATTTCACATAAATAATCTGATATTTGGGGTCAGTCTGGGGGCTTTGGAAATGTAATAAATCAGAAGTTCTTTCTCAACAACATTAAACTGGAGGAGATAGACATTGTTTTTCTTGTGGGAGGCGGGGGAGTGGGGGGGGGGTGAGATAACGTCTGGGACATGAACTGAAACAAGCCACCGATGCAGAACCGTGTCTGATGGATGATCTGGTGGATCACATCCTGGTGCGCGGTTCTGAGAGTGACCTCTGAACACAGCGTGATACGGTCCACACTTCACTGCTGCAGAGGGTCGGGGGGGTGGAGGGGGGTGAGGTCGATGATGATGACGGTGACTGGCCGTCAGATATACAGGTTTTAATTCTGATCCGAGGTCAGTCGTTCAGCTCCGGTTTTAAAAATAGTCGTTTCTCCAGAGCCGCCGACCTCAGAGCTGATCTTAGGAACGAACCACGAAGAAACTCGGACACAGAGAGTTGTTTGAGAAAATATTCCAAGGGCGACTGTGTGTGTGAGACAGTGTGAGGAGCAGGCGGAGCGTCTGTTGGGCTGGAGTTTCTTATTAAAGCCAAATAAAGCGAGACGTTTCTCTCTGCAACACTGCAGTGGTGTGGGTTTGATTGACGCAGATGGGCTGCAGTGAGAAGTGAACCCGTAACCTTCCTGTTATGGGACAGTACATCTCATCACTGAGTCACAGGGAATGTTCCAGCATCGTTTCTCTTGTAGGAGAGCTGACATCTTCAAGGCTCCACAAACGATGATGGAAGACGGAGCCGCCGGACAGAAGCAACATTTCTGCTTTTACTTTCTTCGGGAAAAAAAAGGCCCGAAGGTAAAAGCACAGCAAACCGCAGACATAAACAAAATTGCTTTTGACTGCTTTGACGTTACAGCGTTCAAAGCCAGACTCTAACTTCAGGAAATGGGGGGAAATAAAAGCGGGACGACCCTGAAACGACTCGCAGGCTGCGGTGTTAAATATAATGGGCTGCAGCAGCAGACGCTCCGCTGGATTTGTAGCTGAAAATTCCTCTGACAGGTGACGGCAGGAGCGGTGTGAGGTCTGTGGAGAACAACAATTGCTCTGAGGGATGAACGGCAGCAAAAGCAGACTGACCCTGAAATGACTTCACTGACTTTATGAAGTGAAAACCCAAGACAGAAACTCAGTGAGCTGTGAGAGTCACGTCAGAACCGCCCGAGTTCTGACGAGGGACGACCGGACCTGGGAGATGATGGTGCTGCTAATCACTGCTGCTGCTGCTGCTGCTGCTGCTGCTACTGATGCCTGTGACCACCATCACAGTGGGAGGTTAATTTGAGAGAAAGGTGGAGACTGACGCTGCCATCAGTCAGAGTGACAGCAGGGAAATCTCTCTGATCATTTAACCACATTTAATAGTTACCTCATTAAAATTTTACAACATTTATATGTAATTTCCAATCAAGGGAATCGTATCGTGATACGTATCGTATCGGCAGATTCCAGCCAACACACAGCCCTCCTTCAGTTGTGTTTCTCCACTGAAGTTCATTGAGGCTGAGCTTCAACAGGGTTTAATAAGCTCCACTGAAGAAGTGAAGTGAAGATTCAAATGTGAGGAGTCGACGCCCAGAGCTGTGATAAACTCCTCAGACTAAAGAGAGAGAGAGGAACTCAGACCAGGGACGACATCGTGACACAGATCGGACTGAAGTCACGCTGATCGGACTGGTTTAAACCACAAACCCTAGTCTGGACGGACCTGGACCAAGACGTCAAGTCGGGGTCTTTATTCGAGACATAAAGTCAGCTGTTCTGATGAGCGTGCTTCAACTTTAACTGTTGTTAAAGACACCAAGACGTAAAACCAAAGACCTGTCTGTTAATTCTGTTCAAGGACCTTTTAGGTTTAATGGCTGCTCGACCTTTGGCGATCAATCACTGGGCTCTTAAACACTGAAGAGCTGCATTATTTCTGACGTAAAATATATTCAACGCACACACACGCACACACACACAGACATCCATCAGCGCCTATCAGCCTTACCTTCCAAAATCTTTTGGCCGTCTCCACCCTGGAGGGTTTCCGGTGCAGGCCCAGCGGCGTTCCCAGCTGATGGTCGAATATCATCATGGATGCTTCTACAGCGGACACTCTACAGACTCGGACTCCTTCTTCCGTTCTGTCCCGGGGATTCTACGGCCGCTGTGGCTACCGACCGCTGCCGTCTGCTTCGACAGCCCACTGGCTTTTCCCATTTATGCAGACGACGCCACACCCAGAGTCATTACGCCGAGGATTTCCCAGCAGGAGCAGACGCAAACACAAACAAAGCGCCCGTCCCTCTGTCTCCGAAGCCCGGCTGCACGGGCCGCACATTAACGTGCCCTAATGGAGGCCGGAGACAGTTACAGCCAAGATTAGCTCTCACTCTGTGCTCCGAGGCAAACCGACACCGGAGGAGTCGTCGTAAACCCCACTCCACGGCCGCCGCACCTTATCAACAGCCAGACTGCAATTAGTGGTTTTTAAAAGAGCGGAAGACGTCAAGAGGAGACGTCAGGAGGAGACGTCAAGAGGAGACGTCAGGAGGAGACGTCAAGAGGAGACGTCAGGAGGAGACGTCAAGAGGAGACGTCAGGAGGAGACGTCAAGAGGAGACGTCAGGAGGAGACGTCAAGAGGAGACGTCAGGAGGAGACGTCAAGAGGAGACGTCAGGAGGAGACGTCAAGAGGAGACGTCAGGAGGAGACGTCAAGAGGAGACGTCAGGAGGAGACGTCAAGAGGAGACGTCAGGAGGAGACGTCAAGAGGAGACGTCAAGAGGAGACGTCAGGAGGAGACGTCAAGAGGAGACGTCAGGAGGAGACGTCAAGAGGAGACGTCAGGAGGAGACGTCAAGAGGAGACGTCAGGAGGAGACGTCAAGAGGAGACAGCAAGAGGAGACGTCAAGAGGAGCCGCAGGGACAGAAGAACACATTCAAACTCTCCTTCACAGATTCCCAACCTACAGTAACCGCAGAAAAAACTTTTTTTTCGATTTGTCCTGAACTTTACGACACTAAACTGATGTAAACAATTGATTCTCAAACTTCAGACAGTACCTGAACACACCACGTGTGACGACCGTAACTGCTCCTGAAGCTAGCGTGTAGCTAGCTCGCGCATGTTCGACCATAATGTTCTTATTCTAAACAAATGTAATAATTATTAAAGTAAGAAAACAAAAGACGGACGGCTCTGCCTCATCAGAGACCAGGTCCGTTTGAAAAGTTCCCCCAAAAATAAAAGATGAATCCCTTCTAATAGCAGCGCGTTGTTCGTCCTCACGGCTGCGGAGGCGGAATAATGAGAACCATTAGAGTTTGGTCATGAATAAATGCTAGTGACGTCAGAGACGTTCAGGTCCACTAATCACCTCCTCACATAATCAGCCCAGACCAAAGACCCACGCGGCCTTCAACCACGAGGCCGTCCACATGTTCCACCGGCTGTGGAGGCTCAGCGGTGAACCTGTGCCGCGGGTCCAATTACAGTATTTTCCAACAAAGCCCACATTCATCCTGTTCATTAACGAAGGTTCACGGCTTCATCAGCGCTCTTTGATTTCTGCTGCCGCGCTCATGTTCATGCAGATCTGCTCATCATTCATGTGCTGTGACCTTGTCTGTTCACACTGTGAACATCTGATTTGAATTGTGAATATTTTAACAACAGACTCCTGGAGGCTGTTCCTGCCCTCCCCCCCTTGTCGCCCCCTCCCCCCACACACACACACACACCTCCCC
>NC_024309.1:15141794-15144114 GCF_000523025.1 Cynoglossus semilaevis | reverse complement strand
AAGACAAAGTCACGGAACAACGACAACAGTACCAGGTCGGTGGTGTCTGTGATTTTGGGCCAAAGAACAGAAAGGTTTGAAATAAAACAAAAACATTTAAATGTGTTTTTAAAGATTAAAAACATCCGTCAACAGGTTTGTGTGTTGAACTGATTGAACCGGGAAAACTGACACGGAAATCTGAGGACAAACGTCTGCTGATGAACCGACGGCGGCAGCAGCAGCTGGGACCAGCAGCTCACTCCTACTGTCTGGGGGTTTTTTCACCGGCAGGAAAACGATGCAGAGCTGCTGTTTTGTCCTGAATAAAATATTAAAAACCAGGATAAGTCGTTTCTACGTGTGCGGGTAACACCCCGCTGCTCAGAGGGACGCAGACTTTTCCTCTGATTATCGATTCAGTCTGAAGTCTTTTGTCTGAACTTGGCTCACTGTTCAAACCTCTTTCATCACGAACCGCAAATCAGCCAGAAAAACTGAGGCGGCAACAACACATCCTCAGAAAAAAAATATATACAAAGAAAAACAAAAAAGTTTTTTTTCCTGGAGGCTGGATTTCTCCTTCTCATTGATAAACATCACATTATGGTTTAAAACAGTAGTTTTCAAAGTGGGGGGCACAGTCCCACAGGGTGGCCACCAGAGGGCACCAGTTGGGTCTTAGGAAAATTAGAGGGAAGATAATGACATTTAGAAAAATAATAATTAAATTATAATTTTTACAATTCTCCTGAACAACACAACACGTGACCCGCCCTAAATGGTCAGATATGTGACGGCTAGAAGCTAATGTTGTTTGGGGGGTGGGGGGGCCTTGACACGGAAAGTTCGGAAAGATTAAAAGAATTCCTTTTTGTTTTTTATTCAGAGTCAGAGAAAAGTGAGCTGCACCAAACCGCTCCGTCAGCAGGTTCTCAGCAGCAGAGCTCAGTCAGTCTCTGCTCTGACGTACAGGACAGGACAGGACACTACAGTATTTATCTGGAGTGTGTATAATTCAGGCCACTGCTGCCGCGGCGCCCCACACACACACACACACACACACCCACCCAGGCCGTGACTCCCCAGCACTGACAAACCCTGACAGATGAAGCTGAGAGGCTGACAGCCCTGAAAATGGATTTTACTAATGGATGAAACTGAGAAGCAAACAACAACAACAGTGACCTGAGGAGAACAGCAGCTGTGGGGGGCGCTGTGGAGAAGGGGCAGGGGTTCACAGACCAGAGGACACAGGTGTTCTACCAGCTCAAGACCATGTCAGTCATTTTTAAAGCCAAAACTTTCGTACGTATAATTATTTAATAAAGTCTTTGAGTTTTTTCTAAATTTCACCAGATCGGATTTAAAAAAAAGAACGTTTTCTCTGACGTTTTCTCTCTCCCTCACCCTCAGCCAGTCCCTGCTGGTTCAGACCATGGAGGGACCATCAGTCCCTGCTGGTTCAGACCATGGAGGGAGGACCATCAACCGTTCCTCACCAACATCATCTGAGTTCTTCTACAGAAAATGAAGCCATTTCACCAAAGTGAAATTGTTTTCCATTTCTATTCTTCTAATAAACTTCTCTTCTCCCGGCGGCTCGGCTGCAGGAATGAACAGCGTGTACCGTGGTCAGGTAGAAAAATGTAGACAAAACAGCAGAACAGCCCCCCCCAACTCCCTTCAGTTCATATTTGAGGGCAATTCTTCAGAGGAGAACAGCGAGGTGCACACTCTCAGCCTCACGCTGGCCTTTAATGGTCGGACGCGTCCAAAACAAACAGCAGTCGAGCGGCGTCATCAGGAACGTGGAGTCTCTGAGGACGGAGGACGGGAGAGCTCAAGAAGGTCCACCACAGTGGTCGGAGAAAATATCACGATATATGTCCTATTGATTTCTTTCTCACCAATTCCCAGTCCAATATTCCTGGTGTTGGTTCATTTTCATTTTCTTTTCTTTCCTCTCCAGTGATTCCAAATGTAGATCCCACCTCACCCACAGTTACATGTGTTTTACTACAATTGTTTAAAATAACTCAATATATCGTTGTGCCTATAGTATCACAATATATCACAATATATTACAATTTATCACAATTTATCACAATTTATCACATTGCTGTCCCTGTATCGTGATATTGCCAGTTTCTTGCCAGTACACTCCCCTAGTGCAGAACCAAGGCCCAAAGCAGCAGCAACAACAGCAACAACAGCAGCAGCAGCAGCAGCAGCAGCAGCAGCAGCAGCAGGAGATGAAGTGAAGAAACCTGTCTCTCCATCGTAAGAAAAAATATCTGTGTGGGCTTTTAGTGAACTGCACCATAGAAGCTGAACCCTA
>NC_024309.1:15141250-15141729 GCF_000523025.1 Cynoglossus semilaevis | reverse complement strand
CCCCACTCTCCCAGCCACCGCTGCAGACACAGATGTACAGGCTGAGCCGCAGCTCCCGTCATCTAACACGGAGACAAGGTCGCTGATGTAAAGTTACGCCTCGGTGCTCGCACCATTCAGCCCGGCCAAGGTCAAGACGGGGGAGCAATGAAGAGAGGAGGGGGAGGAAATAGATCAGAGGAGGAGCGGGAGATTGGAAGCCGGCTTCAATGGAGGAGATCTCCGCAGGTCAACGGGAAGGAAAGCAGGACAATTCCGCTCTGTTAAAGTCCCGGCCCCGTGATGAAGCTGGAGATAAACACTGACAGACCCGTGTGTACGCAGTACTCTCTGTACGCAGTACAGGTACGTGTCACTGAGAGTTGTGAGTATATGAGCAGTAATATTTCTGCAGGCGCCGCCGTAAAAAGTGACTTATTTTATCTGAGCTCCTCCAGGAGCTCGTCCTCCTCCTCCCTGACAAACATGAATCTACTGAG
>NC_024309.1:15137758-15141047 GCF_000523025.1 Cynoglossus semilaevis | reverse complement strand
GAGACTGACCAGGGTAAATGTTAGAGTCTGTAAGGTTCTGTTCTGTTACTGCAGGTTTAAGGAAGAGAAACATCCAGGGGTGCTCCACAGCGCCCCCTGTGTTTGTATGTCCGTATTATATTTGGTGATTTTTCCATTTTTGTTAATGTCTGTGAAGATCAATGTTGTGATGGAAAAAAACAACTCAGCAACGACTGATCTTCGCATGAAAGAGAGGGAAATTAAAGGACGAGACAGAACGGAGGAAAGTGATGATCAAATGTTTTTAAAAATACTTTGTCACTCTGTGTGTGTGTGTTTTCTTTCATCCCTCCATCATTGAACTTAACTCACTCTGTTCTCAGCCTTCAGACCCTGCTGCTGAAATGATGACAGGAGCAGGACAGCCTCTAGTGGCAGAGGGCAGGTACTTCAGGTGGTGTTTTCCCCCCTGACACTGATTTAGAGAGTTATTAAATAATTATTTCATTTCTTAAACTCTCCTGTCCTGTAGGTTCTTCACCTCCTCCTGCTGCACCTCCCTCACCTACAACCACCCCGTCCACTGCACTCACTCGGTCGTTCAGGTCCGACCCTGACCAGGACCGTGAACCTCGACAGTGTGAGGCTCCATCGACGGCCGCAGGAGGAAAGAGCTGAGCTACAAACACAGAATTTTTATTTATTTTTTTCTGTCTTTGGTGACAGCGTCCACGCCTCCTTCCTCCACTGCCTTCATGCGTCTGCTGAGCAGAAGACGCTTCTTAAAGAGAGCGGATATGAATTCATTTTAAGCCGAGATGACGTTATTAATGCCCTCCATCTGTTATCATCAGCTGTAGCTGCCAAAGGAGCAGCAGCAGCAGCAGCAGCAGCAGTGATGAGACCATGACACTGGTCCACACACACAGCTAACACACACACACACACACACAGCTTCAGGTGTTCACTGTCCGTCTCGTTGATTAAAACCAATAACTGAGACGTAAACTGTGACAGGTTTGATCAGAGTCAGGTTTGAGGGAAAACTGAGCAAATGAGACCATTTAGACCAGACACACACACATGTACGTACACACACACACACACACACACACACACACGGTGTCATTATTCATCTCTCACTTCACACACCGAAAATCAACTGCTCTGATATTTCCAGAGTAAATGAGCTCAAATGAAGACAAGAGGAAGTGAATCATTCTGTTCTAATTAAAACACAGCCAGGTCAGCATCAGAACACACACACACACACACACACACACACACACAGGATGACTGAGTCAGAACCACCGCCCGACTCTGATAACATCTGCACCTACAGCACCGACTGTACCGTAGTATTACTGTAGTAGTATTACACTCCGCAGTACAACTGAATACTGACTGTTTACTGCTGTTATCATAAAAGCTGCGTCTGACACTGGACAGCTTATTAAAAGTACATCTCAGGTTTGGCAGCTTCACATTCCTCAGCTGTGTGTGTGTGTGTGTGTGTGTGTGTTTGACAGGGAGATAAAGCCAGGAGGGAGGAACTCTGTGCTGCTGTGGCTTCGTTCTCCTCCATGTTTCATCCTTTTAGTGCAAAATGCAGGAGGAAAGCCACGGGTCCACAGACGTCGGGTAAAAACTGTGGGAATGTGAGGAGAGAAAAATCCACACAAACACAGAACTCAGTGAATTTAAAGGCTTTGAATGTGAGCTGTAAAATCTCCAGGGTCTCGTTTTGTGTTGATCACAGCAGACAGAGGCAGAAAAGAAAAAAAAAAACAAAACAAAGACGTTTGCTGGAAAATATCAGGTCTATAGAGAACGGTAGGACCAACCAGAGAGGAGGAGGAGGAGGAGGAGGAGGTGAAGGAGGACACACAACAATTCACACTCCCATTCACACCTTACACCTTACAGTGCCCACTCCCTCCCCCCGCCCCCGTTTTTTTTTCCACCTAACTTCATCAAGTCCATCTTAACTCTGTCAGTCGTCTTTTCTTTTTTTTTTTTTGCTTTCATTCTCTCAACAACATTAACAACAACAAAGTAAGTGAACCTCTGCACCACTGCACCGCCGCACACAACCAAATGTCACCTCTGGTTTTCAACAATTGATCCACTCAGCTCTGACCAACTGTGGTGAAAACTTTAAACACGTCAGACTTCAAATATGACAAACAGAGCAGAATAACTGGAGAAGTTAGCTTCACAAATAATAATTTAAAAAAAAAACTCTCACAGAGCGTGAATTAAAAAAACAAAACAAAAACATGTCTGATGTGAGAGTGATGATTAGTTTTATCAGGACTTGGCATCAGACAGGACTGCACCGGTGAGATGTTAATCAGGTGTTGACGGAGAAGGATTAGAGGAGGAATCGGACAAACAAAAGGGAGAGAGGAGTGTTTAAGATTCATCCTCTGTTTGTGGGAGAAAATCCCCCATCTGTAGTCACCCCGAGTGGAACGCTCTCCCGTCAGTAATTCATCACAGAGATGAAGGAAGGAACTCATGTGTCTGCTGTCAGCCAGCTCCACCGCTGATCCATCTGCCTTACATGAAGGTTGTTATGGATTAACAGACGCAGCTCCCACTTCAGGCCACACTTTGATTCACTCACACCTGGTGCGACACCCATGGAATCAGACCGAGGGATCTTTTTTTTTTTGGCTGCAAAAACCTTATATTACTACCTGAGGTCAGAGGTCAAACACTTGTAGGTTACACTGTCAAAACCTGTTTTTCTAAAGGGGGGGGGGCAGCCAAGGTGTCCATCAATATTCACGTGTCCTTAAGCAGGACGGACAGGACTGAACCTCCGCCTCTGCCTCACAGCTAATCTCCGGCTCTTATAAATATTAAAATGTGATAATAAACCTGAGGCGGAAAACACAAAGAGTCACAAAGACAGGACGTTCTGAGCACGAGCAGAAGAACAGAAGAGCAGGAGAGTGGGAAGGCGTTAAAAGTGTAGAACCACCAATCAAAGTGTCAAACTGACACTTCCTTCATCCAGACTCACATTCACAGCTGAAAAAAAAAAGAAAAGTCTCAGAGATGAGAAGCAAATGTTAAACCAGAAGAGACTGAACATTTCCTACGACAGGTGGCAGCACTGCTCTGATGTCACAAACTGTTCCTGAGAAGTCGAAACGTCCTCAGACGGATGTTTAAAGTCACATTTTTTAACTTAAACTAAAACGAGGGGAAAAAAAGAAAAAACAGGAAGTGGAAGAAAAAAGCCGGCTGTGACAGACTTTGGTGATTAAAGAAATAAAGATAATTATATGATGTTAAAACAAATAAAGAAAATGTTGGA
>NC_024309.1:15136575-15137584 GCF_000523025.1 Cynoglossus semilaevis | reverse complement strand
TGAGTGGCTGAGCCTTTCATCCTGCTGAGCTCTAGTTTTCATCCACACAGCGTGAAGTAAATGTCATTTCCACAACATCCTGTCATTAAAACAACTGAACTGGACTCGTCCCAGAGCAGAGAGGACGGTGGGTCGTGGCTGCTGAACGAAGACCACAATGATGATGATGATGATGATGATGATGATGTCAGTGCAGAGAGCGCTGTGTAAACAGCAGCAGTAAACCGTCAGCGGTGACTTTTACGAGCTGGTCTCCATGCTGCTGTAATCACTGCTGCAGCTGACGGAGCTCCTCACGCCGCGACACGGTGCTGGGCTGATGCACAGGGACAGAAGAACATCACTGTTCCCATTGATTTCAGATCATGTTGGCGTTCACTGCGCCAACAAACACACGGACGGGATCACAGCTCAATAAATCAATCTCACACCACGTTCCTGCTCAACCTCCACCACAGCTTTATACAGCAGGGCGGGAAGACAACAGAGAGGCTTGTTGTCATGTTAACTCAGCTCAGATGACTAAAGTATTCAAAGTATCCATCAAATACTGACAGAGTTGTTAATAGTTTGAATCAAACCATGTTTCCTTCAGAAAAAGACGTTTGTCTCTGCGATTTAAATGACTACAAACTGAGTGTCTCCTCTGTTTTTAACCCAACAGTGAAACCATTATACACAAAACCAGCAAACCTCCAAACACTAGCCCGGTCCAGTTACCACTTGGCCACAGGCTGACCCATGACATATAGAGTATAGAGTGTGTAACTGTTGTGGGGGGGGGCAACAATAGCAACACAATTGAGAAAACAAGTCTAGTAATTGAGTAAATACAAAGACTCGCATAAAATGTTATGCTTTCCAGAGCGACCTGAGCTAGCAGGCCCTGCTTCAGCACCAAGGAGAGCGACAAGGACGAACTGAGTCCAGCAGGGACTGTTTCAACACCAAGGAGAGCGACAAGGAAGAACCGAGTCAAGCAGGGACTGTTTCAGCACCAAGGAGAGCG
>NC_024309.1:15134743-15135576 GCF_000523025.1 Cynoglossus semilaevis | reverse complement strand
ACGGGAAACAACTGGGACAAGTTAGAAAAGAAAAGGAAAAAATCGCCGCCTCTCCCCCCCCCCTTTCACTCACACACCGTTCGACCTCACAGGGGTAGAAACGAAGAACTTTCTTACATCCTCGTCCTCAGGTCGGCGGCGGAGCTGCTGCTGAGGCTGAAGCCGAGGTTGGAGCGCAGGTCTCTGCTGCTCCACCTCCGCGCTTTGTCCGAGCAGGTGACTCGCCTCTGGGGGGTTTGGAAAGGAGGTGCCGGTGTTGATCTTCCCGCTGAATCTCTGGTACAGAGACGCCATAGCAGACGGTTAAAATCTTTTTTAAAAAGTCAACGATTAGAACAGAAAGTTGAACTTCAGCTTCAGGTCTGAGGGTTAGTCCTGACGACGACCACACTTCAGATCAACCTTCTCAGCACGTCTGACTTTGGCTGCTGCTGCTGCTGCTGCTGCTGTGACGCTGCTGCTGCTTCATCGAGATTTTGGGGGGGTGTTTTTTCAAACTTAAGCCGAAAATAAATTTAAAAAAAAAAAACTCGGATCAGGACACAGAGTCGGAGGTCCCCTGTTTCTCTGCCCCGTAGAGACGAACAGTGACCGTCAGCAGGTCGGTGCGCGTGAACAGCGGCGATCCGTGCACACAACAGAGGTCGGAGGATCGAGCTGCTACATGGTGATAAAACTGTGTCCCAAAACCCCTCTGCATATTTAAATATTTAATTCTGTATTTAGGTCTACGTGGAGACGACAACCAGAGAGCAACAGCGACACCAGGTGGAAGAGAGTGGGCGAGGGAGTTAAAAAGGCGGCTTGCTTGTCAAGGGGGGAGGGTCCCCTTC
>NC_024309.1:15130229-15134677 GCF_000523025.1 Cynoglossus semilaevis | reverse complement strand
CCCCCAAAAAAAAAAAAAAGAAACAACATACTCTGGCCTGCATGACTTGATAACTCAGCTGGAAACACTCACACAAATGTCCTCCACTCCATCCTGGATCTGCAAAAATATTTTACTATTGATCTCCGTGAAAGGCGTCATAAAAGACAAACCGGAGCTCGAACAGGACTTGGCAGAGAGAATCCATCTCAGACTCTGGCCCAGGAAGCAGGACTGAAATTCAATTTTCAGCCGGTTGTAGCGCCGTGATTAGACAGAGCGGGACACGGTTTGACGAAGTGCAGAAAGTCTCGCAGCTACAGATGCTGTACATTAGCAGGAGGAGCAGAGAACGTGGAACATTTTCACAGCCGTCATTAATCATGTGGAAAAGTGAGCGTGAAGACACCTGGGAGTTCACTGCTGCACAGGGACTCGTTCCAGCCACAACCGCTTCAGTCTGACGTCACAGCTCATATGATTTGACTTTGATTATTGACAGTATTATTAGTCATACAAAGGTAAATCATCACGTGATTAACTTTTGTAAATAAATGTGTTATTTAAACATGTAATTCTCCAGCCAACGATCTGTGTTTCATTATTATTTTCTTTACTTCAGTTTGATCGTCATGGAGACGGACTTCTGTCTGAGTAAGATCGGTTTAATTATAAACTCGCAGATGCAGAGGATGTACCGTAAACAACCAGCAGATGGCAGAGCAGCAGCTCTCAGCTAATCTCTCTGACAGCAGCGCAGTGTGTTGTTCACGTCCAAAAGTAACAAAAGAGGAGGAGGAGCAAAAAGAACGAATTAAAGTTTGAATTATTTCAAAACACAACAAAAAAATCACGTTGAAGGAACAGAGGGAAGGAAAAAAAACTCAGGGTTCGTCCTGAGAACATTCCTGTTCCTCAGGCAGACAGAACCACAGAAAACAACAGGGTTTTTTTTACACTGGTCAATTTAAATCTACTAAAATTCTTTCACTTTTGTATCGTGAGTCACACACCAACAACTGACCCCAGGGACCTGAACATGAATGGACCAAAGGTCAAACTTCTGCGACCCCTGCCTTTAACTGAACCACAGTTTTGTGCTGATCCGTGAACTATGTAAATTCCTCTGCACTGCATTCATTAAACCACCGCCAAATATTGACCGAACTCTAATGGAACCAGCTCTGAGTCACTGCAGCAACTGAACAGGACTGTAGTTCACACCATCTCTCAGAAGAACCAGAGGACGGACGGCCGCTGGGTCCAAGGCCGGAGGACACACACCAGGGACGACTTCTGTCACATCAGGACGGGAAGTCAGACGGGTTTGTCCACACGAGGAGGTAAGCTGAGCACAGAGAGGACGAGAGGACGGATGGAGGGAGGAGGGGTTAACGAGACAGGAGGGGTGTGTGATTTAGTCTCCACCTCTGCCCGGGAGCCTTGAGAGGGGAGAGGTGGATGGGTGATGAAGGAGAGGCCTGGGGGGGGCAGCGCTGAGCCGTCAACTGTCCTCCTGTCAGTCCATCACAAGACCATAAAGAAGACTGTCCTGCACACGCTGACCATTCATTCACACACACACACGTGGGCCTCTCACAAAGATGAGAAACGGGTGACGGAGGCGGCGCTGCCGTCACCAACACAGACCCAGATCAACAGTTCTAAGAACCGACACCACAGTGGCCGTGCAGATCCATGCTCACCATCTTGGAGGAGGTGGTGGCGTCCATCTGCTGCGTGGCGATCAGCACGGACATGACGCAGGTGGCAGCGGGAGCGGGGCCCACCTCCTGGTCCGACTCAGCACGGAGAAGTCTCCTGGACGGGAAGTGGAGAAGAAGTGGGCGGCTTCACCTGGACGAGGAGGAGGAGGAGGAGGACTGACGGAGGAGTCCCTCTGCTGGTCTCTCTCTCTCTCTCTCTCTCTCCCTCCCTCTGCTGACAGGAGTCACTTCCACCTTTGTTAATCAATCACCTAACGACCAGGATCTGCTCTGACACTCTGACCATCCATTCGCCCAGATGGGCTCCTGGGAAATGTGTGCTCCCCCTGAATTCACTCAAGTTCAGTCCGTCTGCCTCTCTCTCCCTCCCCCCTCCTCCCTCCTCCCTCCAGCGGGCTGCTCTGCTATATTGTCTCCGTCTCTGACTCTTTTTTTTTCCTCCACAGCCTCTCGATCTTTTTCATTGACTCCGCCGCCTCATAGGCTTTATCTGTCTCTGTCTCCTCAGGACAAGTTGTCTCCTCCAACTCTCAGTCCTAGTGGCAGCCCACAGAGTGTGAGGCTCCTCTCTCACCCTCCCTCTCTCTCTCTCTCTCTTTTCCTCCCTCTCTCTGTCTCCACACAGAAAAATCTCATTCCCCCACAAACCCGTTCTTCAGCAGATTCATCACCTGAAGTGGACTTTAAATGGTATCTGTCCACGGGGGGAGTCATCTGTCCAACAGACGGGGGCAGAGTTTCTAACATCTCCATCACAGATCTAACAAAGCAACTCTGTGTGTGTGTGTGTGTGTGTGTGTGTGTAAAGTTGGCAGGCGAACAGGCGCAGGCGTCTGTGCCGTGACAGAGGCGTCCAGGTGTAAACGTCCTCCTGTGATGTTTGCGACTGTTAGTGATTGGATATTGAACACGTCTGGAGCGGCTGATGGTGTTTCTGCAGGTTGTAAACTGAATGGTGTGTCTGGACTCTGACTCTGCTGCTCAATTTAATCAGTCTCTGCGATGCTGTGTAATAAAATGCTGCTGATGTATTCCTACCACAGATCCAGACTCATAAATCGCCCCCGCGCCCCCTGCAGGACTGGTCCCGGGGCTCAGTGCCGGACCCTTCTAAAGTGAATGCATCAACTGAAGCCGTAGAAGTGAGAGCCAAAGAAGAAGAGTGTGTTCTGTGGCTGAGACCAAGAGCACGGCACCAGTCGAAGAAGAAGAAGAAGAAAAAAAAAAATCGATTTTAGAAGAATCCAACGGTTTAAGTTTGAATCGAAGTGTGAGATAAGAGAGTTGAGGAAACGTTCCTTCAACTTTAATTTGTTTGCTCCAACTTTTCAATCGAGATCTTATTTACTCTGAGAGTCAACAGGAAAAACAGAGCGGCTCTCATTGATGAACGGCTTCAATAAACACACGCTGTGGGAACGCCGTCGGATTGTAAACAAAGGTAAGTCCAGGCCGGGGGCAGCAGTGAATGACTAACAGGCTGCGGTCACTGCGGTCTGGACAGAACAGCCAGGCCGCGACAGGTCAACCTGCAGGGGGAGACAGAGACGACTGAGGAGGTGAGGGAGGGGTGTGAAGAAGAAGAAGGTCACAGAGGAAGACAAAAAAAAAAGTACATGTTTTTGGACCATACAGAAAGACCCACCGTTAGAGTCGGGAATTGAACCAACAACTTTTAACCATGTGGCTCCAAAAATAAACAGATTTAACCAAACCACTCTGACTGTTTGACTTTAAAAAATACATCTTCAACTGTGTCTCATGAACCAGGAGGCTAAACCATCGGCAGCTGTGTTTATTAGTCAGAACAGAACAGTCTGTCGTGAAGCTCCGAGGTCCAAACACTTGATACGGTCGTTCGACCATTAAGGCCTCGAACCAGCAGGAGCAGCAGAGAGCAGACAACATTTACTGCCGTGAATTGCCTCAGGGCAGTAAATGTAAAACAACCCACCAAGAAGAAAAAGAAGAAGTGAGTTTGTCTTCAAACAGCAACAACAACAACAGCTACGATAACATAAAAGGATCTGAGGACAACAGAGACGATAAAGATAAAAGGAAAATAAAGAGGGGGAGAGAGAACAGAGGTGTAAACAAAAACAAACGGCTCAAACAGGAGCAGGAGGACGTATCACGATACAGAGGCAACGATACGATATACTGTGATGCTGTAGGTACGATCCTAGTCTGAGACTCTGTTCCATCTGAACATCAGTTCCTAACACTGGAACAGAGGGATCTACATTTGGAATCACTAGAGAAGAAAGGGATCAATTTGGAATCACTAGAGAAGAAAGAAGAGAAGAAAGGGATCAATGAAGTAATTCTGATTCTGATTCCTTGATGTTAGTACTAAGATAAGAACAGCGTTGGTTCTTCAGCACCGACTCCTTCAAACCCATTTATTCCATCACTGAGCACAGACTTCAATCCAGCTCCATCACTAAACCAGAGCCGAGACCCAGAATGAGGAAAGTCCCCCTGGTCCACGGAGGCAATCTGGTCCGACTGGGCTGAGAGCCGACGGTCCAGACACTGACATGATAACCAGGTGTCAGTGGGTGAAAGGTGTCACATGACTAACTGGTCCAACCAACGTTCGACTTCTGTGGGGACGATTTAAAAATGTTAAATAAAACGTGGAATTAAGAGGAAGGAGGATTTTAATGAACGGACGTGAAAATGTCTATTTTTAATCATCAGTAACTTTGATGAAATATACAAGAAATATAGAGAAAGAGG
>NC_024309.1:15109388-15120379 GCF_000523025.1 Cynoglossus semilaevis | reverse complement strand
TAACAAGAAGAGAGAAGAAAGGGGGGGGAGGTCCCCCCCCCCCCCCCCCCCCCCCCCCCCCCACAGGTGAGAACGCCACCCCCTCTTTGTCACAGCACCCATCCTCACACTGAACTTCAGGGGTCAAAAAGTCACCTGGACCAGAGCCAGTCGAAGTGCTGCTCTGCTCCTCCTGCAGGGTGCAGATCCACTGCTCCTCCTGCAGGGGGCAGATCCAGTGCTCCTCCCTTCACTTCATTTCATGTTAAAGTGACAGAAATGTTCAGAGTGAAGAGGCTTCGACTCCACACTTCCCATAAATCCTGTTTTTTTTTTTTTTTCAATCTCCGTGTGGTTCTGTCTGAGATACGGATGAGTCCAAGGTCAGACGCTCTCTCTCGTCTCTCCATCGATTTCACCACCGCAGCCTATGATTGATGAGGGTGTGAACCAATCAGCTACTGCGGCAGCCGAGGCCGGAACAGTGACAGATGGAGCGGCTCCTTCTTCACATTCAATAATGTAAAACTCCTCAAACAGACACTCAAGGTAAATGACAGCAGGAGCAGCCGAGGAGGGAAATGTAATTTTCTCTCGGCGGTGGCTCAAGCCGCGGCCCACTGATCCGATCTCCTGCAGCGACGGATCAGAACAAACTCCAGGTGAATTAAAACTCTGGAGTTCTACTGGTTTAGAACCGACAACACCGGGTCGGTTCTAACCGTGTGGATTTTAGAGTGAGTTTGAGACTCGGAACCAAAGTCTGGGTGAGGAGCGGTCGTAAACGTCTGGGAAGAGTTTGGAAAGTGGAACAGAAGTGTCAGCAAAGCCAGCAGACGAGGAGGTGGTTATTCACAAAAATGGAGGAGGGGGGAGTCAGGGAGAATGAGAGAGAGAGAGAGCGGGAGGGAGGATGGAGGGTGAGAGAGGAGGAGCAGACGTTTGGCAGTGAATCCTTCCTGGCGCGGCCAAAGCAGCAGCTCAGAAATATGGCCAGTGTCCCTGGATCTACTCCCTTTGACTTTGACTCAGAATGACGGGACATGCATCCCATAATAATTTATGTTTTGGTGGAGGTGAAGTGCCCAGGTCTGAAGCACACGTCTGACGAAACTGAACCTGAACCAGTGCTGTTTTAAGCAGATACCGTCGATGACACGGCTGATCATGTGACTCTGTGACTGTAAATATATATAAACATATATTTCCTGCGTCTAATTTGCCTTCAGATAAATCCTGACGTGTGAGGCAGCTCCACCCAGGGCCGAGGAGCCACGGCAGACTCGATGAGACCTGTTAGTGGTGCGACTCCTCCAGGGCAGGACTTTGTAGCTCAGCGACTCATCTCACGGTGAAAAGTGTCCACGGAGGAAGAAAAGGAGAAGAGAAAGACTTATTAACAGAAGCTTCACGGAGACTCAAAGACCATGTCAGCAGGTAAATGAATAATGAGCTCCAGGAGTTCAGGTGAGGATCCACCGGAAACTTCCAAAGCTGAGGCTTCAACACAGATCTGAGGGTGAGAGCGGTGGAGGTGACACCGCCGCCGGCAGCCACGGAAACTTTCCACTTATTTAAACTTTCTGTCAAGGGAATTTCCTCATCAGACTTCAGAGCAAATACAGTACGTTACAGTCGGGCGTCTCCTCAGCAGGAGGTGTGAGGAGGAGAGAGGAGGTGTGTGTGTCTGGTGGAGCTCAGGTACCGATTAGAACCCCGTGATCAGTGATTGGTGGCAGAACGTCGGCGTTTCAGCTGCAGAGCGACGTGAACGTTCGTGAAGTCGGCAGGGAGAGAACAGCTGACAGCACAGCCGCCCGGTGAGATGTTTGATTAAGAGGCAAGTTGACCTTTCCGAGGCTGCAGGGGGCGCTGACATGCACCTGTCAGAACCTTCTCATTAGCAGTCCATTCCACAGGTTGTTTTTTTTTCCTATCCTGGAAAAAAATCTTGAATATAAAAAAGTTTCCTCTGCTGATGAGGAACGTGAAAGAAAAGAAAAAAGACTTTGTCTGTGAAGGTAGAGACACAAACTGAGACAAAAACGTATCAACAAACCTGAGGTGTAAGAAAATATCGCAATATTTCATTTCACGATGTATCGATATTTACAGCACTATATAAATTTTTTAGTCACGATTATAATAGTGTTTTAAAATAGTATCTTCATATAGGTACGTGTGTTTATATTTTCTGTTTTCTGTTTGTTTGTTTTTTACCCCAGCCTTCTCCCTCTCTCTCTCCCTCTCTCTCTCTCTCCTCCCTTCACTCCCCAAAACAGCTTCATAAAATGAAGCATCAAAGCTTTTTAGCACCGATCATAAGTGATGGTCAGGTGGAGCTGAGGTCAGTCAATACTGAGTGATGGATGTCATCTGTGCGGTGGAGCCGGGTTCTCGGCCCAGCCGCTGATGACGGATCATCAGTGTCAGGTTCCACGTATTTTGCCCGAGGATCAATAAACAGTGACAAAAGTCTCCACTGAGGCTCTGGCTTGAAAGGAGGGAAAACGGATGAAGAAGAAGATGATGAAGAAGAAGAAGAAGAAGAAGCAGAAGAAGAAGAAGAAGAAGAGCCTCCGATCCTTCAGCCTGAACCTGGTCCATATCCTCTGAAGAACCAGATTATATAACTGCAGCAGATTTATTCTTAAAAAAAAATGAAAGGTTGGTGTTAGCTAGACACTTGTCAACATCTACCATCAGAGGGCGACGTGGAGCTGATCGTCACCACCATCAAAACACTCGTCCTTCATCGTCCTTCAGCACGGAGGCAGAAAAACAAAAAGACCGACTTGTAACTCGTGAAGCTCGTGATTTAAGACGAGACAAGGTTTTATTGTTCTACCACACACACACACGCACACACACACACACGGAGAGTTCACTCCTGACGTCCAGGACAGGAAGCCTGGTATCCAGCCCGGCTCCACTGCGGCTCCTGTAAATCCTCCTGCAGGAGGAGGCAGCCTGTGGGGCGGGTGTACTGTCCAGCTGGTGCAGAGAGCTGCCAGTGAGCATCTGCCCAATCAGTGGGAAACTGGCAAACGCACCTTGGACCAGAGTGTAATCTGTTAATTCAGCTTCACTGAGCTGCCGGGACGAGACACAGGGATGAGTGTTAGAGTGAGATGGAAGGAAAAGGAGGAGGAGCAGCAGCAGCAGCAGCAGCAGCAGCAGCAGCAGCAGCAGTGAGGGTGTGTGGAGCTCAGAGGCTTCAGATGGAACTGGAGAAGTGACAACATGACAACTACTGAGTGGAGGGGGGACGGGGTGAGAAAAGGGGAGAAAAAACTTCAGGTCAGGAATCACTGACGGAGGAGAGGAATGGAAGATTTTGAGGAGTGTGGCCAATCAGTTCCCTGATCAATGATCAATAATAACTGATCACTGATCTCTTACGTCCTGTTCTCCTGATCCAAGGAAACTAAGTCAGGATCTGAAGTCAAGATGTGAAGAAAATCGACTGAATTCCCAAACAATAACATCAAGTCACAGAGAGTCAACGATGACACTAATGAGGCCAAGGAACCACAGGTTGAGAACCTGTGGTCAGTGCACGTAGGTCGATTAAGAAAAGGAGTCAAAGTGTGAACATGGAGAACATACGGGCCGATAACATATTCTCCTCCATCTTCCCTCCGTCAGATCAACACGCCGGCTCACACTCCTGCAGATTGATGCGTCTGAGTTTTTAAAACACGGCAGGTGTAAAGTTACAGACTGTGGAAGCGGCAGCGAAGCTCCATAAATCTTCCAAATAAGAACTCTGCCTCCGCAGAGGAGCTTCTCTCTCTCTCTCTCTCTCTCTCGCTTTTCATTACGGCACTTTTTTCTGCTGCTGTGATTAAGAGCTGACGATTAAATGGAAAATATGTGCCTGTTTACATCCATCATTCTTCGGCTCCGCTCTGTTTCTGTTTTTTTGTTTTGTTTTTTTAAATCCTAACGATCCACGCAGATCTATTTAGACCACTGAGAGAAAAAAAACTCAAACACAAAGTTCAACCAAAACAAAAGATGCAGGACGCAGTTTCGCCCTCGGTGTTTCATCTAATATGCAGGGAAAATGGCCGCCCGTGAGGCGTCCCGACAGTTTCCAATTAATTCAGAAGAATCGCCCACTTCCATATCATAATTAATAATGTATTGGCCGCACGAGGCGTGAAGGCAGAGGACTTAATTCAGCAGCTCTGACGGCTCGCACGCTGCTCCGGAGGCTGATATTACTCTGATGTTTAGGGAATACACAGCGCCCCCCTCTGCCCCCCCCCCACCCTCCACAACAGGTGCTTTCTCATTTTCACCTCGGTCGGCTGGGCCAAATGATCATCATTAGACAAGCACTCAGAGCCGGAGAAGCGCCTGCAGCCGCTCGGCCGCGCGACAGGGAGGACAAGGACGCCGCGGCACAGTGAGGTCCAACATCTGGCCCGTGTCACAGCTGGACAAGAGGCCGCTCACTTACAAGACGGAGGCTGCACTCAGAGAGCTCTGAGGGGAAAATAAAGAGGAGATCTAATTGAATCTGCTGCGAGGAGCAGCCGCTCAAACAGTTCCTGCTCCTGCGCAGGGACTGGAGGGGGAAGTTAAGAACCCCTTCAGAGCAGGTTGTGCATAATTACCCAGAATTCAAGCCGGCAGTTTCCCCAACACTCTCTGCCAAACCCAAATGGCACATATTAATCTTACACAGATTGCCCTAATGGCAAAAGGCAGAGAGGAATGGCTCCTGTAGGGGGGGTCGTAAAGCTCGTGAAGGAGACATTTCTACAGCAGGAGCAGAACCTTGGATTGAGAACCCGGCGCTGAATCTCATAAACAAGCGGGCTCTCGCAGGTCGTTTAGGTAACGACTGTGACGAGGCCGATTTGTCGGAGCAGAAGAAAAGCACCGTCAATCACCGAGTAAAAGTTCAACGTAGAAACATTGCCAAACGCTGGAAACGCGCCCCCTACAGCCCGAACAACAGCGGAAACTACAGCCGTCCGTGTGACGGTGTCACTGACACGGCTCAGAAAACCAGTGAACTGCAGCAGGGAATTATTTCATCGGCTCGAAGCTCAGCCGCCTCTGAACCGACCAATCAATGGTCAGATACAGTTTTATTGACCCTTCACTGACTCGTTAAAAACCCGATCAGAAAAATCCCTCTCTCTCCTTCACTCTGGACGCACGGTGACATCCAGAAACACACTCGTCCTGAGGTGGAGACGATTCACTGGACGGGGATTCAAACTTGATCCCAGTGACAACAGCAGCCCAGATTTAGTTTCTAATCACAATGCAGCCCATGTAGGCTGCTGCTCACATCAGCCTGGAGCATCAACACGTTTCCCAAATTGTCCTGATATTGAGTTTCATCTCCACTGGCGTCGTTCCTGCAGGGAACACAGTGTTGATGAGTTTGGGCTGTTTTACGTCATTAACTACACACACACACACGCGCAGTGTCAGGGCTGTCCACCAGGGCGAAGCATATGATCTCAGAATCATTTTTGTATTTTTGTATTTTTTTACTAGTAATAAGTGAAAGAACTCAGAGACGGAGCTCTGATGATATTAATCATTTATGGTTTGGGAAGTTATTGTTGTTAACTCTGAGTCAATGATGGTTGATAACTAATGAAAACTGCTGCTGCTGCTGCTGCGGCTGCTGCTGCTGCTGCTGCGGCTGCTGCTGCTGCTGCTGCTGCGGCTGCTGCTGCTGCTGCTGCGGCTGCTGCTGCTGCTGCTGCAGCTGCTCATTAAGGCTGGTAACCACCACTCAGACCTTGACTGGTCCAACTCTACATCTCAAAGTCAGGAAGGATGAGCGGCAGCTTCAGAACCAAATATGCACCAACTCTTCTCCTATTATTTAGACAGAGCCCGGATAATTAATGACTGAGTGCTGAGCCCTGGTGGTGGGGGTGGGGCGCTGCAGCAGACGGGGAGGATGATTAGTAGGCCTGTGACGATAACAAATTTCACTGGATAATACGTTGTCCCAAAAATTACTGCTGATACACAATGTTATCATCAACTATGTTTCGACACCAAATGATCCACTGACGTGATGATGACATGAAACCTGCAATTCTCCAATCACAAGCAGGAGCCTGACCAAAAACACATGCCTGATGCTGATATCAAAGCCTCTGTGCCTGTGTAGGCAGCTGACCGCAATGACGGAGGAACTGGACAACCCTTTCATTCCCAGGAGAGGGTGCTAACAGGCCGAACATGAGTTCTAACATTATTCTAAAGAGTTCTAGAAATAAAAGAGACAGAACAGAAGTTCAGAACGAAGCGTCTGTTCCCGATGGACGAACAAAGACTCACAGACAGACTTTTTCGTGACTGAAGAGCTCCCGTCTCCGGGGACTAAATAACGTCGGACTAACGACCCTTGTCATGAGATTCCAGCTCAGATGCCGCTAAAGCAGAGGACGACAACCATCTGCTAGCTTCGCTCTAATGCTCCACAAACAAACAGCCGAAGGCAAAAAAAAAAAAACACTTTTCGGTGGGTCTCACACTGCGTAATGAAACACTGAAATAAAAATAAAAAAAAAACAGTGTCCTGTGTGAAGGTTGGCATGAATCAACTCCCCCGCTCCCAGACTCACTCATTTCTGCAGGTACAGGAAGCTGTGACCCCAATCACAAAGATCTGTTTCTGGTGATTGTTCACAAAACCTGGGAAACCTGACAGAATCCAAATGAGGCAGGAGTCGGTGGGAAACTCTTGACTTCGACCCCACCCCCCCAACACCTGCCCCCGCCCCAGCATAAAAGCAGCTTTTATCATCACAGAGGTAAAAACAGCAGAAAAAATAATGATAGTTTGAGAATCTCTGACGCCTCCAGGAAACTGGAAACTGTGTTTGGAGAAGAAAAGGTCTGAAAGAATGAAACCTCCAAAAACAACAACTTAAATAACAATAATCAACTACAGTAGTGAAGGTAAACCTGGGGATACGATACGTATCACAATACAGCGAGAGTATTGCGAGAACAATACGATATATTGCAGTATGTTGCGATATTAAAAGCACAACAATATATTGAGGTGTTCTTTTTCCCCCCAGTGTAGCTGTAGTCCCAGTGTGATCCTAGTCTGAACATCAGTTCCTAACACTGGAACAGAGGGATCTACATTTGGAATCACTAGAGAAGAAAGAAAAGAAAAAGAAGATGAACCAACACCAGGAATATTGGACTGGGAGTTGGTGAGAAAAAATCAATAACTGATGGAGGAGGAGATTGATACGGGATCAGGAAATGGAAATGTCACGACACATCAGCGTAAGAACTGAAACTAAAATCTGTCCGTCACCAGATTTGACCTCACACTCAGACCCACAGACTCAGCGGCGCTCCAGGTGGCGTGACCCACTCACTGACACGCGGAGGCCAACAAACAGAGCTGCGTTTCCACCTGGGCTTCACGTGCTCCTCCAACAGCAGGCGTGAAAAACAGGTGCAGCAGAGATATTGACAGAACACCTACAGCTGCGGCGCGCAGCCGTCAGAGCGCTATTGAAAAGACATTAACGGTCGAGCGCAGAACTAAATCAGGCTCCTCCATCAAAACACACTCAGTGGCCTGGGGTGACAGAGCAGCTGTAACAGAGTGTAAACACACACACACACACACACAGACGGTGGACCAACAACAGTCATAACACCGCGGCTGTGATTCTCGTCAGGTTGTTCTGAAAGAATGAAACAAAAACATCAGCGTGTCCAACCGTACGACCAGAGATTCAGCCTCAACCGACCGACCGTCGTAGGAAGATCAGATTATTGATCACCGACAGTCTAACGTAACATTTAAAAAATATATTTAAAAAAATACAGCATATATAGAGGAGAAGAGTGTTTCCAAACCTTCTTTTTGAGCCACGGCACAAGAAGAACCTCACGTTTTGAGCCACGGCACAAGAAGAACCTCATGTCACACCAAACTAAAATCTCACAAAAAGTCTATGCAATAAAATCTAACAATCTTCAAGTTTAAATGACCTCATAATTAACTGAAATCTGCTCCTGTTTAGGTGAAGACAATGGCAGGAATTGAAGAAAGACACTCACAATGATCTTCTTTACCAACTGTACTAGCAGAAGAGTTTTTAATTGCTCTGCCTTTCTTAACAACTGTACTAGCAGAAGAGTTTTTCTTGCTTTGATAAGCAAAGAAAAATTATATGCCATAAATAAATAATAGTTTTCAGACCAATTTAGTGAAATTGGATCATTTTCCACGGCACACTAGTGGGCCACGGCACAGAGGTTGGGAATCCCTGGAGTAGAAAACATGGGCTGAGAGACTGGAGTTCTGCAGCAGCACCGACTGAAACAACAACTAAACCCAGGACCAGAAGAACCTCAGCTCAGAACTCCAGATTTATTTTGATTGTTTCCTCCTCAGAGAAAATGACTCATCGAACAACAACGCAGTGGCAGTGGACCTGGAATCAGGAGTCATCGGGAACACGGAGCTGCTCAGATAATGGAGCACGTGTCCCAGGTAACCATCTCTGCTGCCATTACCCTCGGGCAGCCGAACACCATCTCCATTAGCTGCAATTTCCTGTGCGGGTTCAACACCTCCAGCCACTTCTAGCCCTGATTCTATTTTCTACCTGTTCTCCTGGCAGACAGGAGGCCCAGCAGGAGCCGTTCTGTGGCTCACGTTCATCTGTGACGGAGAAGATCCCTCACAGTGGCTGTGGTCCCAGGAGGAGGAGGAGGAGGAGGAGAACCATCACGCTGTTCTCCTGCACACGGGTACAGATGCTGGAGAACTGAGTGGAACGTTTGCCCTCAGGTACAAGAGCAAATTGAGACCATCAATCTCCAGCTGCCCGGGACCACAGGTTTGGAACCGGAGACCAGACAGTGTTCACCGCCATCAGCACAGGAACAGATCCAACAGGAAAAGAAAAGTTCTACTGCGGCTGGAACAAAATATCAATACATTGAAATATCGCGATATTTCCATTTCCTGATCCCGTATCAATCTCCTCCTCCATCAGTTATTGATTTTTTCTCACCAACTCCCAGTCCAATATTCCTGGTGTTGGTTCATGTTCTTTTTCTTTTCTTTCTTCTCTAGTGATTCCAAATGTAGATCCCTCTGTTCCAGTGTCAGTAACCTGATGTTCAGATGGAACAGAGTCTCAGACTAGGATCACACTGGACTACAGCTACACTGGGGGAAAAAATCAATATATCGTCGTGACTGTAGTATTGCAACATATATGAAAATGGTTTCTAACAGGAAACAGTTTGAGCCAAAGTCTTAAAAACCATCAGACCAACACCTACATCAGAACCTGGTCCTGGACTCACACCCATCAACCGTCTCCAGTGCAGAGACAAACGTCCAGAATCTGCTGCTGGTTCTGGTGTCTTTCTTTTTCTCTGACTCTGGTTTGACTCCTGTGGTGTTGATTTGACCTGGAGAAGACCAGGTCCTTCTCCACCGACACCACAGACACCACAGACACACTGAGGCTCACCGCCACCGAGACAGAACTTTAATATCTGACTGATTACAGAGTCAAAAGCCCTGAAGGAGCAGAGCAAAGAAAATTGTTCCTGAATATTTCAGCTCCCCGGAGGAGTTAAAGGTCTGAGCAGGAGGTCAGAGTCATATCTCTGCACTTCACATCAGCACCACTGACCACCACGAACCTCCAGGATACTCCACACAAACTCAGCACAGACCAGCACCAGACACCAGACACCAGGACCGGGACCAGGACCGGGACAGTCAGTGTTTGACAACAAACCCGAGGCCAAGCAGCGGAGATGACGGAGGAAGTAAAACAAACAGAAACAAACAGAGAAAAAACACTTGTTTTCAGCAGCGGCCGTTCACCAGGAGAACAGGAACCAGAACATCTGACGAGCATCACATCAGAACCAGTCAGAGGACGGAACCATCCCGCAGACTCACCATGACGTTCCCCTGCATCTTTGCCGTTTCTATCAGATTCTTTTCCTTCATCCTCTCTCCTGTCTGTGCGGCGCAAACAGCGCGTTCTCAGCGGACGGACGAGCGCACTTTTCAAAGAGCTCCGGACGGATCCACGTCCAGCGGGTTTTCAGCCAAAAAACCCTCTGTCGTAAACCCCACCCCCAAGCCCCCCCCCCCCCCCCCCTCCCACGGAGGGGAGGTTTGGAAAGGAGAAGACGCCGCTCTGTACGCAGCGCTACTGCGCAACAGACCGAAACGTGTGACAGTCACAGACAGAGACTGACTGACTGACTGACTGACTGACTGACTGGTTCTAAGGATAAAACATTGTATTAATGTATGAAGGGGTAAAAAAGACAGAAACCAGGGGCGGTTATAAATTTAGAAAAAAAAGTCTCACCGACAGACACTGGACCTGCAGTTATTTGTCTGTCTGTTCCAGCAACATACTAAAAAAAAGTTTTTTGTAATATATAGGAAATTTATAGGCAATTTACCTTGATTAATCGTGATTATTTGTGATTAATCGTGAGTTCAGGCTTCAGTGCGCATGAAAAACAGAAAAGAAACAAAAACAACTGTCTCTTTGTTTCAGGTTCGTGTGTGAACACTCCCTCATCTTCATCTTCATCTTCATGAGGACGAAGACGAGAGAAGATTCTTAATGTCATTATCATTATTAAAGGAAACGATGGTTAAACCCAGCAGGGGGCTCAGTGGAGCAGCTTCCTGTCAGACTAAATGTCAACGGAATTAAAAAAAACACATTTTAATCACGTCCTACTCCAGAATCTCCGCCGTTTCAGGCCACGACAGCCTTCTAACAAAAGTGATTAAAAGTCTCAAAAACTTCAAATTGATTTGTTCAAATCTCACTGGAGCCGGTCCAGAGAACAGGCTCGGTTCTGCTGCAGAAGAAGAATAAAGTCCACCACGGCCCAGATCAATGCCTTCATTACAGCCTTGATTATGTGTTGATTTCCTGAACGTGATGATGTCACTGCTGCTGCTGCTGCTGCTGCTGGTGTTGCGGCCGCGGGCC
>NC_024309.1:15107688-15109085 GCF_000523025.1 Cynoglossus semilaevis | reverse complement strand
GTGAGGGTGTCCTGCCGGCTGCTGCTGCGGCTGCTGCTGCTGCTGCTGCAGCCTCTGTCCTGAGGTGAACAGCAGGTGTTGGGTTCAGGCTCATCACTGTAACATGTTCAGGGACAGATGGCGACTCCTCATCGACACAGACACCAGCAGATGGTTCTGGAATCACTGCACACATTCAAACTGTCCATCAAATCCAACAAGAACACGTGTGAGATTCTGGTTCTTTCTGAACACAACTGGTTCACGTCCAGAACCAGGTGACGACCTGGCGAGGTTTAATCCTCCATTTTTTTTCTCTGCTTCATAATATTGACCAGTTATTGAGTTGGAGCAGAGAATGTGGCCCCGGGCAGAAAATCAAGTTCTCTTTAAATGTCACAGCCTTTGTTTAGACGACAGTTAATTAAAGTTTGTTTGTTCTTTATCAGAACGATTTGCCTGAGAACAAAGAAAATGAAAGGTGACCAGAAGGTGACCTTTGAAAGATCATCAGAGCAGCAGTGTCTGCGTGAGCTGAGGTGTTCTGACGCCATCATCAGATGAGGTTGAAGAAAAGTTGAGGACGGGGTTGACATGGTTTCCATGGATGGTAGAGAGATGAGAGGGTGGAGCAAGGCAGCAGAACGGAAGAAGAAGAAGAAGAAGAAGAAGAAGAAGAAGTTTAGGAGTATCTCCTCTTGTGCTTCAGTTTGAAGGATGGAAACAGCGACACCTGCTGATCGGTCTTTTTTTAACAACGTCAGACAGAAACCATGTGATAAAGTCCGTACCAGCGTCACCTGTTCCTGTAACTGTCACCATTAGAACCCATTAATCTGATGGTTCTTCCGTCTCATTATGATCCAACCTGCCGCGGCAGAGAACAGGCCTCTAAAAATAAAAAAATAAAATAAAATAAAATATAAAACAGCTGAAGGCGAACCTGAACCTGAGCTGAATCCACATCAGATCGACACCATCTGATCCAATCAACTCTGACAGTTCTGACAGCACCGGAACCTCGGCCTGATGAATCTGTAATTTTAGAAACAGCTCAGGTTTCCGTCTGTCTCCGAGGAGACTGTTGACAGCTCCGGGTTGGTAGAGTTTGTTTTTTTTTTTTACAAACGGCAGAATTATCAGGACATTGGCTCCACCTGGTGGTGAACCTAAGGAAGGGTTTGTTTTTCGACCTAAACCTGCAGAGACGTCACATCAGGTGTTCTTTAGGCCTGAGTCCAGACAAGAATCAAGACAATGACAGTGAAATGAAGAGGGCGATAGATCTGGACTGTGTAATACCAGTGTCAGCAGAGGGCAGTAGACCAGACCCACAAATAGACCCGACCCACAGATGAGTCCAGACCCACAGAGTCCAGACCTACAGGTGGGTCCTTGTTCTTCTCATCTAAAACGTG
>NC_024309.1:15101723-15107592 GCF_000523025.1 Cynoglossus semilaevis | reverse complement strand
GGGGGGGGGAAGGGGGGGGGGTTACAGCTTGGCCCTGAAGATGAAAAAGAAAGAAAATCAACTTCATGTGAGAACCTGATGAGTGAGGAGCTAAATGGTGCTAATGAGCTGCAGTGAGGCCAGAGTCCAGTGATTTCAGCTGCAGAAGATGGAGATGAATGTTCTCCTGCCGTATTAACAGGAAAAGAGGAAATCAATGCTGATTTCCATGGACTCCAGTGATAACGGAGCTTTACTGTGGTGGGGGGAGAGCCACAGGCAGTCAACAAATCTGCTCTAATGAAGAAGTTAAGGCCGGATCCAAACCCTGGTCAGCTTTTGTCCAGTGGTGTGTGTGTGTGTGTGTGTGTTCTTCAGCTGTACTTATTGATATTCTGATGTCAGCGGAACTACTGAACTGACAAATGATATTTAATTAAAAAAACAAACCCATAAGGAAGAATGAGCCTCGGGGATTTTTTTTTAAAGTTGTTCAACAGAAGAGAAGACTCTGCAGCAGCAGCAGCAGCAGCAGCGGTGGTGGATTATACATGTGTGTATGAGGTGAATCTGATGAAAACACGATAATTGTAATTAATAACGATTAGTTAACGATGACCAGAAACTGTTGGTGAAAACAAGATCACAAAGTACCGGAAGTTACATTGTGAAAGAAAAATATAGTCAATGTCAAAATGAAGGTTTTCAAACGCATTCATCGTGAGGCCATCCACAGTGCTACACTGACCTCTGGTGGTCGCTTTAGGTTACAACAACGAAAGCTCTTAAAGAGTGGGGGTTTTTTTATTACTGTACGTGTTTGTGCAGAGAGTTGATGACGTGGAACGGTTTTAGATCTGGATCTGTCAATGTACTGTTTTTTTATTTTTTATTTCACGTTTATTTTCCACCTGAACACAAACCAGAACCGAGGTCTGAATTCTTACATCATCACAGAACACCTGGAACTGACAGTGCAATGCATGATGGTCCAGACTCAGAGAGAGAGATGATTGGCTGCAGACCAAAGGAAAAACTGGGAACAGATCGAACCCTCAACCTCAACTGAGTGTCCTGCTGACCTTTGACCTCTGACTTCACCCACCATCAGACACACAGTAAACCACAGGTTTAAACGCAAAAGTACAGGACGGGACTTGAACTGAAGGACGTGAGGTCAGTGTGAAATCTGACCATCAGCAGGTGAAGATCATCCTACTGAACACACACACACACACACACACACACACACACGGAGCCGGCTGATCTAAATATGGAGGCAAACGGACACTGGTGTCTGGAGACAAAGTTGTTTGGACTGAAGCTATTTTCTCTCACACTGATGTGAAAGATGAAACAGAACCAGATTTAGAACAACGTCTGCCTGAAGGAGAGGAACAAAAAAAAAAAACAGTACAGCCACAACTACAACAGCAGCAGAGGAACAGTCAGAATCCACTCCAGTCCTGTTCTGGACTCATTGAGAAACTTACAGGAAGTTGTCAGTTCAATGACTGACGGACGGACGGACAGTGGACCAATCAGAGCGGACTGACTCCACTGAACAGGTGTGAACCACAGTCGGACTGATACAGTCGTACAATCAAATCAACACAAACACCAAATATTTGTCGCTAAAAAAATAAAACATCAGTGTTTGCTGCGTGTGTGTGTGATGTTAAATTTTCTTGTGTTTTATCTCAGTGTTTGTTTCAGTGTTTTATCTCAGTGTTTGTGTGTTTGACTGACACACAAACACACACACACAGCCTCTGTTTCCTCCCACTCTCCTCGACTTGTGTTTCCAGCTTCTCCTCCTTTCATCGTCTCTCCATCTCTCTGCTCCTCTTTCTGACTCCACAACAACAACAACAACAACAACAACAACAGGACGACGCTTCCAAATGTAGGCCACACACACGCACACACACGCAGCAGAGAGCAACGGGACGATGGAAAAGAAGACGAAACTACAGCGGAGCAACAATAATAATCTTCTGGTCATGTGACCACGACATTCCATCAAACATTCATGTTGATCTTCCACCACATCTGCCTTTTGTCTCTCACACACACACCGCAGTCTGCAGTGACACACACACACACACAAATATTCGTTTAAGAAAAAAAAACCCGACATGATTCATCTGATCCTGATGGGAATCAAAAGCACCGCCATTTCCCACCACTTGGGGAAGCACACGTACCATCAATTACACATGTGCCATCGTTTGAGAACCACAGTACTAGATTCATTTTTTTATCAAAAACATAATGATTTTCCTTCCTGTCTCTAAACATCAACAACAACATCAACAACAACAACAACAACAATCAGAACCCAACAGTTCCAGTCACTGTTGAAACGGTTCACCGCGGACAAAACAGCAAGGAAAAAAACCGCCAAACCTGTGCAATTAGCATGCGCGCGCACACTCGCCCACTCTCTCTAGACTCGAAGTTGTTCCTACCTTCCCTGCGGTGGAACATCGTCGGTACGAGTTCGTTGCTCCTGCGGTTTGGTTCATGGTCAGATGTTCTACAGACAAACAAACATTTCCGTCAGTGTGAATTAGACTCTGTGTGTGTGTGTGTGTGTGTGTGTGTGTGGAGCTAGTCTACCTGCTCCTGCTGCTCCTGCTGCTCCTACTGCTCCTCCTGCTTCACTTTATTCCCCTCCGTTAATCCCGCAGCTCCTCGGGAAGTTTTTAGAAAAATTCACTCCGGTTTGTTTTGTTTTCCTGGGTTTAAAATCACTCACTTCCTCACACACGTCCTCTCGCTCGTTTGTGTGTGTGCGGGAATGTGTGAGAGAGAAAGTGAGGGAGAGAGTGTGTTAGTGCGCAGGCGCAGGCGCTCACTCTGACACGCCGAGCGCTACACGTGCACGTGTGGAAGTGGAATCCTGTTGTCACTTCTTCCCGGGAGCAGCAGCTGAAACAGCGGTGGGGTCTCATCTGTGACGTCACTTCATGTAGGGGGGAAAAAAAAACAACAAAAATATCAACACGTCAAACCTCAGTTGTTGTCTTTATTTAACGTCAAATCCTGGTTAAATCCTCCAGCTGTCCCTGAACGTCTCACACAGTGACTCTTCAGCCTCTGTGAACCACTGACACCAGTCTGTTGTCCAGTTACAGACTAATTTCAGACTAAATTAGAAATAAAGAAATAAAAATAAACGACCAAACGCCTTCCTGTGACTGGTCTGTGTCTCTGATGAAACTGAGGTTGGTTTTTTCATGGTTGTTTGGGTTTTTTTCTCTGCAGTTTGGAGGTGAAAGTTGGACGTATTTCTTTCAGATGAAACGACAAAACCAGAAAAGAGAAGTTGGTTTTATCTCTGAAAAGTCAAGATTAAATGACAGTTTGTAAAACATCAACACAGAGTCGAGTCGAGGAGTTTAAAAAAAAATAAATACAGGAAGTCTCCGTCACGAAGGCTCTGTGCTGAGGATCAAGATGAACGGCCTTGTGGGTAACTCCTTCTTTTCTCCCCCTTCTGGTTGTTTGAATGCCTCAGCAGTTCTTATATGTATGATATTGATGAGACATCGTGGCTCATCGGCACTACGGCAGTGATGGATGGCTGCGGGACAACACGTCCACCCGAAGGAGGAGGTTCTGTGGTGGAGGAGCAGGAGGTGGAGGAGGTTTTAATTTAACGACTTCTCTAGTTAAATGAATGCGGCCGCTGGCTGCTGCAGAGCGGTTACCATGGCGACCACTTTATCATCAGCCAATCAGGCTGATGAACCTGGAACTGCACCTAAAGGGTGAAGCAGGAGGTTCAAGGAGTCAAAGGGTGGAGATGGTTCTCCTCCTGACACTGGTCCACAGACAGAGGAGGAGACACCTGGACTGATGAAGATGATGAAGATGAAGACGATGATGAAGAAGACGATTATGATGATGAAGATGATGATGATGAAGATGGTGATGATGAAGATGATGATGATGATGAAGATGATGGTGATGATGTCGTTTCACCCACTGTATTTACACTGGACAATTATGAGAAAAATGACTGAATGTGTGTGTGTGTGTGTGTGTGTGTGTGTGTGTCCTCCAGTTAAAAGTCTTGAATAGATTGAAAATCCATGAATAGATTCCATTTGATTTCCTCTCTCTCTTCTCTTGATCGTCCTGCGCCTGTTTTGTTTCTGCTGCTATGAATAAACGACGAGGACACAAAGAACAAAAATAATAAATAATAAAAAAAAACTCAAACACTGATCTGAAGGAAGAGGACGTGGATGATCTTAAAGTAGGACAGAGTTGTTGTTGTTGACTCAAGGTTAAACATTTCACTTGTCCACTGAGCCTCAGTCTCACACTCCATTCTTTGCAGCAGTGAAAGTGGGAATTAAAACGGCCGCCGCCGTTAATGAGTCCACGGGGGAGAACATTGATCTGTGGATCACAATCACCGTCAATAACATGGATCAGAGACGGAGCAGAAGAAACGTCCAAGATCCAGGAGGAAAAACTCCTGCACTTCACCAGTCGACCTCTCTGTCCGTCCCTCTGTCTGTCTCTGTCCCTCTGTCTGTCTCTGTCCGTCTGTGTGTGTGCAGATAGACCCGGCCTTGTCTCGCTGCCCATTGATCTGCTTATTTAAAGAGTGAATTCTTTTTGATCGCTTCTAAAAGCAACAACAGAGAAAAGCTGTGATTCACGGTCGATTGATGAGTGAAGACAGGAAGAGGCTAAACTTAGAGTCTCAGGATGAACAGACGCCTGTTCTCATAGATCATATAAAGAAAGTGGAGCTGGGGGTCACGGCGGGGTCACATTAATATGTTTCTGTTCTGTTTCTGTCCATACGCAGCCTGTGTGACATTCAGGTGTTGGAACAGAACGCGGGAAAAACTGGTTCCACAGACACCAACAGTGTTCTCCAGTGTTCCTGTAAAGACAGGAACTTTTTCTCTTGTTTTATATATTGTTGTTGCACAGAGTGGTTTACAGTGATGTTTCACACAGGGGGTCGGGGGAGGGAGAGTGTGGGGGGAGGGGCTAAAATCTCACCCACTGTTTTAATCTGTTTCCTAAATGTCAGGGAATTTATCTGGACAGAAAAAGTGTGGGAGGACGAGAAAAGAGAAAAAAGACTCCGCGGGGACCTGGAAGCAACAAACCGCATTAAAGGTTACAGCGTCACCGCAGACGTTTTCTCACTCTGACATTTGATGATGATGATGATGATGATGGTGACTTTAATGTTGGTCCATTTTGGTTCTAAACCATAAAACATTTTCCTCCTGAAAAATAAAATAAAAGATGCAGCGGGGTTTATAAACTCTGCTGTTCTCCTGACCTTGTTGTTGTTGTTGTTGTTGTTGTTGTCACAGGTATCTTCAGTCTGTCGTCATTTCTAATTCCATCCTGAGATGACGCTGTCCGGCTGCTGAATAAAGTAAACAAACGGAGCAACTTAAAAGTAGGACATTTATATGAGGTCGAGGTAAAGCCCGACTTCACCACAGAGAGGAGGGGTGCACCCCTGTTTTCCCCCCCCCCTGATTCCCCCCACCAGGACGGGCATCTGCTGCTACTTTGCCCTCGGCCACAGACGTACTGTCCGTACTGTAAACTTCTGACCAGCTGTGAAGAACCGTCCAGGGACACGCCTGGACCTCAGAGTCCTTCAGAGTCCAGAGAAAGTTTTCAGGAAATCAGAGGGAAATCTGGTCCAGACTGATATTTAATATCTGACCCACTTTTCTAGTGGAAACATGAGGAAAACAACCGGTCACAAAAATCTGTCAGAAAATTACTGTCTCCGCCGCAGACTTTAGAAAAACTGTGGTTAGAGAAAACAGAAAACGAGATTTAAAATGGACTCATTTGTAGTAAAAGTGTTTCTGCAGTCGACCGTCTGTGAATC
>NC_024309.1:15006859-15101687 GCF_000523025.1 Cynoglossus semilaevis | reverse complement strand
TGATGAGGCTGCTGCTGCTGCTGCTGCTGCCGCTGATGCTGCTGCTGCTGCTGCTGCTGCTGGTGGTGCTGGTGGTGCTGCTTCACAATAATCCATTAAAACTAACTTTAATTTACCAGGAGGGAAGAAAAGGTCAGGAGAGTTTTTGGTACAAACAGCTGCAGATGTTGGAAAATGTGAAGAAAGAAAAGAAGATTAGTTTCCATCTGAGTCACTGATCAAATAAATAGATGACGTTTTTTTTATTTTTTATTTTTTTAAAACAAGGAGACGACCAAACTTGGACATTTTTACTTTTTAATTACACAAGAATAAAATCTATTTTCTAAACTGTATATATTTTTTAGACATTCGAGTGTGAAAAACAAAAATAAAACTCTGTCTCATGCTTTGTGCAAAATGTTCCTTCTAAGAAACAAAGTGTGTTTGGTTTAAGTGCTGTTTGAAATCCTTCATATTTCTGAGACTCGGTTCGTTGATTTTCATGACTGAGTCTAAAAAAAACAACAACATTAACATTTTAATTATTACAAAAAAAATATTAACTTAAATAAATCGAATGAAACACTCGGTGAGACTGTCTCTGTCGAAGCCTCTGCTGGTTCACTCTCCTGTTATAAAGCCCTGACACATCGTTACTGCCAACTACTGGTAAACATTGGCTCTACATCAGAAATGAACCGAGCCTCTGGGTTTCGAACAGAGACACATTTTAAAACATCCGGATTTAGGTTTGTATGAAATAAAGCAAAAATAATAATAATATTTTTTGACTGATATTGTATGAAATAAAGCAAAAATAATAATGAGAAAATAAGAATATTTTTTGACTGATTTCAAAAGATCCAGTCGACAGAGCAGTTTTTTTGTTGTTTTTCTTTTCTTTTCTTTTCTTTTTTTGCTCCAGTCATTAAAATCTCTAGGACCTCCTTCAGTTTGGACCTTTGTCCATTTCCTACCGGCAGTCTTCGCTGATGACTGCATCAGCTGAGACTTCAGTCTTCAGTCTGGTCAAGACCTTGTTGTGATCTTCACCTGTTGATCAGACTGTTCTCTGATCAGTTTCCTGTGTGATGACGTCGTAGCCGTTGTTCCGTGGTCAGTTCTCTCTTTCCAGGTTCAGAGCTCGTCTGTGGGCTTCGTTCAGGACCACGTCGGTGGTGGTGTTGTCATAAATGCCGCTGTCGACCAACGCAAACCCTGGGGAGGAGAGAAAGAAAAACAGGGTTGGTCTGTGACGAGTCTGATCATCGACGGCGATGGAGGATTGGAGATTAGGATTAAAGGATCATATCAGAATTCTTTTGCCCCCTACAGGGCAATTGGAAAAATAACAACAGACGACAGCAGCTGTAGAAGGAATCGGTGGAAAATTTGCAGAAAAAAAAAAACCAAATAAATTAAAAACGCCTCAGATCAAAAGATAAAGGATTCAAATTATGAAAATTAAGACTATAAATATTCATAACTCAGATAATCCTGCCTTGGAGAACAGACTCCAGAAGAGCCAATAAAAGTTGACTAAATAAGAGTTTCTAAGATTTGGGGAAAAAATAGTCCAGTCAGTTTGGTTCTGTTAGTAACAGAAACAGCAACGAACGGATGAAGGTTGGAAAAGATTAAGAAAAAGTCAGATCTTTACCACTGGTGGTGCTGTCACTGACGGAGGAGCTCCTGGAGGTGGAGAAGGGAGCGGAGGTGTTGGTGGTGTTCATGGACGGATGTCTGTTGCTCTGAGTCGCCGTTCGACTCCAGTCTGACCGAAAAAAAACAAAGACATTTGGATTTTTAAATTAATCAACGGGTCAAGAACTTTCCCCTCAGCGCCCCCCTCAGGGGAGTCTGGGATCAGAATGTTCTCACCTGAGTTCTCCGCCAACCTCAGTCGACCGCAGCACAGGTGCGTTCTCCACTGTCTGCGGACGTTCTCCTTCACAGCACAGTGAAAAACAAAGATGAGGAACCCTGAGGAGAACCAAAGAACCCGCGTAAACCTGGAGTGCAAAGGAACGGAGCGTCGTTTCCAGACCCTCCTCCTCCCCCTCCCCCTGCTCCTCCCCCACCTTGGAAAGAGTTGCAGATGGTGAAGAGGTAGACGAAGGGGATGTAGAGCGGCCCCCAGGCGAACAGAGCGAAGCCCCAGGTGAGGCCCAGCAGAACCACCAGGCCCGTGATGCTGCGGGCGTCGGCCAGAACCCCCCTGTTGGCGGCCTGGTTGTGGGGATTCTGCCTCTTGATCCGAGCCAGTTGGACCATCACGATGATGAAGACCACCACGCAGACGGAGAAGATCAGGAGGAAGTAGGCCACCACCCCCACGTAGAAGGCGATGTCATTACGCAGCCAGCAGCTGGAGTTAGAAAAAGGTTTTGTGTGTGTGTGTTTAAAGAGTTACACTTTGAAAACAGCCCGTGCTGTACGTGGCCCACAGATATGTGGCCCACAGATATGTGGACAGGAAAACCCGAATGGAGTGGGACCCAAACAGAGCTGCAGAGTTTATGTGAAAAAAAACAAACATCTCTGAAATAAATGAAAAACTACAGACTTAGCAGACTAGTATAAAGAGCAGGGCTGCCCTCTAGTGGTAAAACATAAGAACAACAGCAAAAGACATTTGTAGATAGAGATATTTGTAATAAAAGTAGGATTTTTTAGGACAAAGGAACTCACAAGTCGTCTGTAGTGCCGTCTGTGTATTTTCCGTATGTGACCAGACCGTAGTTGTCTTTGTTGACAGCGATTATGACAATGACCACGATGAGAGGGAAACCTGGGAACAAACAGCAGACGGTGGTCAGCTGACTGCTCTACAGTGGAAGGTCACATGACATTTTCCTCTGATGAGGAATCATCCATGAAACATAAAAACTGTCCAATTGTGAGTCTGTTCTGTCTCTGTTGATGTCAGTGATTTTCACCCCTGGAGACATGAAGGTCAAAGTTCACACACCAGAAGAAGAAACACAAGAAATCACATTTTCATAAATAACTCTCTGACGTCACCGTTTCCTGTTTGTTTTTTTAAATATAAAGGTAGAAGGTTCTGGAGGTGTTCGAGCCCCACCTACCCCAGCCCACCAGTGAGAACTTCAGCATGTATCTGCTCAGGTACGGGGTGAAGACCTGGACAATGCTCAGGTACATGTGCACGGCCTCCAGTCCAGTCCAGGTGAAGGAGGTGAGCAGGAAGTAGTGCAGGAAGAAGGCGGTGCTGATGCACAAACCCACGGCTGGGTACAGAGCCAACCAGCCATCCAATAGGAAGACCAGGTTCAGGAAGAGCAGCGAGAAGCAGAGCTGGACCAGGATCTTGGCAGGAATGTCTCGCATCAGTTTGCTGAAATAACAAAAAGAGAGAGAAAAACTAAGTTTTTTTTTGTTTTGTGGATGAATGACTTCAACTGTTTTCACTTCAGTCTCAGTTTCTCACTCAAACAGCAGGTAGGTCAGTAACGTGAAGGCCAGGAAAATGGCGGAGACTCCACAGCCGATGTAGGTGATGAAGGTGAGAATCTGAGCGTGGCGTGGATCAATCATCTCTTCTCTGGGAAAATCCTGGAGGAAAGACACAACATCAACCAAAAAAAAAACAAAAAACCCACCCACCACAAAACAGGAAGTTTTATCCAGACCACTGAGCCACCGTCTCACCAGCAGAATTGCAAACGACGTCAGGTGGTTGCAGCTGCAGGTCGTGGCCTCGGCCGTGCTGTTGACCACGGAGCATCCCTCGGAGCTCCAGCCTCCTCTGTCACCTACAGCATGAAGAACATGAAGAAGAAACTGAGGGGAACGCCTGAGGAACTTGACCTCTGACCTAGTGTCATGTGACTGACAGACTGACCGTTCACGGAGAAGTCCCAGAACACACAGGAGGCAGTGAAGTTTTCCTGAAAAGAAAAACCAACATGTCGTCAGGTCGGAGTTCATTTTGATTAATATTTAGACCAAGACAAAAGTGCGGAACTCACCGGAACAGGCTGAAGGTTCTGGATCGTGAAGAGAACGTTCTCCGTCAGGTTACTGATGGATAAGTTAGCCACGCTGGAGCCCAGAACTGGACTGACCATGGTTGTGTTGTCCAAGGTTTCATCCTGAAAACAGAGACAGGCTTTGACTTGAGTTCTAGTCTGAAGACAGACGGGGATTCTCCGAG
This sequence comes from Cynoglossus semilaevis, assembly GCF_000523025.1. Lineage (NCBI taxonomy): Eukaryota > Metazoa > Chordata > Actinopteri > Pleuronectiformes > Cynoglossidae > Cynoglossus > Cynoglossus semilaevis. The sequence continues at coordinate 15,097,528 of NC_024309.1, read as the reverse complement.
TGGACGGGAACCTGGAAGAAGGCGGTGCTGCTGAAGTAGGTGAACTGGACTCTGTTGGCCTGCTGTTGCTGCTGCGGACTGAGACCGTCAGTGAGGCCGGGGGGGAGGACCACGGACCCCAGGGCCGAGTCAGACCGTTTAGACCTGGACCTGCCCAGAGCTCGGAGCTGGAATAAACAAACGCATGGGTTTAAAACCAGCTGCTCCACAGTGAAGACACGAATGTCTGACCTGGAGCCTCTCTACCTGGACACTGTTGGTGCCGAAGATGTTGACAGATGTCGTTGGGAAGTTAGTGCCGTCCACAGCACGGACAGCCAGAACCAGAGACTCTGCCGACAGAACTCCTCTGTCTCCACTCAGACTCAGTTTAATTCCCACCGTGTCCACGATCTGAATCAGTCTGTGGACACAAACAGGACAAGGAGACTGAGATCAAGTTCATCTTGACCTACGTCTCAAATTATTGTCACCACTGCTCTGTTATTATTTAAATTATATCTTTAAAAAAAAATTATTGTCACCACTGCTCTGTTATTATTATTAATTCTAATAATAATTCTTAATTCTATAAACTATTATTTATCTAATATAAATAATTTATCTTTGTTACTACACCACAGTGACAGCAGAACGATTCAAAACTATGCCACTGGGTGGCAGCAGACAGTTACAAAGAAAACCTTAGAGCAGTTGAAGAAGAGTTTCATGTTTTTCAATTCTTGTGAATATATCAACATGTCGTGTTCAACTAAACAGGCTCAGCTTTAACACACAGAGAATTGAAACAAGAAGATCATTATAGACACATTTTGCAACATTTTTCTTTTGTGGTGCACCCTGGGAACTTTCTTGTGTAAAATATGTGGCTCAAAAAATGGTTATTAATATAACTAGTGTTGTACTCAGACCAACAGAGGTCTAGGTAGAGGGTAGTATGTGCTATCACAAAACATGAGCTAGCTAAAAACTGTTGGTCAGAAGAACAAAACGGTTCGACTCCAAAGACAATGATCTGTGTTTGTCTTTTTAGGTTCTGATTTTTTTCCCTAAATGCTCAGAGTCGTTATTTTCTGGTCCCATCTTGGGTCAGACACGAGTCGATTCCGTTCCCAGAACGTTTTCAGGAACATCAGAGAACTGACTAAATTAACTGTTTACTGTTTTCTTGGTGATTCCAATCTGTTGTGCTTCACACACACACCAAAACACACACACCAAAACACACACCGCCGTATTGACAGTTGACTGGATAATTACTGCTTTAACAAAGAGACGTGACGTCAGCGTCTGTTTGGATTCAGGGTGGACAGAGACTAAAATGATCTGGTGTGGTGGCGGGAGACCATTGTTACACCACAAACACACAATAATAATAATATGTACAGCGTCTAAATGAAACAGCCGCTCCGTCTGTGGAAAAACCCACTCCGGGTTCTTGGACACGGTTTTCACCTGTTGGCTGATCCAGACAGAGCTGCAGGGTCCGCCTCCACCAGGTTACTGACCACCTGCACCACCTTCTGTCCCAGAGACTCTGAGACTGACGGACCTTCCAGAAGCTTCTCCAGCTGCTTAACCAACCGAGCCACCTGAAGACAGTCATCGTAGAACACCGATGATTAGAAAACTACGACAATTTTATTCTATTATAAAGGGTTTTATTCTACCCTTTAGATTTGACTGTTTTTGGCAGTGGAGCCCTCTAGTGACCAGTTTACTAACGCCCTGCACATTACCATATATATATATATAGATATATATATATATATATATACACATATTTGTATATTTATACATTTCCAAACCTGAAACAATTGTTGTGTACAGGTTCATACTCGAAACCAATGAAGATAATTAGACACTGAGGAGTCAGTTTTACGCAATGTTCACTTTGCATTGCAAATGATTGTCTCTGAAATACTTTCCAAATGATTTCTAGGAGATAAGCAGCTTCTCACCTGAGCGGCGTCCAGTTTGGACACGTCCTTTGTTTGTTCCAGCAGGTCGTCAGCCAGAGCCTCCAGACTCTGCTCAGAGTTTGTGGTTTGGGCCACAGACGTAGACGTTGGATCTGCAGCGTAAAAATAAATAAATAAAATAATTAAATTGAGTGAATAGTTGACTGGACCGGATGTGACTTCAAACACGTGTAATTTAAACACACCAGCTGCTGCAGTTGTTGGATTGTTTGTTGTTGTTGTTGTTGTTGTTGTTGTGGCGTCCTCAACAGTCGTTGTGTCAGTAGGTGGCAGGAGTGCGCCCCCTGTCGTTGTCATATTAGCCACGTTGGAGGTCGTAGTTTTCGAAGCATGAGCTGCTGCAGTTGTGGCGTTACCTCCAGAGTCTGTGGTTGCTGACGGTGTTGTCACACTGGTGGTGGTGTTGTTTGCTGTCTGATTGTAAAGTAAGGTGCTCGGCGGTACTACAGTCACATTTGACATTGTGACTGTTGTGTGATTGCTAGATATGGAAGTAAGTGGGTTTGTTGTGGTGTAATTACTGGAGGTGGTAACACTAGCACTGCTGGGGGTTGTCAGATTGAACACAGTTGTGTGATTGGTAGAGGCTGTTGTATAGTTGTTGGAGGTTGTTGTGTAGTTGACGAATGCTGTATAGTTGTGTGGGGTTGTTGTAGCGTTGATGGTGCTAGCTGTAGTCAAATTGTAATTGGTTGTGTAATTGTTGGATGTTGTTGTATGGTTGTTGATCATTGTTGTAAGGTTGTTGGATGTTGATCATTGTTGTAAGGATGTTGTTGTATGGTTGTTGATCATTGTTGTAAGGTTGTTGGATGTTGTTGTATGGTTGTTGATCGTTGTTGTAAGGTTGTTGGACATTGTTGTATGGTTGTTGATCGTTGTTGTAAGGTTGTTGGTCGTTGTTGTGTAACTTTTGGGAACTGCCGTTGTGTTATTCTCGGTTGTGTAGTTGTGCAAAGCTGTGTTATTGTTGTCAGTTGTCACGTAACCATTAGCTGTTCTACTAGTATTGTTTGTTGTGTAGTTGGGAGACGTTGTTGTGTAGGCTGTGGTTGTATTACGATTGTTCAAGACGGTTGTGTAATTGCTGGCAGTTGAAGTTGTATTAAACGTGGTTGTGTAGTTGTTGACTCCAGTAGTTTGACTGTACTCTTCAGTGTAATTGTTGGTGGTTGGGGTGAAGGTGTTGTTGTTGTCACCTGTGAATTCATTAGTGACTGTAGATTCGTTGTACCTTGTTATGTGACTGGGAATGGCAGTTGTGTGGTTATTAGTTAGTGACGCTGTAGTCGTTGTATTACCTGTAGCCGCAGTGTGGTTATTAGTTAGTGACGCTGTAGCCGCTGTGTTGCCTGTTGTATTATCGCTGTAATTTGTTACACTGGTGCTGTTGACTGTTGGGTTGTTGGCAGGAGCTGTTGTAACATTGTCAGTTACATTATTTGTAGAAGACTGACTAACAGCCGTGTTGGTTGTTGTGACTGTACTGTTGTGTTGTTCTCTAGCACTGGTGACACCCGGCTGTAATGTGTTTGTCATTTCGTTTGTCGTCGTATTGAAAGCTGTTTCATGGCTAACGGTGCGTGTGCTGTCTGATGTGTTGTGTGTTGTTTGTGTAGTTGTTTCATGCCTGGTTGTGTCATTTGGAGATGATGAAACTGGTCTGACTGTTGTTTGGTTGTTTACCGTTGTGTCACTGGGAGACCAGGTTGTTGAGTTGACCTGTTGTACATCAGTGGCTCCAGACTGTGTGGTTGTGGTTGCATTTGTCAATTGTGTTAGCAGGTTAGGACTAGTTGTGTTGTTTGCCGTTGTACTGTCAGGAGTTTCCGTTGTGTTTCTCGGTTGTGACGGTACAGCTGTTGTACCGTTTGTTGTGTCTGTCATTGGCTGGTTCTGAGTGGTTGTGTTCTGGTCTTCTGGTGCCTCAGCAGGTGGTTGTGTTGTCGTTGTGTTATTCTGTTGTGACTCTACAGTCGTGGTACTGTTTGTTTGCTCCGTTGTTGGCTGGTTCTGGGTGGTGAGGACGCTGATCTGCGCGTCAGTGATTGGCTCCAGTGTCATCTGGGTGAACATGGAGTCGTCAGTATAAAGCGGCGTGCTCCATCCAGCCATCTCGCTGCTCGGGTATCCTGGATGCGACAGAATTGTTTCTGTGTTTGATTTAGTCACGCCGACTGTAGAGTGACTCGGTGTCACAGCTGCGTCGGGTTTGGTTGTTGGTAGAACAGGAGGTTGTGTCGCTGCGAGTGCCGTCGTGACTTCCATTTGTCGAGCTGAACTTGTCATGGATCCGCCATTGGTGGTTTCAAATGTCGTTTGAACAAAATAATTCGTGGAGTCACTTCGTGGAGTGAGGGTGGTGGCAGGAGAAGTTGCCTGTGAGCAGTTGTCATATAGGAAAACAGCGAGCGACTCATTCGTCGCACTGTGAGAGAAAAACAAGAGGTAAAAATGTCAGGGACATTTTCGTTTTATTTCATCTGCACAAATTCAAAAATCACTTTTTACTTTGTTGGACTTTTTGCAAACAGATTAAACAGATTTATTAGCTAATGCTTCATGAAAAATAAAACTGTTGTTGTTGGACCATGGACCAAGAAAAATTCTGTGTTTTTTTACCATTTAATATCATGATCTTGTGTGCAGACCTCAGAGAACTGTCTCTGAGTGGAATCCCAGGTCCAGTTTGACCTCAACAAAGCTTCCCTGGTGGAGCCAGCCGAGCCGCACAACACTGAAGAAACACAGAAACATGACAGGATACAGAGAAGTTTGAGGTTTGAAGAAGAGCTGAGGTTGAAGAGCTGAGCGTGAGAAGGTGGAGGGACAGATGATTGACCGAAGAAGATCAAGACTCACCCATGCGTCGGAGACTTTCTTTAACTGAGATTCCACTTGTGTTGAAGATCTGCTGCATGATTTGGCTCAGAGAACAAACGTTCACCGCAGCAGACATCTCCAGGACCACCAGGCAGCTGGAGAAGGTGAAGATCAAAATCTTTAGCAACACCTTTTGATTATCGGTGTTTTGTCTCCAAGTCAGGAAACTTTTGTTTGATGATGTCACATTCGTGTGACGTTGTGGAAACTTTCAAAAATAATTTTTACTAAGAAAAATCACCCCAAAGAATCGTTTGCAATCCCTTACATGTCAATAAAAAGTTAAATATATAAAACCTTTAAATACCTCAGTTTTGTCTCATTGTCACATTTGACCTCAACCTCCTAGAAACAGAAGAGATGAGATGAGAAAAAAAATACAGAATAAGGCAAGGAATAAAAATCTCTGAGGCTTTTATAAAGAAAAAAACATTAGCAAAAAAATACCTTAAATTGAGCTTCATATTCTCTACACAACCTAAAGACACAACATGTCATCAAACGCATGAATAAAATAATAATAATGCAGAGTTTTGAGTCACATTAAGTTCAAAAAGACAAAACTCACTCTGATTGACACTGTACCAGCTGTAACACAGAGAGAGTCGTTAATGGAAAGATTAATTTTTCTTTTTTCATGTTTCTGTTGTTCACTTACCAGAGCTTTGATGATGTTGACGTTGACACTGTTGTTGTTGACATTAATTTTGGTGGCAAAAAACTGACCTAAAAAAAACAATTTCATGTTAAAATCATTATTTCAAATTTTGAAAATAAAATAAAATGAAATCAATTTGTATTATTATTATTATTATTATTATTCAGAACGTTTCCTTACTTGTAGAGTTACAGAAGGCAGAGCAGGTGCAGGAGCTCCCCCCTGAGGCGCAGAGGGGAAACACCGTTACAGCAGCAGTAAATGTGGTTAAAGAGAAGATCAGAAAGTCAAAGACTCTGGTACTCACCACTACAGGAGTCTGGCAGCCGTGGGACCTGGGTCATGGATTCCAGGTCTATGATAGTACTAGAAGTGGTAGAACATGGGTGAATGGGTGTTGCTATTTGGAAAGTAAAAGTAGTAAAAGTATTCCCCACTCACCAGTTGAAGGTGTCCTGTGCACTGGACGGACAGGTTTGTTCCAACGTAGTTGTTAACCTGTGACAAAACTTATCTGCAGGATTTTTGTCCTCACACTTTCCTGGTCCACAAACAGAAATAACCAGGAATCAATACTTTCCTGGTCCACAAACAGAAATAACCCCACATCAGGATCATACATGGTAAAAGTAACAGGTTAAAAAAATGTAGGCCACCTGCTGGCCAACAGTAGTACTGTATCAGACTGACCTCCAAGTACAAACAAAGACTCTACTCACCAACTCTTTCCACGCCGACTATTGTCGCTTTTGTGCTGCTGTTTGCATCTTGCAGCAGCTTAGAGTCTCTGCCTCCCAGCAGGTCACATGGTGACACAGCATGACTGAAGCTCAGGATCATACTGCAGTTCGCATTGCTGAAAACACACACACAAACACGCCGTCCAGTGATCAGAGGAAGGAGCAGAGTGACGTCACACCGAGATCACCTTCTGATTGGTTTTTACCCTGAACTCTGATGCTGGCCGCAGGACACCGGTTTGACCTGTGGCAGAGGAAGAAACGTCAGGTTAAGACTGTTTCTCAGTGAGGACACGTACGTCCAGCGTCTGGATCACAACCTGACCTTTATTTTTTTGCCGCCCTGACAGAAGACTGCTGTTTTGTTATGTGTGCAGGAGAACGTGTCTGACACCTATGAAAGAAAAGAAAGAAAAAAAAAACAGATTTATTCTGCTTCTAGGACTAAACACTGGCCCCTGCAGTTCAGTTTTCATGTTCATTATTTCTGCCTCAGACGACACATTATTCTTTATTTTTTAATTACACTGCATTATAACAGACAAAAGGACATGCCGTAATAGGTTAAACAGGGGCAAATGACTAATTACATCTAATTAATTCTGGAATCCTCCAACGTCTGGAAAGTTCTAGTGGCTCCAGAAGCGGCTGGAGTTTGAGACCAGAGGTTGAAGTGACGGCCGCAGATCCATTAAAATGATTTTAAATCGATATTACTTTCTGTCACTGATATGCTGCTAATTCACTGGATGCTAGCGTGCTACAAACATGCTACATGTTACGTACCTTAATACTCGTTTCTTTGACTCAGTTGACAATCAGACTTACTTAAAAAAAAAAATTAAAAACTGCCCCAGTATACTGTTTGCGAATCACTGAACAGGGCAGTAGATGTGTACTTAGCACCACCAACTGGCCTGAAGTGGCAGAACCGTTCCTCTCTAAAGTCACGATGAAGCTCTGTTTGTTCTCACCAGCTTCTTCGCCTCGTTCTCTATGTTGTTCTTCTGGGTCTGGACATTTAGGACCATCCAAAAATAAGTATCTGTGAGAGGAAAATAAAAATGTTCAGTTGAATTTCACTTCATTGAAAAACGTCTCGTTCTAAAGCTGATGATTCTTACCGTTACTGGAACAGTACTGGAGTGGACTGACTTTACAGGTCGCAGAAGAGGAACCTATTCAGGGAAAATGTGAGGGATATATTTTAAAACACTTAAATAAAATAAATATAATAAGTGCAGTGAATTACAGACAGTGTTGGTTCTGAAAATGCTGTTTATGATATTCATTTAATTGTTATACACCTCAATTATTTTTGGTTTTTTTCAGTGATCAGGTAAAATGAGTGAAGAGTTAAATCCATTCATGTTGATTTTCTTTTCTTTTCTTTTTGACAATGACAATACTTTATTGTCATTAAGCTTAAAATGAAAAAAATGTCATCTGTCAATACTTTTATTTTATTATTTTTTAAATTTTTTAATTAAATGTAAATTATTTTATTTAACTTTTGTTTCATTTATTTTTAATTAATTATGACCAGTCCTGTCTAGCAGCTGAGCCCCTGTGACGCCGGGCAGATTAGTTCTGCTGAAGGTTGAGGTTCTGTGTCTGTTCATTAATAAAACATTTCCGTGTTTTTTTTTTGTTTGTTTTTTTGTCTTACGATATAATGTCATAATAATAATCGCTGCGGGGACGACAGAACGGAACAGAAACAACAATGAAGACAGTGGTGACGTTTTCCAAGGCTAACAATTACAGATAATTATTAACTTGTTAAAAATGATTAATTATGAAAAGACAAATTACACAATTAAAGACAACAACAGCATCATCAACCAACAATAACGTCAACAATGGCACCTGGAATGGTTACATTAGCGTTGTTCACGATGCAACGCAACCTTAGTGTGTGTGGAGAGAGAGAGAGACATAGACATAGACAGAGAGAGAGAGAGTGATAATCCCTGCATATCAGTGACTTAGTAACCGAGAGCTTGTCACCAGGATGGTAAAATACCAGTGTGTGGGAGGGGGGGTCACACCCTCACTGTGCAGAGCGCCCCCCCACCGTGAGTTTATTCACCTTCTTTGTTGGTTTCCTTCTGTTGCTTTGCATCTTTTGCGATACGAGGAGCTTTAAAGGTAGAAAAAAAAAGGAAAATTAGAAAAAAAAAAGGCTGAAAAATGAAGCGATGCTACGACATTCAACGTAAACTATATTTAAGAACTGGTCAGGACTCAGGACCAACTAGATCCTGGTCTTTGTAGCAGGCAGATCTGGAAACACTACATCTACGTCCATTTCTTAAACACAGTCTACGTTGATGGAGGGTGACGTGAAAACATGTTTTTACCAGGTAATGGAACGGCGCCCACCGATGAAACTGCATTTGCTGAAACAATTACAAAAAAAGTTGTTAATCTGAAGAAGACCATCTTCACGTGGACGTTCTGGTGACACGTCTGAGAACTGACGGGTTAGTGAGTTAATGAGCAGAGCATGCCAGAGTGTGTTAGTCACCTGAAATGAAAATGTTAGTAACACTCCCACCGCGAGCAGATTTCGGACCAGTGTTGGAGGACCTCCAGCCCGTACCAGGTCTCAGACCGGTGTTGGAGGACCTCCAGCCTGTACCAGGTCTCAGACCGGTGTTAGGGGACCTCCAGTGAGGACCTGGTCTGTTCGGTAAGACATTGTTGGACCTCCTGTCGGGCCAACCTCTCCAATTAGAGCCCCCCCTGAACCTTCTGCGAGGCTGAGGTCTCCATCCTCTGTGACTGCTGTCATCAGATAACCTCCAGTCAGGTCTGGGTCTCAGACCTACGGGTTTAGTTCTTAGTTCGTCTTTACAAAGTCTGGACGGTCTGGGGTCTAGAAGAAGAAAGAGGAAAAGATGCAGCGTTCAACAAGAACCATGCTCTACACACTACAGCTGTGAGGGGGTTAGTCAGGGAGACGACGACGACGAGAGGAACAGGAGATGTTAGAGAGAGGGAGGGAGAGAGGGAGAGTAAGGAGGGTAAAATAACCCAGCGATGGACAGTGAGCGAAACAGCACCACATAGTGTTGAGTGGAAAAATGGAGCTCGGTTGAACACTTGTAACTCCATGTTCCTTCGTATCACGAGGAAAATCTTAACGTAAACGTAGTCGAGGGCCAGTACCACTAGACTGAAGCCCCAGTGTAGTAGTACTGGTACTCCACATCCATCCATCCATCCATCCATCCATCCATCCACCCACTCATCCATCTTGTTTTCCTGATTGTTTGTTCACGGCCAGACTGTTTTCTTCCATATTTACTCTAAACCAGGTCAATATTGTCAGCTCTGCATCATGTGACCTGCACTGAAGGAACCTGCTGGAAGAACAGGTTATGAACAGGATCGTCATCGTACAAACATGCAGTGATTAGTTTAATTGGTCAGGATTAGTCAGAGAGACAGCGACGAGACGTGAGCGCAGCTCCGACTGCTGAGGATCTGATCCTGCTTTCTCACCACAGGGAAGCTCTTCATCCGTCTGTCTGGCTTTAGGACTGGTGACGCCCCAGTACTCAGAATCCCATCCAATCACGGTCCCGTCCTCGCAGGGGGCGTAGTTGCCCGTGCCGGCCCACATCCTGAACAGATACAGCTCCACCTCGGCCATCACACGCCCGGGGGGTTGATCCCTGGGACGACAGCCCAGCCACAGGGACCCGGACGCAGGAATGGCCTGGGAGTAAACGCTTCTCTCTGCCACCGTCCTGCCCTCCAGCTGGAACCGCACAAAAACAAACACTGTCATCGAGGTCCAGAATCTGATAATGATAATAAAGTCTGGGTCATGATGGGCTTCAGAGCCTCAGGGTCCGGTAGCTCTCACCTCCAGACTGAAGGAGTTCTTGTGGGCGTCCCTCCTCAAACACAGGCGGTGCCACTGCGTGGGCTTCAGTTTGATGGGGAAACGGTGGCGGACCCTCAGCAGCCAGGCGTACACAGCCTTTTCGTCGCCCTCCAGACCCAGCTCGGGCTTGGGGGCGTAGATAGAGCTGTAGGAAAAAGCCACCCAGGCTCCAGGGACCACCACCCGGATGTCGACGCACACGGTCATCTGGTTGAGCTGAGGGAGGCTGGTCCGATCCTGCAGCGTCCAGTGGTCCTCGCAGCCCTTCAGTACGGCCTTGGTGTCTCCGAGGAAATAGTTAAGAACTGAAACCAGAGTGGACCGGAACCAGAGCACAGCTTTAATGTGTGTGTGTAGAAACATATGCATCTACAGAGAACTTCACTGAGAAGAACTACACCTGTAGGTGGCGTTGCTGCCTGCAGCAAGAGCCAGAATAGCAGAGAGTGACGATCTGGACGACATCCACCAAACATGCTCCTGAAGAAACACACACACACACACACACACACAAACGCAGTGACTTTGTCAACAGTGGAATATTAAACCAGGATCATTTCCTGGTCTTTTTGTCTTCAGAGAGTCCAGGACTGGAGGGCAGGGCTGGACCCCACTGATCTGGTTTCACTCTGACCTGGTTTCACACTGACTTCACTTCACATCTTCTCACTGAAACTGGTGACTTTATTATTGGACGTTTGTGACTCGGTTTCTGGCTGTAAAATAACAGATTACTCAGTAACAAAACACTGTTTGTCTCCAAGACAAATAAATGAACACACTGACATTTTTAATCAGATTAATCCATGGGAATCTGTGGATCAATCACAAAATTATATGATCAAATCTGACGCAAATATTTTTCTCTGCATGTAGAGGTCAGTGTTTCTCACCTGTTTTTTATTTTTTATTTTTCTCTAATGCAAATGATGAGATTATTAATCTGGACAAATGACAACGACGTTGTCCTCAACAACATTAATCAGTCTACAGCCCTGAACCATCCACCCGAGTGTTGTGTCAGTCAGACTGTCAGCAGTAGAGTGAGTGAGTGAGTGAGTGAGTGAGTGACTGACTGACTGACTGACTGACTGACTGACTGTCCTGATCTCAGTCAGGCTTCTCTGACACAAGCCGGGCCGCTGACCAGAGGTTGAAGCAGCCACAGAAACATGCTGGGAGTTGAAAAACTTTTCCCAAAAAGAGTTAATAAAAAAAAGTGTGTGTCGTCTGTGTGTTATGAATAAAAACAATGGTGGAATCAGTCACACAAACCTTCAGCTTCTTCAAGGTGGACGTTGGTGCAGAACAAAATTAAAATTCATTTAAACTGATGGTGTGTTGAACAAGTAAAAAGAAAAAAAAAATCTCCCTCAGTCAATAACACATTTTCTAAAACATTCTTATTTTCTGTGTTTATACAGTTTATCTCCTGACGTTTGTCTCATTGTTAAATATTTGACTTTCAGTGTCTGTCGTTCTTATTTGATCCGTACATGAAAATTAAAATAAAAGTTTGTCTGTTTTTTTTTTCAAACTTCAGTCATTTTATGCATTTCCACATAAAATGATACAAATTTTAACTTTAAATTTAATTTTAACCTCAAGTCCAAATGTTCTATTCTCGTCAGTTCAGAGCTTTTCAAGACATTTGATGAAAGGACATTCCCTCCATTCTTTGAGACAAAAGAAAGGTTTGACTCCTGAAAAACACATTTTTCTAATTTTTCTTGGTGACTTTTCAGGTTTTTCTTTTCACAATCGACTGTGAAAGAGTCTTCTCATCTACAAACATCCAAGTTTGTCTTCAGTCCAAAGAACCCAGAGATCTAAAAATGTGGACACACAAGGCGAGTCAGCCCACACTAATTAACTGTTAAGGACTCAATTAATGAACAATTAAATTTGAGGAAACAAAGCATTGATTAAAAGTCTCCTTGTCTCTGTCTGTGAACCTCCTGATCCTGCTGTTGTCACAGAGTCACAGCAGGTCTGTGAGCCAACAGTTTGATGGACGTGGGTTAAAAAAAGACACGGCTGCTGTTTCTGCCTGGAGGACATTTTCACACGTTTGTTCACACGCTCCGACTGAGGAACGTCAGGATAATGCAGATGGTAAAAAAAATGTATATAAATGTATTAATTCAAAACCCTTTTGTTTTGAGACAAACTTTTGGACACCAACTCACCTGACGTGTCGATGCTCCAGGTTTTGATCTTATGTGATAAACAATCCAACAGAGGAGGTCAAGGACAAGGACGAGAGGTCGCCTTCAGTCTGGACACGTCCTTTGTGTCTCATTGTCCCCGTGGTTGGCTCAACATCAGGATAACGTTTGAAGAATGCAAACTTTGTCCCAGCGTTTTCTCTACTCCTTCCTGACTTGGTTTGACTTTTTTGTCCTTTCTTGGTTTTGTTTTTGTTTTCGCTTTTTCTCAACTGCTTTTCTCTCCCTCCTCCTCTGACTCCTCTCCTTTCTTTCTTTTTCCTCTGCCCTGACCTCTGCCGTTCCTTCTGGTCACACGGACTCTCAGAGTAAATCCAGCAGCAGCAGCAGTTATGTCCACCTGCAGATGAAGGAATTCAGATATGAGATTTTGTGCCTGAGGCTGACACTCGGTGAAATAACGACACACCTCTGTGAGGACGACGTCATGGCCGAGGAGGAGACGCAGGAGTCTGAGAACGGACCAGGCGGAGCTGATGCCAGGTCGGCCATGATGGGAATTCTTTATATTCCTTTGAGTCTGGGAAGAAAAAAGGAAAAAAAATACACACACACACAGACATATATATATATGTAAATACAGTGAAAGTCAGCGAGGTCAGGACGACACAGCTGCTGCTGCAGGAAGTGAGGCCGGACTACAAAGCAATAATTATGCTCCATGTGTGGGCGGACGTGTGTGTGTGGGTGGACGTGTGTGTGTGTGTGTTTGTATGAAAGAGATAGGGAATTAGTGTTAATACTAGAAGAGATTTGTCAAGAGAGAACGATGACAGCAAAGGCTCCAGTGTGAAGTGGTGGATTAATGTTGACAAACTGGTCAAACCACACACACACACACACACACACACACACACACACACAGCTGTCTCTCTTACCTTGGCTGTATTCTATACTTTGACCTTTGTGGGCTCACCTCTGACCTCATACAGGGCCAGGTTGTGATTGACGACTTGAACCGTTGGACGGGTGAGACAGAGACGCAGGGAAACAGAGAGACGCAGAGACATGGAGAGAAAGGGAGACAGACGTGTGAATCTGAGGAATGGAATTCTCAGGTTGGAGGTGAAATGAATTCAGCCCGAGGGCGAGTGTGTTTTTTCACAACACAGTCACAGTTTATGAAACTCTGACCTCGCAGTCTGCAGTGGTGACGGCAGAAGAAGAGGACACAGTCACGGTCTGAGTCTCTCTCCCTCCCTCCCTCTCTCTTTCTGTCTCTCTCAGTGGTGACACATCGCGTGCAACCACTGATGCTCACATTTACGTGAAGTGCTGAGAGTATTTGGTTCGTGGACAACAGTTCACTGTGAAAACATTTAAAATGTAAATTATTATTGCTCCTCATGTGTTCCTGTGTCACAGAGAACATCCGGAACACAATGGTTCCATTCACGAGTGTCACAGAAACAGGAGTCACTAACACACACACACACACACGCACACACACTGAAAATGTATCGTTTTCATTAGATGCAGTTTCCGTATTCCTGTGTCATTTGTTTGTGGGTGGTTCAACCTGGGGTCAGCGGCCCTACTTGAGTCAGAGGAGATCAACGAGAACAACAACTGGACTGAAGTCTTGACTGAAGTGGCCGCACCGACTGACAGGGGGGAGTGAAGATGAATTTGAATGTAGCTGTGAATAACGCAGATGAAGGTCAAGAAGTTTTAAAGCAGTGCTTCATGTTTATTTGTGCAGAAATAAGGTAGAAATGCAGGAGCTGACAGAGTGGTGGCGCTGTAGCTCTGTTAAGGAACTCTCTGTGAACAGCCGTGAAAGGTCAGGTAAAAATTAAAAAAGGAAAAGTTTAGGAAAAGTTGAATAAACATTAAATAATAAAGTCTTACAGGAAAAAAGGACCAGATGTGGATTTTTGTCGACTTTTTGTTTCTTCTCGTTTGATTTTCCCAAATCAGTAACGTCTTCACGTCTCAGCTTCAGTTCCTCTTCGGTAGAACACAGTGTTGAAAGGTCTGTAACGACGATTACAACCCGTAAACAGACAAGTAGTGACATAAACGGTGACAAATGAGGTTTCTGACTGACAGCTGGAGTCTGGTCTGAGAAGCTGAGGTTCCTGTAAAGTTCAAAGTCTAAAGTCTAGAGCAAAACCCACAAAGTGTTTTACTGAAAAAAAAAAACCTGAGGAAAAAAAACATGTGCACAACATGAACCAAAATACAACTCAAAGAATCTTCTCACACCTCCCTGCAGCAGTGAGGGTATCAAACACTGTTGAAGCTCAGCCTCAGTTGACTAAAGTGGGGCAGTACCAGATAGCCCAGCTTTGTGTGTTGTTTTGTTCACCGTCTGTGATCTTTGTTTACATACAGTACTGACCTGAAGCTAGCGACGGTCCATGACGACGACGCTGGTGTTTTTAACCCAGTGAGAAGAAATGAAATTTTAATACTGACCGTTTCCATGGATTATTTTCTCGAACGCAGACCATAATAAGGCCGAGGTAAAGCAGCTGATGCTCATCAACTGAAACTAAGCTCAAACTGTAGCATAAACAAGCAGGCGTAGACGCAGCACACCGGAGAGCCCCCTACTGTCCTTCACTAGTTCCCTTGTCTCCTTCCCTTTTCTTCAGCTCCTCCGTACCAGCGTGCAGTCATGTGTTGGAGTTCAGAGAGTGGTGATCTGGTCCACCACCCGGGTGCTGTCGCTCATCTCATCACACTCCACCTCCATCCTCTGGGCATCGCCAACACTGAGCGGGTCTTTGCTCTTTGAGGGGGGCAGGAAGGTGAGGAGGGTGGGCAGGAAGGCCAGAGTATGGAGCGCGGAGCAGCCAGCAGTGAGGATCAGGCAGCGGAACAGTGTGTGGGTCAGGTTAGACTGTACCACACCCAAAGGCAGCAGGGCGGTGCTGTAGCAGATCAGCGTCTGTAAACAGGGAACCCCGTGTCTCTCCAGCGCCGCTCTGACGCAGCGAGTCCTACTGTCACCCCGACCGGAGGCGAAACCGCAGAGGAGTGGGCCGCTGCAGTCCGCCGAGTATCCCAGAGCTGAGATCAGGCACAACACAGACATGCAGTCCAGTTCTACACCCCACAACGTCATGAAGCCCAAAACGCCAAACTGCACAGACAGCATGGTCAGGCCCAGCCACACTGAGACCAGAGGTTTGACCACAGCCAGTGACGACAGACCCAGCAGGAAGAGAACCGCCAGCAGAGAGTGTCTAAGCGGTGAGCTGACCGCCGTGGCGTAATGATCCAGGTAGACAAACGAAGGGTTAAAGATGAGGAATCGAACGCGTGACGTCAGCGACAGCCGACGCAGCGTGTCCAGCAGCACAGACATCTCCTCACGTTTGTTCTCCGTCGTCTTGGCCACCAGGAAGATCCGTGACGCGGCCACGTCCGGCTCCTCGCCTTGCCCATGTTCGGTGAAGATGATGTCATCGGCAAAGTGAGCGAACGGTGGCTCGCGGAGAAAAGACTGTCGGAGCGTGCGTGTGAAGTTCTCCCGCGGCTGGCTGGTGGACTGGTTTCTGCCCGACAGGAAGGTCAGGTACGCCTCCAGCCAGCTGATTCTCTGGAAGCCTTTGGTGTATTCCAGCAGGTCCCGCTGCACTGAGACATTCCAGTAGGGGGCGCTTTCATAGATATAAAACCCAATGACAGGTGAGTAGGAGCTAAAGAAACGCTGCTGTGCACGAGTGTACAGAACTGTTTTTGTCTCCGTTGCGACCAGAGCGCTGAGGTCAGAGCCCTGCGACACCTGAGAGACAGAAGAAGAAGAATATAAATGAACACAGCTCCCCCTGTGGTTTTTAAATGCCATCACATTTATCAGTGGAAAAAAAAAACATGTCAAGAGGGTCTCACCTGTAAAAACCCCATGAGTCCGAAGGAGATATAAACCAGGTAGAGCAGAACCACAAAGGGTTTGACGTAGGTGTTGGTGATCCAGTCTCCGTAGCAGCTCCTCACACATCCCAGCAGGAGGTGGGAGTCCAGAGGGTGAAGGTTTGTGGAGGACAGAGCCCGTGAATGGGGGAGGTGCTGCGTGGAGCCAGTCACATGACCATGACCCTGTAGATTTGTGCACGTGTGGGTATGTGTGCGAGTCAGGTTACAGTTCTGCGCCTGAGTTTGTCTGACCCTCTGTACGGGGTTGGCGGTTTGAGTCTCCTCCTGGTATCTGGTGTACATCAAACATCGGTACCACGAGGGTTTGGAGTCCAGTCCCTCCGGTTTAGGAACCCTCTTGCAGAAGCAGCCGTGTCTGTACTCGGTCTCCAGGAAGCCGGTGAAGACCAGACACGAGGTGTAGAAAAATAAGGTGTATACGTAGCTGACGGTGACGGATAAGGCAGCGGTGCCGCAGAAGAGCCTGACGGCCTCCATGTTGGTGAGCGGTGAAGCCGCCAGACCCAGGGTCATGAGGTGGAGCAGGGTGGAGCCAGAGAAACGCAGCATTACGTCCTCAAAGACGCTGGCGACTCGCTCCTTCACATGCTGGTCCTCACTGGTTCTTCTCCAGGAGGATAACATCTCAAAGGAGCCGAAGAGTCCGTGACCTGAGGACGAAACAAAACATTTAATGTGGAGATTATAGAAAACAGAAAAGATGACGTTTAGACACAAACAGCTGATTCTTACGTCGTCATCCAGATTATCAGATGACACAGTCTGAATGTTTTTTCCTGACATTCAAACTGACCATGAGAACAATGAACAAAAACCAAAACTAAACCTGGTTTAAACACTGTCCAATCACACCAACCACCATCTCCATTTTCCCATTTTTTTCATTTTCACATTCCCATTTCCCAAAAACCAAAACTAAACCTGGTTTAAAACACTGTCCAATCACACCGTCCACCATCTCCATTTCCTATGTTTTTTTTTGACCATCTTTGTTCTAGTTTTCACTGACGTGGAGCTGTTTTTGGATAAATCTGTCCTCAACATGAGACTGATTGACAGCCCTTACGTATATAATAATATTATCATTAATAGTATAATTGGGCGACAGGCAGGGGTGAGCCTCTTTCTGCCAAATTACCTCTGCGGTGCACTGAGCACGGCAGAGCAAGTCATTTACTTCCCTTTCCTTCCATTCCCATCAGCCTAAGTGTCATCAGGCCCCGAGTTGATACAGTCTGCAGCTGGTTGCCATGGCACCAGTGGGTCATCAGTGACCTCACCAGGAGGTGGGGCACAGGGAATGGAAAAAAAAAGAAGGGCAAAGAAGGACTATATCTACATGCAGTTCACAGACACACACACACTCCCGAGTAAATAGTTGTTTAGACTTAAATTCAAAGACAAAGAGAACAAACATTGACACAAACCTCCTCCGTTTACCCTCCATCTCATACAATCACATAAACACACCCTGTCAACGTCGATGGGCTTAAAATTAAACTAAACAAATTGTAAATAAGGTCCCACTAGAAATACTGCATATTCATGGAGTTAAATGAGTTACTTCCCTCAGGCCCAGAATCTGTGGCTGCAGCCCTGGCCCGTGACCAACAACATGTGTCACGGCTGGAAAAAAAAGGAAGTGAGAGAGAAAATCCTGTTGATAAGAATCTGGTTTGTAACCCAGTCCCTCTGTCTACGCTGATGACACACGTATCTGTATGTTTGGTCACAGAGTTTAAAAAATAAATAACATCCTTATGTTCTGACAAGGCGTCAGTGTGTGTTTGAAGACAGGGTGGAGGAGCGTCAGTCGTTTTCCCGAAAACCTTTGTCTCATTTTGTTAAAACACTCCGCAAACAAACGGAATAAGTGGAGACAGAAGACGAGGAGCTTAAAATAAAAATTAGAGGTGGATTATTTGTGTGTCTGATTGTCGTTGGGTTTACAGAACAACAGCTCCAGTCTGACTGTCTTCACACCTGTCAGGTTTGGTTTGATCTAGGACCAACAAATGAACTGTCAGTCTCCCCCTTCAGGCTGCTGTGTTTGGGTGAAAGGTGAATGAAAATGACTGGAGAGAAACTCTCCACACTCATCATGTGTGAACGGCAGTGAAAACCCACCTAACATCACGAAGGGAATTCCAAGGTAGGTGGAATTGTACGTGGCTCCACTCAGGTTCAGGATCCCGGCAGCGGTGAGTCCAGACAACGTGATGGACAGGAGGGCCAGGAGTCCTGACCAGGGTTTGGACCGGACACAGTCCCTCATGGAGCAGCAGAGCGTGGCCAACACGCCGCATACCACCAAACTGGCCAGCAGAGGGAACCGTGACAACACTGAAGAGAACTGGAAGTCTGTCCTGAGCGAGGACGAGGTGGTGGGGTAGAATCCCAGCTTAGGGTACAGCTCTGCAAAGTCCTGTAGCACCGAGCAGAAGGCCGTCTCCCATTGGCTGGCCGCCCGCTCCATCAGGTCCCCACGGGTTTGGAGATAATAGGACAACTGCAGCGCCCGTGCTGATCGTACGCTTTCGCTGCGGGCCGTGGTGTCTGGACCTCGCACCGCTCCACCTGGGCCCCAGCTCTGAACCCCCCCCAGCTGGTGGCCAATGTAGGCCTGCCGACCGTCTTCCAGCTGAGTGATGGGATACCGCAACACCGGCACCGAGCGGTTAGCGGTGCGAGCCAACTGGATTTCCTCCATCGCCCTGAGGACGTCGTCGATGATGCAGGCATTCGTGTCGTCGGGTAGACACAGGTAAGAGAAGGAGTAGTTAAAGGTCGACGACGGAATGGTCACCTGCATTTGGTAGAGTTGTCTGTGGAGCTGAGAGCATTAGAAGAAAAAAAAACAGTCAGAGTTCTGTTCAAAGAAATACAAACACATTTTTAAAAATAATAATTAGGCCACTATGAGTGTATTGTGGCAAAGTTACACAGCATTTTTATTTTCTTTTGCCAGCTGGCTAAGGATTGTGGTTCTCAATAAATTTTTGTCTTGGGGACAAAAATGTCCCATCCTCACCTCCCTCCGGCACCTCACTGCACCCCGCCCCACTATTTGAGAAGTACTGGGTACAGGGGAAGTGTAGCAATGTACCATCATGTCCAGCAGGCGTCAGTAATGATTCCCTGAGTTAAAATATTTCAAAACTTCATCAACTGGATTATTGATGTAACACTGAAGCTCCTTCCAACAGTGACACCCAGTGTACAGACGTGTAAAGGGACAGTTCCACGTTATTGAGGTGAGAGTTTATTCTACCAGACAGAACTGATGTGGACCTGAGTTAACCCAGAGCGCCACCTGTCTGTCACTCAGCCAAGCAGTCGGCTGCAAACTCTGCATCTCACTGATTCTGTCTAGTTAGTGGAGGCCTCACCACTGGTACCAGTGCTTGGACAGTGGGCCACATTAACTGACAGTGGGGGGTTTTATTTGGTGGGGGTGTCACAGGTTTGTCCACAAATGACGTTTCTTCCACATGAATGCTGCTAATTAAGTTTTTAGCTCCTGTACCTGCAGTATGGTGTCCATGTTGACCGGGTCCAGCACGCTGCCTTTCCGGCTGGTGATGATGACCCGTCCGTATCTGCCGCTGGTCTGCAGGTCAGAGTAGAGAGTGTATTTAGAGCGGGTCGCCGGAAAGAGGCTCTCCACCAGGTTCCCCTCGATCTTAGCCAGACTGTGTTTCGGGACCAGCAGGCTCTCCACGTCCTCTTCCACGCGGTAACGGCTGAAGCTCGAGCCCAGCAAGATGGAGAGAAGAACCGGCGCAGAGGCGAAGAAAACCGGGTAAGTGGCTACGAAACGCCCGACGGCGCAAAAGCAGCTCCGCAGGCCGGAGTGCAACACCTGCCGCAGCATCCTAGGGCGCGGCCGCGGCTCCAGCCGCTCCTACCGAGCCGAAAGACCCGGAGCCGGAGCGGACCCGGAGCCGAGCATCAGGGACTGCAGGAGGCATCAGTGATGAGCTTCTGCGTCGGTCTGGGTGAGAAGAGAACCTGGGCAGGGAAAATCCAACCCCCCTCTCCCCCCTAACTCCGCTCCTTCTCCAGAGCTCTGGCCATCTGCTGGAAGAGGAGGAAAAAAAATGAAAACGTCAGATGATCATGTTCCTTCTGCTGCTGCTGCGTTTTTTTTAAATCGATCTAAACAAAGTGAACAGACCTGAAGATGATTCCAGATTATGCTCTGCTCTCCTCCAGCCTTCGTCACCACAGTCTGCTCTGCGGGGTGAAATGGAAGGGGAGGCGCAGGGGGGAGAGGAGAGGAGGTCCAGTGACAAAAAGACGCGCCGGGAGGTACCGGCGAGTCAGTCACTCAGTTTGGTCCGATTGACTTCCTGTGCACCGCAGGATTTTCCTGCCGCTACGTCTCTGCTGTCATGGTTCCAGGGTGAGGTGGAGGAGCACCGGGTTATCACCGGGTTATCACCGAGTCATCACCGGTACTGAAGCAGCAGATGATGCTGATCCGCCACCTCTCCCTTTCCCCCTCTCCCTCTCTCGGCTATCCTTCTGCTGCTGCTGCGTGTGTGTGTGTCAGTGTGTATGTGTGTGTGTCACAGTATTCAATTAAAACTCATCACTTGACGCATACATTAAAGGTCAGATTTTACCCCTGTAAATTAAAGTTAAATAAAGTTCTAGGTTTATAATGTGATAAACAACACACTATATATATATATATAAAGGTAGAAATCAAACATTAGGTGGCGCTTTTGAGAACATTTACACCAAATCCGTCTCGGCTGTGACAAAAAAAAAGTTACATGAATGTAACAAAGCGCTATTTCCTCTCCACAATCTGATGGTTGTGATGCTGTGGTTCCCTGTTGTCATGGGAACAAAACTACGACAATTCCCTTTTCTCCCTCTTTAAAAAGCCCTGTGGTTACCATGACAACAGTAATGCATCAACCCCCAGTATCACGCGCACAGCCTAATATACTGACCTGGAAACAGACACAATTACACACTAACTAAAACACTCATCTGTTTTCATTCATCCATCCATCCATCACCAGTGTGGTGTGAGCAGCTGGAGTCCAAACCCAGCCCTGATTCCTCAGTATGTAACTAAGAACTGTTGTATTTATTTATAACTCAGAGCACACGAAAATGAACGTCTGTTTCCTGTTTTGTGTGAGTCTGAGTCTGTGAACAGACGGAGAATCAGCAGGTGTGTGTGTGTGTGTGTGTTTGTGAATATATGTGGTTCTTAATATAGGCCAACACAGGAAGATGAAGTTAAAGAGTCAGGTCTGGACCCTGGACAGATGGTTCCTGGTCCATCCTCAGTACGGAGACTCTGGTTCTACCAGTGTTCTTCGTGTTTATAGGAGAAATGCAAATAATCGTTTTTGTTCGGCGCCACAGCAGTTGAAAGATCTAATATCTAACAGGTAGAAAAACCAAACCAGTCCGTCAGCACCCGGTCTGGTCTAAACATATCTGGACCGGTACCAAACCATTAGTTTAAACGTGCAGACTGGATCCAAATCACAGATGTTTGTTCAAACTTGAACTTTCATAAGTTCATAAAAACAAACATCTGACCCTGATGGGTCACAGCTTGACCTTTAACCTGAGAGAAATCAACCGTCGACTAAAGATGTGAAGAAGAAGAAAAATGAGTTTTAAACATTTCCTCTTTGGGTCTTTGCTGCAGTCATAAAATAAAAACCAAGGCCAGACTTCTTTGCTCCTTCTTTCCCTTATTCATCATTCCCTCCCCACCTCCTCCCCCTCCCGTCGCTCGTTATGTTGTGGTACCTGCTCATCCTTTCATAAAGAATTCATCCCTTCATTTCCATTTTCATCCTCTGTTTTAATTATGTGCTGCTCTATTTATAGATCCTAGAACTAGTGCACCATCACCATTACCTTAACAACATCACCCCCCGTCACCACCTTCCCCCTCTGATGTAGTTCAACTTAAGGTGGACTTGGACTTGATTTAGATGAGGATTGAAACAGTCGAGGAAACATCAGTCAAATCATCACCACAAACTAGACAATTTAGTTAAAATGTACTTGTTTTTCCTCTTGATGACTCGGGGCTTTTTGTGTCAAACACCATCTGACCTGAGGGGGGCGCTGATGAATCGTTCTTCCTGCACTTCCATCTCTTTCCTCTCTGCCGGCCTCACAGACTCTAAATGTCATTTTACAGAGTTGTTCTTGGTTAATAAGACGCAGACAGTGAAGCTGTCAGAGGAGGCCTGAGGGAGCACAGAAGGTCAGAGGTCACAGACACACAAACAAAGTGAAAACACATGGGATTGTAGCCAGGATTTTTAATCTGAAGAACAAACACAGAAGGATCTTCAGCCATATTTCTGAGCTTTAGCAGAGAACGATACCTGGATGATAAGGACGGGCGTCTGATGACATCATCATAGTAACCTTATCTTTATCTTCTTCGTCATCATCAGCTCACACAGAAGCAGACTGAATTTAACCTGTTAAAATAGAACAGCGTCTGCCCTCTGCTGGACGTAGTTGAACATGCAGAGGCAGCAGAACCACAGCAACGATTATTTTCGTTTTTGAAAGTGATTCTTTGTTTAAATAATCTGTTCGTTATTTCGTTTGTTTTCACAGTAACAGTTTATTTTAGTCACTTTCCACAAGAACAAAAAGGTCATAGGTCAGTGGATCAAAGTAGTTAATAATAATAATAATAATAACTATTGAATTTAAATAAACTAACTGAGATAATGGTCCTTTAGTTCTGAGAGTAGCTGCAAAACACGTTACAGTAAATGTACCTGTACTGTATGTAAAAAAAAAGAAGTAAAATCCAGTCTTTTTGACATTGACCACAAACAAAAACATGACAAAACAGAAACAACGGTTGAACTTATTAAGATTCTGAGAAAATCACCGTGTCACTGTGACACACTGCTGTTGTAGGTTGTTTTTTTAAATTCTAGTGACATTTTCAAGTTCAGAGGTCAGAGGTTAAAGGTCACCACACCCTACAGGACTGAGCTCCTCTGTTCATCAGCGATGACTCAGGACAATTGAAGACTCCACGGAATTCTTCATAGTTACTCATGGCTCCAACGACTCTGAGAGAGGACACACACCCACACACACACACAGAGGTGAGGGTGTGTGCGTGTGTGTCCTCTCTGTGTCAGTGTGTCTTCTGTCCCTTACCTGTACTCTGGTGGACTGTGGGCTCCACTCTGGATCTGGTCTCTGGCAGCTTCAGGTCTGTACGAGTTACATCTGACCTGTGAAAATACACGGCCATGACTCTGGGTCGACGTTACCATGGCAACACTGACCAACAATGGTTGAGACAGGAATTTGTCTATGCGTGTGTGTGTTTTTTTTCCTACATGAGCATAACTGAGGAAAAACAGTTGGTTGTTGTTCAGCTCCACTCCAGGAAGCAGCGGTTCTTCAACTCCACCTCTGCTCTGCTCCACCCATCGTCTGTACGCCTAGAACACACACACATACGCAAGGGGAAATGATAGAGAGCAAAATAAGCGGGAACATTTGTTACACTTTCATCACCTGACACAGGTGACTCAGGTTTCGAACCAAAATGATTTTTTTCCTAATCTACAACGCAGGCCTTCACCTAAAGGTCAATTGAGACAGATAATCCCAGATATGGTCAGATAATCCCAGATATGGTCAGATAATGCTAGATAGGGTCAGATAATCCCAGACTCACTCTGAAGGCCTGTCGGATTCCTCCATTGTCTGCGATGTTCTCAGCCAGAGTTCTTTTCCCACGAACCTACAACAACAGGAAAATCACGCTCGCTGATTTACATCACTGATAACGTTTGTGTTCAGAATGTCGTCCGAGTCTGGCGTCGGTTACATTTAGCCCCGCCTCCTTCCAGTGATAGTTGTTATACTGGTCAATCATACACTGAGTTTTCTCATTGAAGGCTGTGATGGAAGAGTTGGTCCACCACTGGTCCAGGTTTCCATCTTTGTCATATTTACGACCTGATCACACACACACAAACACACACAGGTCAGATCCACAGCTGTACAACATGTAGACGCACACACACACAGGCACACACACCGTTGTTGTCAAAGCCGTGCGTTAACTCATGTCCAACGATGACACCGATGGCTCCGTAACTCAGTGACCTGCAGACAGAGAGAACTTCAGTTCTGAAGGTTCAGAGTCATTCTGTCAGATCCAGGTGGACTGACCTGGGATTATATGTACTACCTCAGATTAAAGTCATTTTCTCAGATAAACATTTGTCATAAATTCATATTAAAACCTGGGATAATCTCCTCCCCAGAAGAACGGCTTCTGAAGTTCTCCAGCAGGAAACCCTTCAGGACAGAAGACAAATTTTTTTTTTTAAACAAACTCAAAAAATAAAATAGAAGTCTTAAAAACAGTCTGAACTGATAAAACAGATTTAATGTATGAAAATAAGGTAAAGTTCTCACTGATCTGATTGGTGGATGAACTGTAGAAAGCATTGACTGTGGTCGGGTTCGTGAACCACCTGAAGAAAGTATAATAATAACAACAATAATAATTCAATTAAAAATAATTTATGTTTATCCGTCAGTACAACAGCGTAAACAAATGTTTATTTTCGTGTTTTTATCCTTTCACTCACTCTCTGCGCGGGACTTCCTTCCTCAGCCAGGAGATGTCAGACTGAGCGACGAACTTCAGCGTCTGCATCACGTTACCGTAGTAATCCAGCTCGTTAAACTTCAGCTGAACCAGGAACAGAACGTGGGATTAGTTTAGGTTCCGTTCATGTGATTTTCACAGGTTACAACGTTCACAATTTTACCTCCTTTAGATCTTCATTGAGGTACGTGTCGTTGAGGATGAACTCAGGATAGCCAACCTTGGCCAGAACTGAGTGAGCCTGGAGAGCGGGGGTGTCGAAGTATGTAAAATGAGGGGGGGAAGGGAGGGGGCATCAGAGACAGAGACAGAGAAAAGACATTTCAAGTGTTTCAGTGAATTCAACAGTCAAATAAAATGTAAAAAAAAATTCTATTTAAAATTAATTCAGGAGTTCAGATTAAGATTAATTTAATTTTTTCCCTTATCAAGAAATAAAGTTTGGACTTAAGTGAAAATTTACAACTGGTTCAAATTAAACAGTTCACTTTTCACTATGTGAAAAGATGTCAGTAGCTTCACTGGGTGGAGGGTCTGTGTGTATTTCAAAGACCGTTGGAAAAGTGTGTTTCAGTCTGGAGTTTGTGGTGATAAGAACAACGGTCTGACCTTCGCCACAGCTCTGCTCTTGGTTTTCTCATCCATCCACCTGTTCTCCTTCTCTAGCATGTCCACGAACGACCAACGGATTCCCTGGATCAGCTCCTCCATCTGACACACACACACACACGCAGAATCATAAATGAAAATTTAAAAAAAAAGGTTTGACTGAAAATCCTCTCAAAACTTCTTTGAAAATTTAATCTTGTCTAGTCAAGCTACAACTCTACGTCCACGTTTAATGACATTATTCAAGTCATTTCCTGTTTCAGGAAACAACAATAAAAAGAAAACAATGTGTAATAGTAGTGACAACTCCAACTGTTATTGTGCAACAGACAGAAGGCAAACACACAGGGGTGTGTGTGTGTGTGTGTTTACATTAGAAAAATATATAAAAGTCTAATTACTCTGCAAACACACACCCAAACTGACGCACAGAAGATTCTGATATTTAAATAACACACAAACCTACGCTGCAGTTGTGGTACACACCTGGGTTAACACAACTAAACAAATACACACACACACACAGGTAAAACACACCATCAGTTTTTTATCCTCCTGGAAGTGTGTGTTGACAAAGAGTCGTCCGGTGGCGTAAACCAGAGTGTTTTCAACGTAGTTCACACACTTGTCCCAGCGAGGGGTCAGAGACGTGGTTCCTGTGGTCACCTGCAGGGGGAGACAAATACACAGACACACAGTTGAGATCATAGAAATGATGGGAAACAAATTTTCAAAGTGTGAGAATGTCGATTTGTGTAAAACGTTTTGCTCTGGAAAAACTCACGCGAGAAAAATCCAGGAACCTGTAGAGAAACCGTCGACTGAGAGACGTGACCCTGGAAAAGACTGCCCTCCACTGGATGTAGTTAGCCACTGTCCTGGGGGAGAGGGGAGGAGAGGTAAGCAGAGAAGAAGCGAGGAAAGGAGAAAGGAAAGGAGGGCGTGTGTGTGTGTTTGTACCTTGGATCAGTTTTGTGGATGATTTTAAACAAATCTTTCAGATACTGAGGAGCTCTGACGATGACCGGCTCAGAAGAAGTGATGGAGAGAGAAGAATGTTCAGAGTGGGACTTCACAACAGCTGTGATGAAAGACAACCAATCAAACTGACACACACACACACACAAACGTATTTATTAATTGTCTTTTTTACTGAGGTCAATTGTTGTGATTAGGCTCAGGATTAGGATTAGGATCTGGATTGGGATCAGGACAATACCTGTGGGATGAAGCTCTGCAGACTGGCTATGGTGTGTTTGTTGTACATGGTGTCGCTGGTTCGATTCTCAAGGGGAATAATGATCTGCAAACAGAAAAAAATATATATGTATACTTTGAAATGAAGTCAAGGTTAAAATAATCTGATAGTAGGATTATGTAGGATTAAAATCTTCTGAGAGAATGTTTGTACATGTGCCAGTTTGGTCTCAAAGGCCAGAACTTTTTCCATCTGAGTCTGAGCTGCAGTTCCAGGAGCTCCGAGCATCACGGCCACATCGACCATCAGACTGAGCAGAGCTGCTCGCTTCTGAGGACGTCAAAAATAATCACACAAAAAATATCAACATTAGAATACATGACCAGTTACAGACCACAGTCAATGACCCGAGCACATCTTCACCATGAACCATTAACACTCAGTTATTCTGTGTTCTAACGCTGTAAAAATTTAAATATTATATATAGAAATAAAAATATAGATATAAATAAATTATATATAATAAAAACATTACTCTGTAAAATCTTCTGTTGTAACATTAATGTTCTTTACAACATTTTTTCTGCTTCTTAAGGTCTGTACAATGAATCAATGTCGCCGCCTAGTGCTCAAATACAGAATGCCCTGTCTTTTATATCACAAAAACGAAAAATTAAATCAATTTAGTTTGGATGTTGAAAAGGCCAAAAGTCGAAAGGTTTCATTCTCACAGCCTGAGCCGAGGACGTGTTGGTGATGTAGTCTTCTCTGGAGGTCAGAGACAGAGACGCCTGGTCCAGCTGTGAGGAGACGGACACAGAAAGTCAATCTCCGCTCAGTGTCTCTGCTGTTTCTGCCTTATTTATAAAGAATTCGGCCAAACACCTTGATGATGTACCGGGAGGAGTTCTTGTCGTCAGGAGACACGTAGAGTCTGACCAGAACACTTTTACTCTGTTGGTTCCTGATCTCAGCCAAGCTCTTCAGGAGGTTCCACTGACTCTCAGACCACTGGTACTCACCGCCCAGACCGTCGCCCACCACCGGCCAACGAAACTCTCTCTGCCTCAGAGTCTTCAGCAGAGGCTTGGAGTCCTGCTTCTCCAGCATGGCTGAGACAGAGCACATAAAAAAATAATAATTCAATTATAATACAATTACAAAAACAGTGTGTGTGTGTGTGTCAAACTCACTCTCATTCATGCACGATCTGTAGAGAACCTTAGCTTTAGTCACAGCCTCCAGTTCTTCAGGACCTGACGGAGCCTCGAGTAACTCTGACAAAAAATTTAAAAAAATAAACTAATTTGAAAAATGTCACTCAATTTAATATAATTACTTATATTTCCTTAATGTCTCATTAGCATTGTTTTTATTCCTGTGCTGTCAAACTAAGTTCGTTATTATTGTTGATCTGGACTCAGACACAAACACAAAAACAAATAGTGACGTTTCTGATCATTAATATTGATGCTCTGATTGGAGACAGACTGACGCTGATGTTTGAACACAACTTTTTAATTATTTCCGTCTCTGACAAGAAACTTTCAGAAATGACCATTTTGAGTGAAATCCCACCTCTGAGCTGCAGGTCCACGTGCTGCCTCAGCCAGGGGTAGATGCCGTACGAGGAGGAATCCTCGGGGATCGGGTTCTCCTTGAGCCAACCTCCGCAGGAGTATAAATAAAAGTCCTCACACGGATCAACGGAGGGGTCCATTTTGTTTAGGATAGAGCCGGCTGCGGAACAATGACAGAAAAAAAGAGAGCTTTTACCCCCTCTGCTGGTCGGACTCGTAACGACTAGTCAGGCAACGTATTTATGTTCTTTTTAAATTATATACTAAACTTTATGTATTTACGTATTTTTGTTGTTGTTCTTATTCGAACTCACTCTTTCTTATGTTAAGTGTTATTTTAAAGTGTGTAAAATTTTAAGGGGACAAAAACAACTCACCTGCTTCGATGCATTCAGGGCTAAGACAGAACTGCTGCTCACTGGACCTCTGAGACACTGGACAAATAGAAACAAAACCGACCGTCAGAACATAGCGATCTAGAATCGATGTGAGCAGACGAACGATTTCATCGAAAGACTTTGAACTATTTGGGAAAAGCTATTCCCGAGTTAACGCGTCGTTTTCTGATGTTAGCTACGTTTGCTAGCCTTTAGCTATTTCTCGATTACAATTCCATGAAAGTAAAACAGAGAGTTTATGTATTATTTTTAGGTCAAAGTGTCCTGTATGTACATCGTCACCCCAGTCAAGATTCTATAATAAAGAATATTCTGAAACTGATTTGTTTTTGTTGTTTTTTCCATCATTTTCTGGCGTTCTGTTTTCCGTCGTGTCAGAGCTTCGGTCTCCTGAGTGGTACGGCAGGGGCAGCGGGTGTCTATGTGGGCGGGAAGCATGTATATACAGTACATGTCTAAATATAGGCTACTATATACAGTACTTGTCTGTACACAGAAGTCTAAATACAGTGCTCTGCCTCAAACCGCATGAATGTTGAAAGTACAGAGTCGTGCTGGAGACACAGCCGTCCTCCCATGAGAAAGTCACCAGCGCGAAGTCGACGTCAAACACCACAAACCACAGCTTCCACGAGAAAAACGACCGAAACGAGAACCTGGAAATCATGTCCCTCCATCATTGTTAGCAGACTAATGACAGATACACACATATAACATATACATTTCTATTACTATAGTTATTAATATAGTTTTGTGTTCATGTATTTTATAGTTTTAAATGGATGTTTTAATAGTTTAAACGCGGGAATTCCGACATTTGCGTACAACTTGAACACACCGTTAGCTCCAGTAGGAAAAAGCCAGAAACTTTCATCTGAGAGGAAAGTGGGGTTTTTTTAGGTCATTTCTTGAAAGGATGAAGCACAAGAGTTGTTTTATTGCCTGTTCATTGTTCTGGAAACCACCGGAAAGAGGCCACAGAGAAATGAAGGCCTGACTCATGGGATGGAAAGAGTCTGGATATTGAACCAACATGGCGGTTTTCTGTCACATCCCCCTAGCGTCCATCTTTAATTTACTGAATATAAATCAACGGCTAAGAATACAATACAATAGAGTACAGTCAGAGTATTTTTTTAAAATTATTATTACTTATTATTATTATTATTTGGCAAATGCTGGTAAAAAATATATATCTTATTTAATTTGCATTTTCCCCACATAGTAGAAGTAGTAAAGAAGATCAACTTAAATGAGCTAAAAGTTTACCAAGAAGTCAGTTGGAGCATCTTTGAGGTTCTGACTATTCGACATGTGTCTGGTTGATCACACACACACAAAAACAGATTGGGAAAAAAAACAAATGAACAATTCTACATTCCTGTGTGTGGTCATTCACACAGTCCCATTACAGTGGGTGTGTGCGAGGCAAACACCCATAATTATACATCATCGCCACGATGAGAATGTGAGCTTCCTTCAATAACAAAAAGATGTACACACATGATTTTTTTTGGTTACACTGACAATAAAATATTTAATATAGAAATGTTTAGATTTCTTTTTTTTTTACCAGGGCTGGGGCGTTAATTTCGGACATACTGGTGACACTTCTGCACACACTCCAGCCTGCAGGTGGCAGTAATGAACATTAAATTGCCAGCTAGATAAAGATCAGGATTTGGAAGATTGGATTGTTGGGAATTTTTTTTAACTTCCTGATGCCACCATTAATTATATATATATATGATATAGTTTAATTATATATTATATTATAAAATATATATAATATTTATATAATTAAAGTATAACAGCTGTAGTTGTACTGTGAGTTTGAAGTAATCTGTGACTGCAGTAGACAGGTGAGGCACCTGTTCTTTAACTTCAACTGAACTGAATGTATTACGCAGTATTTTACAGTAACAACTGCAGTAGTACTTGTAGTAGTTGCTGTGCCGTCCACTGTGTTGTAATAAATCTGTTCTAGACTGTGTGGTGACAGGATGTGTTTTGTTTTGTTTTGGGTTTTTTTTTTTTTTACACACCAGACGGCTGTGTTTATTTTATTTGGATCAGTCTGTGGTTAATGAAGATTAACTGATATTTCCTTCACACTCACTGTTTTCCTGTTTCCTGTCAGGTATCCAAACACTGGACTTTGCTGCCTCTGCCTGACACTGACACAGACACTGACACAGGTACAGACTGTGGGTCTGTTCTACACCAACGTCTTCACAGACAGACTGTAGTTTCTGTGCGAACACAATCATCCCAAACCGCTCCACATGTTGTTGCTTTCATATGTGACTCAGGGGGAGCCTGAAACCTTAGATGAACCAAAAATAGTCTGAGACCAGTTACTGCTACACATTCTACAACCAGGTCTGCTTTCACACACTCTGTGTGTGTGTGTGTGTGTGTGTGTGTTTTCTACAGCCGGTGTACACTCCACTGTACTATAATGAAGGAATTCTACAAATTAAAATGTGTGTGTGTGTGTGTTCTTACCCAGGATGAGTGCGAGCATCAGAATAGCGCAGAGACACATGCACATGATGAGACCGATCTTGTAGAGTCGGGGGTTGCAGGTCCCAGGTTTGATTCCAGGGACACCTAAACGCTCCATATCCATGTCCTGAACACACACACACACTGGCACTCAACACAGTTCACTCTTCAAAAAAACCAAGCCCTAAAAAAGTGATAAAAACATAAATAAATAAAAGAATTAAAAAAAACAAAACTGTTTAATGTGAAAAGTTAAAATTGAAAAAAAATGAATGAATGAAAACCAAAAACCTCAGTGAATGAGCGCTGACTGTGTGTCTACACTGTCCTGACTGTCAGTTTGTGCATGTGTGTGTGTGTATCCATGTGTGTGTTCTACTCTAACTTCACAGTAATACCCCCTCATCACTTCATCACTCCTCTTCCTCCTCCTCCTCTAACATCACTCCTCCTTCTCTCTCCTCCCTCTCCGGCACATGTCCCACTGTGGACCACGGCTGCGCTTAGAACTTACTGCAACTGACAGCGACACGTTAGAGTGTGTGTTTGTGCTCATCTGTGTGTGTTAGTAGACATGAGAAGCCCCTCCCCCCTCCTGTGTTTTTCCCTGAGGGCGCTTTAAAAATGACAGATGAAAAAGTCAAAGGGTTAAAGTTCTCACCTGGACTCAGAAATGAAAAACAGAACTTAAATAAATAGTCAAAAATGACTTTTTTAGCGGGGGAACATCCTAGGTTAAAAAACATGAGCAGAAAATAAAAAAACAAATAATAAAAATGTAAAGTCGTCCAAACGACAGCAGAGAGACAGGTGTAATCTGAGGTGAAACGCAGACGCAAAGCCTTTGCTCTTAATTACATTAGACAGGGGAGCAGAACTGAATTACACACACACACACACACACACACACACACAGACTGCCTGATTAATTTGATTAATCTGCTGCTGTAAAAACTGTCACAGAGCATCAATAGTTTCCTGGAGGCCAGAGAGGAGACGTCAACCACAGAGTGTCTGTATATAGATGTGACTTCCTGTGCAGTTTAAATAAAACAGTCATTCCTCTCTCTCCTTCTCTCTCTCTCACACACACACTCACGGACACGGACACACACACACACGCTCACACCGCAGCTTCATTGTTTTGTTCTGGTCCATTGTCTAAACGTCAGCTGTTTTTAATCTGAAACCAACATTAACTGATTAAAGGCCGGGACAAAGAGTCTTTGTCTCAGTTCTGACTTTCACTGATAGGATTTAGAACGTTCGACATCAGACGCTGTCTCCACACTTATCAGCCAGGACACCGTCTCCCTCACACACACACACACACACACACACACAGAGATAATGGTGAAATACTGTGCTTGTCATTCCATCCACAACTCATTTACTGCAAAACTGATCCATCGTCCGTCTGTGAGTCTTTATCTTTGCTGTTTGGATGAGGTTGACGACACTGGAATCGCGACACTTCTCGGCATCACATAGAAAACGATGATCAGCTGACGTCATTCTGATTCAGTCCTCCACATTCTGTCATCAGGAAACAGACATTTATTTACACGTTCAACTGAAGAAAAAAATAATTCTGCCATTTTTCTCACCTGCAGTTCAAACGACAACTACGGCAAAAACTGACGCGCTTCCAATTTGCTTTTTAATAAACCCCCTCCTGCCTCCCGTGTTATACAAACATGACCAGAGGCTGCCAACAGCTCCAGATAACACACACGACAACAGACGTGCAAACAATCACGGCTAATCACTTTGGGTTGATTAGAGAGAGAGAGAGAAAAAGCACTGAGAGGTCAAAGGTCAAATCCTGTTTTTCTCCTCCACAGTCAGTCTTCTACACACATTCAAGGATTTCCAGTGAATAAATGAAAGCAGCGAGACTGTTGACGGTCGACTGCTCATCCCTGTGGTTACAGCTGGAGCTACAGTCTGAGGACAACACCCTGACAAATCACCACCTGTCACCGTCAACACCACCAAACACCAAACAGATCTTCACCAGGGTCGACGCACAACCAGCAGCCCGGTGTGCTTCCTAATGAAGTTCTGGTCATTAAAATACAGACGAAAACTTACTGAAGAAACAAATTCACAAAAAAGTTTCCCTGAAAGTTCGGTGGAAAATAAATCTATGCTGAAGGCAATAAAAAAGTAGAAAAAACAGCTAAAGGTTAGCCTACAAAACATCTCACCAGATGAAACACAATCCATTACATGTCCACACCTTCAACAGCTGAAAAAAACCCAAACATTTTTATTCCACGTTGGAATTTTACACTTAGTCACAACCACAGCTGCAGAATTTTAAAACATGGCTTTCATTATTTCATTATTTCATGCAGTAAAAAACCAATCATTTGTATCCCTTCATTTTTTTTCCTTCAATTTCTTTTTGTGCTTTTTCTCTGAAACTTCAAATTAAGTTGTATATTTGAGGAATCGGCAAGAGATGAACTCAAATTTGGACTTCGGCTGAGTCGTGTTTTTTTTCCCCGAGTCACGTTTACCTTTCCTGATTCGTGTTCACGTCTCCCGAGTCGTGTTTACTGAAAGAATAAGTAAAAGTAAAAGTAAGAAATGTCCTACTCCCAGTAACGGTACCATGGAACTGTCCAAGCTCCATCGTAGTCTGTTCAGTCACCACAGACAGTGTAGTGTGTTTTTGGCAGCTTCAAATAGAAGCAGTGAACCTTTGTTGGTCCGGTCAGGACCGGACCAACAAAGTCCCGATCCACTGGTCAAAAACCTCTGGACATTTAGCGGTTCTGCTGGATGACTGAGTTTTGGTCCCTTTTCACCGTTTGATGGTCCGCTTTACTTTGTTGCCCGTGTTCAGTTTTCTACTGTTACCGGGCCGTGACCATCCAGAGACCCAGAGCCACGTTGGCAGCGAGCAGAGCACTGCCCCCCAGCAGTAGGAAGAAACCAATCATCTCACGTCTCTGAGGGTCCGAAACCACCGACGCTAGCGTAGCCTCGAGGAGAGCGTTCACTTCTCACCCCCTCCTGCCTCCTGTGTTATACAAACATGACCAGAGGCTGCCAACAGCTCCAGATAACACACACGACAACAGACGTGCAAACAATCACGGCTAATCACTTTGGGTTGATTAGAGAGAGAGAGAGAAAAAGCACTGAGAGGTCAAAGGTCAAATCCTGTTTTTCTCCTCCACAGTCAGTCTTCTACACACATTCAAGGATTTCCAGTGAATAAATGAAAGCAGCGAGACTGTTGACGGTCGACTGCTCATCCCTGTGGTTACAGCTGGAGCTACAGTCTGAGGACAACACCCTGACAAATCACCACCTGTCACCGTCAACACCACCAAACACCAAACAGATCTTCACCAGGGTCGACGCACAACCAGCAGCCCGGTGTGCTTCCTAATGAAGTTCTGGTCATTAAAATACAGACGAAAACTTACTGAAGAAACAAATTCACAAAAAAGTTTCCCTGAAAGTTCGGTGGAAAATAAATCTATGCTGAAGGCAATAAAAAAGTAGAAAAAACAGCTAAAGGTTAGCCTACAAAACATCTCACCAGATGAAACACAATCCATTACATGTCCACACCTTCAACAGCTGAAAAAAACCCAAACATTTTTATTCCACGTTGGAATTTTACACTTAGTCACAACCACAGCTGCAGAATTTTAAAACATGGCTTTCATTATTTCATTATTTCATGCAGTAAAAAACCAATCATTTGTATCCCTTCATTTTTTTTCCTTCAATTTCTTTTTGTGCTTTTTCTCTGAAACTTCAAATTAAGTTGTATATTTGAGGAATCGGCAAGAGATGAACTCAAATTTGGACTTCGGCTGAGTCGTGTTTTTTTTCCCCGAGTCACGTTTACCTTTCCTGATTCGTGTTCACGTCTCCCGAGTCGTGTTTACTGAAAGAATAAGTAAAAGTAAAAGTAAGAAATGTCCTACTCCCAGTAACGGTACCATGGAACTGTCCAAGCTCCATCGTAGTCTGTTCAGTCACCACAGACAGTGTAGTGTGTTTTTGGCAGCGTCAAATAGAAGCAGTGAACCTTTGTTGGTCCGGTCAGGACCGGACCAACAAAGTCCCGATCCACTGGTCAAAAACCTCTGGACATTTAGCGGTTCTGCTGGATGACTGAGTTTTGGTCCCTTTTCACCGTTTGATGGTCCGCTTTACTTTGTTGCCCGTGTTCAGTTTTCTACTGTTACCGGGCCGTGACCATCCACAGACCCAGAGCCACGTTGGCAGCGAGCAGAGCACTGCCCCCCAGCAGTAGGAAGAAACCAATCATCTCACGTCTCTGAGGGTCCGAAACCACCGACGCTAGCGTAGCCTCGAGGAGAGCGTTCAGGATCCACTGACCATCCAGAGCAAAACATGGAACCGAGTTGACGACGGCCAGGGCTCCGGACAGCGACAGCAGGTACCTGAGGTGGAGGGGGCTAAGGAACAGCACACACAAAAAAAAACAAAAAACCTGGTCTGGACTTTAACTTAAAAACCACAGATTCACCCAAAACCTGCTGCTGCTGAAGGATACTTGCAAAACGTCTCCAAAAA
Organism: Cynoglossus semilaevis; assembly: GCF_000523025.1. Taxonomy (NCBI): domain Eukaryota; kingdom Metazoa; phylum Chordata; class Actinopteri; order Pleuronectiformes; family Cynoglossidae; genus Cynoglossus; species Cynoglossus semilaevis. The sequence continues at coordinate 15,061,739 of NC_024309.1, read as the reverse complement.
GACGGGCAGGTCCAGGTGAAGGAAACTGAAGCGAGGAACAAAGTTCGTCAAACTCACTGGAAAAAAATAAAAACAGGATCAGTTTTTAATCAAAAATTATAAACAAATTTTAAAGCTAACATTCAGCTTTTCCAAAGCTATTTTTTTAAATTATCGTTATTGTTGAATGAATTATAAAAGGCTAATTTTTTTTTAGCTTTTTCTCAGCTGTGTTTTCCTGAAACTTGGAGCAGGAGGAGCAGAGACCGAGTTTGTTTCTGCTCCTCCTCAGTAAACATCAGCTCCACTGCTGTAAACAGTCATTAAAGGAATATTACACATAATAGGTGATGACTCACTCAGCACAACTGCAGGGCTTTAACAGACAAACACACACACACACACGTACCAGCGTACTGCAGGTGTGGGGGGTAGCCCACAAACAGCATGTGGGTGTGAGGCGGGTGTGCGACCCTGATGAAGCGCGTCTGGTTCTCCAGTGACGGAGTCACACACACGCTGGACTGATGCTCAGAGTCAGAGACGCAGTCGTCGTCGGTACTGCACAAACGCGACCCTGACACCATCTTACGGACGGGCAGACAGGAGTACTGCAGAGGGGATGAAATCAAAGTTTGACCCACGTGTGTAAGTGGGTTGTTGTGTGTCTTTTGTGCTGATGATGTTTGATGTTCTTTGAGGAACCAAAGGTTCTGCGTTGGCTCTCCTCCACTAATCTTGAAGTAAAAAATTCCAGTTCCCAGACAGTTTTATTATCTGTCCAATGTTCCTTTCATGTGGTTTGTCTAAAGAGCTATGGATTTATCTGACAGAACCTGGAGGACTGTGTGTGTGTGTCTGACCTCTCTGCCTCCACCGCTCTGGTCTGGGCTGTAGTAGAAACACAGGTCAGTCAGACTCTTGTTGCTACAACAGTCCATGCTTCCATCCAGACGCTTGAAAGCTGCAACAGAAACAGAGATATGAACTGGTGAAACACACAACCACAGACACGGAGACAAACACGCACACACACACGGAGACAAACACGCACACACACGGAGACATTAGGTTAGACTGTTTACATGACTCACTAAAGTGCTGTTTTATTAAATTTAAAGATAAGGGAGATGAAAACAGACATAAATACACAAACGATCACACAAACAAACAAACACACACACCCGTAATTGCGTTTCTCATTCTTAGGATTTGATTTTAAATTTTTCTTTATTCACATTAGATTTTAAGCCTTGGTTTCTACACAAATACAACTCTTATTTTGAAAGATTTTTTTAGAATTATTTATTTTTATTAATATTTATTCTTATCTGCTCTACATGGCCATGTTCACCTTTATAGGTTTCTAAAATGTTTAGGTTAAAGATGAAGATCTTTCATGTGAACCTGAACCAAACGTAACGTTTTTTTATGACCACACTTTTATTTTTGGTGTCTGTCTGTGTGTGTGCGTGTGTAGACTGACGTCGTCCGTGGGCCCAGCTGGGCTGTAGACTGGCCCGAGGGACACAGTATCCAGTCTGTGGGTTGTGGGACAGATGTGACAAACAGCTGCTCCAGTCGCTGACTCCTCTGATTGGACAATCCTCCAGTGATGTCACCAGGTCTCCAACTGCAAGACCACGAGGGCCGTCTGCTGCTGAGCCCTGATTTAAAAAACAAAAATATTAAAATCTGTCACTGATTGGATTTCTCACCAGTAGGAAATAAATAATGAATTAAATTATTAGGACTATGGATGTGCTGGACTCACCTGCACCACATCAATGACCAGAGCGCCCCCTCCTGTGGAGTAAACAGGAAACAGGAGAACAGGCAACAGGAAGAGCAGGAGCAACGCTGCCACACACAGGACAAAGTTGTGCCAGACGCCTGAGGAGACAGGTTCAATGAATTAATTCCAACATCAGCGTCATTCATTCGTGTGTGTTTCAGAGTATGCGAGTGCGCCCCCTACCTGCACAGAAGATGCGCAGCTGCTGCGTGGGAGAGATGAGGTTGAGATGAGACGTGAACAGATCCACAAAGGCACCGGGATAAACCACGAACACAAACAGGCCAAAACCATTTACCCGAACCTGCTCCCTGTGAACGGAAGAGGAAAACGCTGTTCATAAACACTGCAACAGGGGTCAGAGGTCAGGGCTTCTTCACATTAACTCTGGTGGTTCTAACAGAGCCCATCAGTACCAGCTGTACTGCTGCCTTGGTCTCTAAGGTGATTTGTCAAAGCCTTACCTCAGTGCTGCCACCGCGTGGCCAAGTTCATGTATAATCCCACTGAGCAGCAGAGCCAGGAAGAAGTAGCCCAGCTGGTTGGTGGGCAGGTTAACGCCAGGAACCTGAAGAGGTAGAAGGTCAAAGATCAGGTAGACGTCATTAAAGTCTGTTTTTATTCTTTCCATACAAATTTAAGACGTGACATATTTGACGTTGTCCAGTCTGGACTTTGGCTCCACATGTTTAGACCTCAGTGATGAGACATGAGCCATGGACAGGATGATGAAAAAAGCGAGTCCTCTACCAAGGCCGAGCCCTTCAGCCCTGAAAGGGTGTCATTCTGTAGCTCAGCTGTAGGGGTCAGTACAGATCTAGAGCTACTTACCACCACCTGCAGAGCCTGCTGTCCTCCTGCACCTGGGTTGTTGGTGGTCATCTGAGTGATGGTCTGCTGAAGAGTCCTGATCAACAAAACCACGGAGCCCAACATGGACACCACTCCAAACACCAGACCACTGGTGAACCTGGGGGGAAATGACGGGAGGGGGGAGAGGGGGATGGGGGGGACAGCAACATTAGCAACACAGAAGCAGCAGCAGTGACAGCAACACTGAATGGGTGAATTAATAACAGAACAGACGTTCTCACAGATGTTCTCACAGATGTTCTCACCACACATAAAGAGCTCCAGGCCTGATGCGAGCACAGTAGGAGAAGAGTCCATTGAACATGGTCGTCTGCCAGCGCAGGTGGAACGGAGACAGGGAGAGTCCTCGACTGGACAGCCATGATTGGTAGCTGATCCTGTGACTGACTGAAGACTAAAGGGAGGACACAGTGATTTGATTCAATTGTTCCTGGTAAAGATTATGACCTGTACTGGTAGAACCATATATATAACAAAAGTCCCAAATGTGTACTTCAGGTTCTTCTAAGTGGAGCAGAAATAGTTTTGTATTTCTCAGCTTCAAAAACAGTAGCATTTGTATTTTTCTTTATCATAAATGTTATTTAATGTCCCTTTAAAAATATCAACTGCTTTATTTGACATATATTTTGTATTTTCTTTTAGTTACACTTTAAATAGTTGAACAGAAGATGCAACGTAGGCGACCGGTTGAACTGAATGCACGTTTGTAAATTATAGCTCTTTGTTGTGTTGTTACTGTTTATTAAGCCCATAAACGCCGTTCGGCTACAATAGTGTAATCTTAATTACAGCACGTAACACAGAATCACGGGGTTTACCCTGAGGATGGTGTCAGTCAGATACACCGCGGACCAAGCGACCATGACAAACACCAGCACCGACACCGGAATCATAGCGACTCTTATCGGGGAACTTCTTCGCTCTCTGCCGCCTTCATCACGCGGTCTTCGCGCTGATATTCTCTCTGTGGACCCCCGAAGCACCGGGACTCTTTTCGACAGCAGACACTCTCCAAAAAATCTTACCAAAGATGATGAAATATGACGAAAACGAAATGAAATGAAAGAAAATAAAGATTTCCGGGTTACTTCCGTCTTCTCTTCTTCGTTTGAGTAGGATTTCAGATACACATAAGTGCTGCGCCCCCTGTTGACAAAAACTGGAAGCGACTTAAAAAAACTATGAAATATTTGAAATAAACGATTAAATATTTTTCATTATTGTTGTTCTTTGACATGTTTGTGTTTCCTGTGAAGGTAAAACTACATCGACGGAAAAAATCACACGAAACCTCAATATTTTTCTGCATTCCGACTTTATGTTTTTTTTATTATTGCCTCAATCTTAGCCTTAATCTGAAACAACTGGATATACTACAGGCGCCACCAAGTGGCCATACTGAAGGATATAGAGTTTCCTAATAAATTATTAAATAATAAAATCACTAGAAGGGAAATCTGCTAAATTCATCCGCTTTGCCATAAAAACAGAACCAGTGTCAATCCAGAGAACAGCATTAGAAATGGCCATCAATTTTAAATGTAACTTCCAGGCTGAACCTCAGGTGGTGTGAGAGTGTTTTCTGTATTTGCATATGTTGATTCATGAAACAACAGCTCAGTTGTCAGGTCTTCATTTTCAATTTCCGACTTTGAGGGCAGAACGTCAGCGTTGTACCTCTGGTCTCTGCGGTTCAGACGGTGGGACAGGGTCAGAGTCGGGGTCAGACTCAGGGTCAGGAAGGGAAGGGAGTAAAAAGTAATGTTCTTGTGAGTGAGTCCAGGTCAGGTTCCACTCAGGGAGGGGGTTCTTCTCTGTCTGTAAACCAATCAGCTGCAGCGGAAACGGGTCAGGTAGAAGAACAGGAGGTGAGACCAACTGAGGACGAGGGACAGAGACAGAGAGTGAGAGAGAGAGAGGCAGGAGCCACCAGGAGGTAAGATAACACACACTCACACACACACACACACACAGTTAAACCAACATACACTATTAATACTGAGGACAGAGACAGAGGGACAGAGAGAGGACACAGAGACGTAAGACAACAAACAACAAACAACAAACATTTACAAACAAACACATCCATGTTGTACTGCAGCAGGACTTTCTTTAGATACAGACGTCACTACCTTTGCTGAGTCTGAGTGTGTGTATGTCAGAGTAAAAGTAGGACAGCTCCATTTTTGTCCCTAACGTAAGAAGCAGAGTTTTGACAAGTGTGTGTGTGTGTGAGAGAGAGAGAGAGAGAGAGAGAGAGAGATGTAGATGCTGTGACGGTGTAAATGTTCACTTTTTCAAATACATTTTGTTCATCAGAAACTAATTTGTACTGAACGTCTCCAATCATCAATAAAAAATTAATTTCTGTTTTTTTAATCAGTTATCATTTTATTTTCGGTTTAATCACCAAAATTAAAAAACAAATGCTCACTTTATCTGAATCACAAACACATTATTGTCACCTGTACATGGAATAATCCAGTTTAATCCAGAAATGTGATTTTCTAACAACCACCTATTATGAAGGTGTCGTGAACACAGTCACAGCCTTTATGTTTTAATCCCATAAATAAACATAAACGTGTCACTTCATTTTGAGGATTATGACTGCCTCAGTCCTGTGACGGTGAACAGTTGTTTGTTTTTTTTAATTATTATTAATTTATATTATTTTTATTACATGGATTTGTACAGGATGTTGAGTTTGATTTCCACAATTAAAACAAATCATATTAACTGACTAAGATTTGATCATCATCCGTTTAAAACATTGAGTTTTAAACTTCATCTTCTGTCTGAAAGATGTTCCTGCGTGTGTGTGTGTGTGTGTGTGCGTGTGAGTGGATAGAAAGCAGGTCCATTGGCTGTATCATCTATTTATAGTAAGAACAAATCCCAGATATGAGGAGAATCTGAGGGTGTGGGGCAGTGAGAGAGAGAGAGAGAGAGAGAGAGAGGGAGGGAGACAGAGAGGGAGACAGCCTGAGGGGGGGAGTGTGTGACGGAACCAAAGGTTTTCAGTTCAGCTCAGAGTCACTTTGTCTTAGAGACCTTAGAGGCAGTGTCGTCAACAGGTGAGTTTTTATTTCTCTGTCAAACTCCTGTTTGTGACGATCCTCTGCTCCCAGACAGCAGGTGTCGCTCTAACTCTGTAGAACATACAGTAGGTTAATGACCATAACATGTCGTAGCCAGCGGTGTGGTGCCTGCTGGTAACGAACATCACTGGCCTGATGATGGCGGTGAAGGCACCGGTGGGACAACACTGCGTGGTTCTTATTGGATCATCCAGCTGTCAATCACACAGTCATGTTCTCTGTCCATGGTCTACCGTCCCTCTGTCTGTCAACGTGACCAACACTGACGTCGACTGACGTTGACCTGAGAAAAACATGGAAACCAAGGAAGATTCTGGAAAAAAAAAGTACTGATGATAAAGATGATCAGTAAAGATAATCTTGTTACTCTGGTCTAGTTATTCCAGTTAGCATACTGGAGTCGCTGTCTGGTCTGGTTAGTCTAATAAGTCAAGTTGTCTATTCTAGTAAATCTAGTCCAGTTATCCCAGTTAATCCATTTAGTCTGGTTTAGTCAAGCCTAGTTAGTCTTCCTAGTCTTGCTTAGTTAGTCACATGTACAGTAATTAGTAGGGATGTCCGATATTAACTTTTGTTCAAACATTTAATTTCCGATTCCGATACCGATATAGGCCTGGTAATATTTATTTATTTATCTGTACAAACCACTGTATGAGTACGAGATTAATTATATGAGCTGCAATGCTGCCACCTAGTGACTTTCACTTTAATATACAGCTGTTTATCCCCAAAACTAGTTTTAGGACACATATTATCTGGCCAAACCCAGGCATCGGGTTATCGGGTTTTCATTATCAGTTAGTCTACCTAGCTTAGTCAAGCTAGTGCAGCTGGTCTAGTAAGAGTAAGTAGTTATTGTTCCATTTGGTCTCATTAGTCCAGAATGCCCCAGGTTTTATTAATGAATTATTATTTCCTACGCAGACGATGACATGATGTTTGTTGAGCTACAGAACGCCCGCTCTCACACCTTTACTTCATCATTTTCTTCAAGTTTGTGTCGACTGAGTGACAGTGAAACTGTCTGCAGGGACGAGAGCAGCTGCTGTAGATGGAGCCCCCCCCCCACACACACACACACACACTCTCTCTCTCTTGCCCTCTCTCTCTCTCTCTCTGTCCATGTCCAGGCATTTCCTCTGAGGGAATGTTGTTGTGGTTACAGCCTGACAACGCCGTGTGTTAGATTTAAAACTCTGGGCTGTGGAAACTTTCCCAGTCTGTGGACCAACGACAACTGACACGAAGTCTGAAGTCAACAACTGGATGGAAGTTGAGCTTAAAGTTTTAACATTCCCATATTTGGGAATTGTCAGGTATGAACGGCGTGTGGTCACAATAGATTTATTAATGAAAATTTGAAAATTAGGGTTGTCCAATAATATCGGCCCGATATTAGCGTAATTGTGTAGTATCTGTAAGAATCGTTATCGTTATTTTTTTTTCTCCGATTATGAAAACCCAACAAAGCAATGCCTGGGTTTTGTCAAATGATGTGTGTCCTCAAAATAGTTTTGGGGGAAAACAGCCGTATATGAAAGTAAAAGACACTAGATGGCAGCATAGCAGCTCATTTAATTAATCAATTTTAATAATCAGGGGATTTTGTGCAGAATGTTGGTGGCAGCAACTCATACAGTGGTTTGAACAAATCAACAAATAAATATTACCAGGTCTATATCGGTATCGGCCGATATCAGAATCGGGAATTGTTAGGAAATGTTTGGACAATATTGCCATACGTCATATGTGACGACTGTTTGAGGAGTCGTTCTTCATTCCCGTTCTTCAGTCACTGCTGCTGAAACTGATCCACAAATGAACCTTTATTTGATTGGTCTTCGTTTCTCATGAAAGATTCAGAGTTCGTCTCTGAGAGTTTCTAAGCAACAGAAACACTACACCGGGAGCTGCTTTACTCTAATGGACACACACACACACACACACATCTTTTTTTTTTGCAGGTCAGTGAACTCAGCAGAGGTCATGTCCAAACCCTCATCTAACGTCAAAGCCCTTCAGGTAAAACACCAGAATAGAATATATTAGAATAGAATGTAACATGATAGAATCATCTTTACAGGAAAACTGTCAAACACTGTTTGTGTCTGTGGAATACGTTTTTCCCACGTTCTGTTTCAACACCTGAATGTCACAGAGGTTACAAAGGGACCTGACCTCTGGGTCACAACAAACGTCCAGAGGTTACAAAGGGACCTGACCTCTGTGTCACAACAAACGTCTTTAGCTGCATACCGCCACCTACTGTACCAGAGTGTGTCAAATAGAATATAAAAATAATTTTGTTTTTTGACTAAAGAAAAAATAGTTACTGTTTGAGAAAAATAAAACCTGTCTTAGTTCAGTCTGTGGCTCAGTCTGTGGCTCAGTCTGTGGCTCAGTCAGTTAGTGTTTATCTGTACAGTCCCATCACAAACACAGGTGTGACTCACAACAGGGAAAGTTCCGTTTTTACAACAGTGGAAACATTCTATGATTCCTGTCTGTCCTTCAGGCTAATTTGAATATTCCAATGGGAGCGCTGCGTCCAGGGGCTGGACATCCTGTTAGAAGGAGGGAGGAGACTGCGGACGCTGAAGAGGTGAGAACACACACACACACACAGGTATAGTGTGTGTCTGTTTGTTGCCATGTTCACGCGTATGTCTGGTCCACAGGCTGCCGTAGACCAGTCCAGCTCTGAAGCTCAGACACCAGAGGAGAAGAAGAAAGCTCCGCCCTCCTCGGTCAAACTTCCTGTCGTTCATCCGTCTGAGTTACAGAACGTGAAGAGTGAACTTCGATGGGTCACCAAGGATTAACACACAGGTCAAGCTGCAGTGTCTGTCAGTAACAACTGCATCAGCGTCGTGGCCCACATTCAATCAGACTGGTCCACATGTGGGCTGTGACCTTTACCTTGAACCCACACAGGCTCTTCTCTGGGACTGACTTTAATTCTGCATCTAAAACTAACAACACTTTCTTCTGCTTCTGCTGCAGGATCTGGTGAAACAGAAGCAAATCGTCGACATAGATTCAAACCAATAGACTAGAAACTAAATCCAGAAATGCTCAGAAACACAGACATCTGAAGAAGACGACGAAGACGAAGACAATGACGACGAAGAAGATGATAAAGACGGGGAAGAAGTCTCTCTTCATCCACATTGAAACAGTGACCAAAGTTCTGTTAGTTTTGTTGTTTCTGCTGCATCTCTCTCTCTCTCTCTCTCTCTCTCTATCACACACACACACACACACACCTACTGAACCTTCTCCACTGTGTGAATTCTATCTAATGTTCTGTTTAAGGTAGAGTGCATGTGGGTTCTTTTGTAAAAGCTCTGACAGAAAAGATTTAAAAATAAAAAAACGATTGTTTGTTAAAGATGTTGTTTAACTATTTTACAGTTCAGTCTGTATTGTTTTGTTTTGTTTTTTCTATCAGCAAACAAGCTGCAGCCAAAAATCAACACAAAAGTGGATTTTACTACTAAATAATTAAACAAATAAATATATTTAGGACGGACGCCCGGTCGTCACGAGTCAACGAAGAAAAACAGTTCAGTTCTGATCCATTCAATATGTGCTAGCACTAAAGCACTAGGTGTTACTTAACTTGCTAGTTGTTGATGCTACTGTAGCTAGCCACGAAATCATGACCTGATTCGCAAATTTACCGCCGTTAAATTCACGCTTCCAGAGAAAAACCAGGAACTAGTCAAAACATTGTTGTTTTATTTATTTATTTTTTTTTGGCGACAAGATTTTTATCAACAGGATTCGATTTAAATAAACCTACACACACACACGACAGCAGCCCAGTTGCTACACCGGCGTTACTTCAGATCCATCATCACACTACATGTACACATGTACACACACACACACACACCCACACACACACACAGAGCAGCTGTGCCTAAGTTTAGCCTGGAGTCACAGTGGAATATTTTGCTGCTGCTGTGTTAAAAACTGGGCTCCAGGACCTGACATTGTGTGGACAGGATTGAACACACACACCTACACACACACACACTTCCACACACATAAGCTGTGTGAACTTTAAACACAGGTGGATTTCAGTGTGAGGCAGTTTCTATTCAGAGATGATGACCACGGCGGTGTGACCATCAGGCGGTCGAGTTGTTGAACTCAACACAACATCTTCATCATCAGATTCAGAACTCTCCTCGTCAGCTTTGAACTAAAACGGTCTGAACACAAAACAGATTAAAAAACGATTCAGGTCTTTTTATCTCAAGTCGGAGGAAAGAAAAACTCCGGACCAAATCGATCAAACCAGTTTTAAAAACGTATTGTCTGAACCTGGAGTCTTAGGTTCAGATGAACAAGAACAAACGTTTTAAACTAATAAAAAACCCAGAATAAATCTGTCCCATCTGGGGGCCCCACCCCAGGCTTTGAGTCACTGAAGCCAACAGTAATCACAGGGGACCTGAGAATAACAACATGATCAGGATCAGTCTGTGAAGTGGGTCACGATCAAATTAAATCCTTTTCAAAAGGACTGGATTAACACTGGCACCAGTGGAGCCCATGTGGGCTACTGAGGGCTGCTGTGGGCTACTGAGGGCTACTGAGGGCTACTGAGGGCTACTGTGGACTACTGTGGGCTACTGTGGGCTGCTGTGGACTACTGTGGGCTGCTGTGGGCTGCTGTGGGCTACTGTGGGCTACTGTGGACTACTGTGGGCTACTGTGGGCTGCTGTGGGCTGCTGTGGGCTGCTGTGGGCTGCTGTGGGCTACTGTGGGCTACTGTGGGCTGCTGTGGACTACTGTGGGCTGCTGTGGGCTGCTGTGGGCTGCTGTGGGCTACTGTGGACTACTGTGGACTACTGTGGGCTACTGAGGGCTACTGTGGACTACTGTGGGCTACTGAGGGCTACTGTGGACTACTGTGGACTACTGTGGGCTACTGTGGGCTGCTGTGGGCTGCTGTGGGCTACTGTGGGCTACTGTGGACTACTGTGGGCTACTGAGGGCTACTGTGGACTACTGTGGACTACTGTGGACTACTGTGGACTACTGTGGGCTACTGTGGGCTGCTGTGGACTACTGTGGGCTGCTGTGGGCTGCTGTGGGCTGCTGTGGGCTGCTGTGGGCTACTGTGGGCTACCGTTCAACTCCAAACAACAACACTGAGGAGAGCGCTCTCATCGAGCCCAGTTATGATCGGTTCTATTTTTGTCCTCAGATTAGAGCCGTGGTCACTGCAGTCCAGAGTCCTGGTCCAGGTCTTCAGTCATGAGCTTATCTGTCAAATCACCACTGACACCGTTCACTGGTCCGGCCAACTCCTGGTTGGCTGATTGTTCACCCCAGTGTTGGTGTAAAGGTCAGCAGACAAAATGCTGCTCCAACAGATATGGGTTTCACAGTATACGGGGAGAGAGACTTTGGGGCGGACCACACCGAGGGGACAACATGGGGGGGGGGGCAGACCACACCGAGGGGACAGCATGGGGGGCGGACCACACTGAGGGGACAGCATGGGGGAGCGGTCATGATTGGCTGTTATTAAGCTTCCTATCAGGGTGTCGGGTTCTGACGGCAGCAGACGGGTCCTCATCCGTCCGCAGAGGATGGACGGACCAGACCACGGAGCGGTGCAGGACTCCTGTCTCATTTCTGGCGTCTATTTGACTTCAGATGTTGACCGTTTGTCCAGCAGCATCTTCTTCTCCGCCGCTGTCACCGCTCACTTCCTCTCACATTCCACTCGTCTTTTTTTAGCCCACCGTTCCTGCAGCTAAAATCTGCTCTTTTATCTCTTATGGATGGACAGCTTCTCAGTGCTCTACAGTTCCACCTACAGAACCGGACTCTTGTCCGGGTTCCAGCGTCTGCGGCTGGAGAACAGGATGTGTGATGTGGTCCTGGAGGCGGGAGGCGTCTCCTTCCCTTGTCATCGGGCCCTTTTGGCAAGTTCCAGTGAGTATTTCTGGGCGTTGTTTGGTGAGACGACAGCAGAGAGGTCGGCCGGATCGGTCAGCCTGCCGCTGCTGACAGCTGAGGGTATGGACGCCCTTCTGGACTTCCTGTACTCTGGCTGGCTCAGTGTCTCCTCCTCCAGTCTGTCTGCGGTTCTGCAGGCAGCCAGGTACCTGCAGGTGGCACCGGCAGTGGCCATTTGCGAACGGTTTATGGTCGACGGCCTAAACGCTGAGAACTGCTGCTGTTACGCTAACCTCGCCGAGCACTACACGCTGACGAATGTTCTGGAAGCTTCGCACCAAACAATATCTGCGGAGATGAAGATGTTAGTGCAGACCAACAGGGACGACCTTCTTCAGCTGAACTTCCGATCGCTGATGCAAATTCTGGACATGATGGAGATTCCAGGTGTCCAGGAGGTGGAGCTAGTGAAACTGGCTCTGGATTGGCTGGATGAAAATGGACCACTCCCACTGGTAAACTCAAATCTCCTGCTGAGTCGTTTGCGATTCGGATTGGTCAGTGCGTCTGATATCGTGAGCCTGAATCACAGAGCCCTGGCCACGCCCCTGATTAGAGGTCAGCTGACACAGGCATTGGCGTACCACACCACGGGTTCAGCTCAGCCAATCAGTCAGAGCCGTCTGTCCACGCTCAGGGCGTTTTCCAATCGTGTGCTGCTGGTAGGCGGGGCTTCCAGTGGTGAGGGCCCAGAGCGGCAGATGTTGGCGTTCGATCCCAGATGTAAGAAGTTCTGGTTCCTGAAGTCCAGACTCCCACTCAGACTCAGGGACTACAGCGTGTGCTCGGTGGGCGGTTTCCTGTTTGTGATGGGAGGACAGAAAGTGAGGGACGGAGATGAAGACGGATTGAAATCTGACACTTCACCAGCATCCAATCAGGTGTGGCGGTTCGATCCTCGTTTTGACAGCTGGCAGCAGGTGGCGTCTATGCTGGAGAGGAGGTCCAAGTTTAGTTGCTGCGTAATGGATGACATCATTTATGCCACAGGGGGGCGACACACTGGGCTGGACACCGAGGCACGCGCTTCTGTCGCATCGGTGGAGTTTTACGACCTAGCCATAGGAGCCTGGAGGAGGGGCGCCTCCATGCCCCGCCCTCTGTACGGCCACGCCTCCGCTGTACTGAACGACTGCATCTACGTGTCAGGAGGTCGAAGCGCACACACACCCACCGTTAACGCCGGCAACTACAACAGTAACCAGGACGGACCTAGAGAGGGCAGCAAAGAGGTTTTCTGCTGGAAACTTCAATCCAGAGTTTGGGAAAAACGAACGTCCATGTCCATCGGACGGTTCAGCCACCGTTTGGCGACCGCTCACGGATACATCTACGCTCTGTTGGGAATGTACGAACCTTTCTGTGACATAGAGCGCTACGACCCACAGGCGGACCAGTGGACACGCCTCCGACCGGTTCCCATTGGCTCTTTCAACTACGGCATGGTCTCACTGCCATCTGGGAAACTGCTGCTGTTTGGAGGAAGACGGTGGAGTGACGGACAGGAAGTGATCCTGAAGAGTGTTCTGGAATATGACACAATGAAAGACTGCTGGAAAGAAGTCTGTGAACTGCCTAGACCTCTGATGGGCACTGAGTGCTCTTTACTGCCCCTGATGGACTGATGTGATCACTGTTCAGATGAATGACATTGGATCTGATTTTGTTTGAGTGTTGATGTGACTGGATTCACTCTCCATGTTTGTTGTTTATGGTTGGACAAAGTATTAGCTTAGAGCTAAGAATGGAGAGGAATAGAGTTAAATGTCTGGGTGTGTGTCTGTATTAATATTAATTTAATCCTTACTTTTTTTATTCAAAAATGTCTGTATTAATATTAATTTAATCCTTGCTTTTTGTATTAAAAAAAAACTCAATGTTAATTACCTGAGGTGAAATTAAATTCTTAGTCACTGTTTCATTAGCTGCTGTTACGATTTCGTTTACAACAAAAACGATCAGACATCGAACTAAGAAAAGACTGTGCGTGGACGCCATGTTTTCAGAGGTTATAAACAGTACATGCCACGTTAGCAGCGTTTTAACTGTGCGCTAGCAGCTAGGCTAGTCAGTGGCGTAATAGCAGTGCTAATAGGTTAATATGTAGTGGAATGTTAGTAACACTAGTACACAGCATATCAGATGTAGGTTGACAGTGCTACCAGGAGATGGCAGTACTGCACCTCACACACACACAGAGAGAGAGAGAGAGAGAGAGAGAAAGAGAGGAGACGGAACACCTCCACCTGAAGCAGACTTTATTGATCCACAAAGGCAGAAAAATCACAAAAGTACTTGAGAAAAGAGAGAGAAATTAGAGCTTTGACAATAAACAATCAATAATTGGTAATAAATATATCGGTGTGTTGTCAGAAAGAGAGGAGATCACTCAAGACGTGGATGGTTCCTCTTCAGTCTACAGAGAAATATCTAAAGATATACATATATATATATATAGATATATATATAGATCCACAGGTGGCAGCCGTTCAAACCAAGTGTAGTAATGATAATATTAATAAATTCAATGATAATAATAATAGTAATAATGCGTTGCCTTTGTTTTTGTGCTTATTGTCACTTTAGTGCAGCATCTCAGTGTTGATTTAAAAGCAGCACAAAAATAAATACATTCGTATATATATGAGATTTATTAGATCTATAATAAAAATTCTACACAAACACTTTTTTAATTTATATATTCTCTACATTAAATCCGGGACAGAGAGAAGCTGGAATGTCAACCCTGGAAAATCCTTGACCCTGCAGTTTTCTGGTTATTTTTAGGTCTCGTTCGTGTCACTTCTACAGTTGTTTTTTTTTTTTTTTAACTTGTGGTTGTCATGGCGACTGTATTGCAGTACAGGTGTGAGCAGACGAAGATGCTCATTAGAGAGATTTAAACTGAAAACTGGAGAAGAGTGAAAAGAATCAGGATCTTGACTAAGTTAAACTCTGAAGTTCAGATGACCAACAGTAGGGGGAGCCATGAACATCCAGTCCATTTGTTTAAATTAAACAGAGTGGGATCACGCAGCTCTGAGTGAGGAACCTTGACGTCTGTTCTCCGACCTTCTGTCTTCAGTTCAAAGTTATCAAGGAGACGATTTGTGTAAGAAAATCTTAACAACTCTTAACGAACATCGCGCAGGTCGACTCAACGCCCCGCAGAGGTTCAGTCCTAAGGACAACATGGACCATGCTCTAACCATGTTGGTTCTGCAATGCAACAAGGACGACGTACAAGGCTGTGGATGAGGCTCAAGCCGTGGGACACTGTGATCTGCACTGTATCAAGGACAGTTCTACTGGTTCCTATGGTCGAGGGCAGAACTCGTCCGTCTCAGACTCAGCAGCAGAAGATCGACCAATCAGGCGGGTCGACTGACGTAAGGACAAACACATCAGACCAAGTCCACCGCTGACTGACCTCCACCACCGCCGTCCTCGTCCAATAGGACGGCCGTGTGTTTGTGCGCGACACATCAAACGTGAGTCTCGATGTAAGAGTGTGTGTGAGACAGCGACGCCATCGGTACCGGACCAGGTTCTGGTTCAGCGCCGGAGTCCTGAGCCTCCTGAGAGAACAAATCCTGATAGGCTTGTTTCCACACTCGGAACTCTGCCGACGACATCTGAGGCGTGGCCAACAACCTGTCAATCATGGCCAGTTCTCCCTCCCTGTCCTATACAAGGGGCAGAAGCAAGGTTTGGGGGCGGGGCATGGAGGCTCACTTCAGATTTTGTTTTTTGTTTTTTTCAGAACCACAGAGACACGGACCAGGATTAAGACACAAACCAGGAGGAGGACAAAGACAAGGCTACAGCTGGGACCGTAGGCTGGAAGATTTGTGTGTGTGTGTGTGTGTGTGTGTGTGTGTGCGCTCACCTTCAGTGTCGACGTCAGAATCCTAAGTCGGTGCAGTCTGTCATTGAGGTCAGGGTCCGCAGCTTGTTTAAGGAACATCTGCCTGAACTCTGAATGACCTTTGACCTTGGCCCCACAGCCTAAGGGCCAGACTCCGCCCTGCTCACAGGCTCGAAGCATGTCGCCGATGGACGCACCTTCACCGTCAGCTGGAAGAAAGGGACTTTTGAAACGCAACGCCTTGTGTTCACATGCTGGAGCTGCAGCACACACACACACACACACATACACACACATGGGTCTCTGACCAAGAGTGACCGTACCGTTGCGTGCCAGCAGTGAGTGCAAATCCCCATCTCTCGGCAGGGTGAGGCTGCGGGGTTTCCCGCCCTGCGTTGCCATGGGAATCGACCTCTGCATTCCAAAAGGCAACTGGACGTTCCTCTGAGCGGGAAGTGTGTAAACAGCTCCAGTAAACATAGCTCCGCCTCCTGTTGTTAGAGCGCCATCTGCTGGCTCAGGCTCAGCGAAGACAGCATCATCTGTGAGCGACAGAAACCGAAACGTAGCTTCGGGAATCAAACCACCGTCACCTGTCAAGTTTACTGCACAACTGGTTCTGTTGAAGAACGTCGGTACCTAAGGGTCCAGTTTGTAAAAAGTGCAGCCCGGCCTCAGTGAGCGGCGTCTCAATCAGGTCCTGCCAAGAACGTCTCTGAGAAGAAGAAGACCGACCCAGAGACCCAGTCTCACTGCTGCCACCCGCTGGGCTGGAACGGTACTGTGGAAAGAAAACAAGTTCAAGACAAAAATATCAAAACCAATAATGACAATCAAAAAAAAAGATAAAAAATTAACGATGTTTAAAATTTCCTGTTTTCAAAGTTTTTCACACAAACCTCCGCAGCTTCACCTCTGAACTGAACATCGCTGCTGCTGCTTCCACCTGCTTTTCTCCCACTGTGAGTGGTGCCTACTCCTGGTGGAGCAGGCTGGTACTGCGGGTCAGCTGCCGTCAGAAGTGGATCACTACACAGGAAGTCCTCCTGAGACGATCGAGAACGAGACGTCCCAGTGGACGACAAACGAGTGGTCCGTCCTTCCAGGAGTGTGTTGACCTGATGCTGGGAGTAAAAAAAAACACACACCAGGTAAAAACAGTGATGAAACCTGTAGAGAAAATGTTTAGTGCCTGATCTTCACAGACAAAAGACTGCAGTTTTCATTTATTTTTAGGCTAAAATGCCGTATATGTCTGTGTGTATGTCTATGTCTGTGTGTGTGTGTGTGTGTGTGTGTGCTGACTCACTGATGGAGGTTGTGTGTAGGAGTCATACGGAGGCGGAGGACTGCCCTGCTTTGGGCTGGAGCTGGTCGTTTCTTCTTCATGTTCACTTTCGCTCCAGTAATCTGCACAAACACACATTATAGGTCATGTGTTCTGATCAGAACACAGAGAAGTGAGGAGGTGAACCCTCACCCTGGTCCTGTCGCCTCCTGTCAGAAAATCCCACGGCTGCCGTGTTCAGACGACTCAACCATCTGACAGAAAAGGTCACATGTTCGATAACTTCAAAAATAAAAAATAAAAAAAACATCAAAATACAGCCAAAATGTTTTCTGAATATTTGTACCTGTTCATGTCATCAACTCTGTCTGCTGCGAAGTAGAAACTCTTTATCTTTGGATGACAGGCTTTGAAAGCACTGGAGGATCATGGGAAAACAGGAGGGAGGTGATTATTTACACATACTTTGACATCACTTATTATAAACATTTTTTCTTCCTTTTTTTGCACCGATGATCTACTTACTATTTTTTCCTACATTCACTGGCCCGGTCGATTTTAAACTCTGGAAGACTGACAAATCCTTCAGCTTTTTCATCCTGGACACAGAGATAAACACCATTATTCACATATATCTATTTTTAGTTATAGATAGATTGATAGTAAGATGGTGAGACCAGTGTCTGGTTTAACTAATTGAAAAGCCAACCTTCAACGAGTTTACCGTGGGCTGAAACATAAGAAACGTGTGCGTTTGACCGCGGCGGCCATGTTGGTCCAGGAGGTGGCACTCACCTCCTCATTGATGTACCAGTAGAGGCAGTTATCCTTCAGGACAAACCAGTACTTCTTCCACTTCTGACAGAAGTAGCCTTTAGCGTCCCTCTTCCTCCAGAGCCAACCTTCACAGTCGCCCCCGCCCAGAGCCTTACAGGAGACCCGCCTCCGACTCAGCGAGGCCAGCGCCCGTCCTGAAACAACAACAAGTCTTTGAGACTTCCTGGAGGAGGTCTGAACATCCTAACAGCTGCTCACAGCAAAGAATACACCAGAAAAACAATAATTACATTTAACTGAGAAGTGAGTTTATCACTAAATGTTCAGTTTGGGCAAAGAGGGTAAAAAAAAAGTCAGATTAATTCATTAATTATTCATTAATAACAAAAAAGAAATAGCTATAAACTCAGGCATTCTTACATCATTTTTATTTTACTTTTCACAGTAAAAATAAATAATAATAATATAATAATTCATGTTTTGATCACAGCACCCCCCTCCTCCTCCGTCCATGCACCTTCAGCTGCTCCCTCAGACATTAAAAAAACTTCCTGCTCACCTTTGTTCTTCTTCCTGCTCTTCTGCTGCGAGGACGATGATGACGAGGACGACGGCTGGAACGTCTGAGAGAAAAAACAGGGACGAGAGAGAAAACTGTCAGTAGTCATCAGCAGAAAAGAATTATGGGAAATGAGCTGAGAGCTCAGTGAGGTGAGCAGCTGGAACGTCACAGCTCTGTGTCTCAGGTGACCTTCTCCAGAGAATAGAAATCCTTGCCTTTATTGAACTGACTGACACTAGTGTGATGTCACACTCTCTCTGCTGTGATGTCACAGCGTGACATTTAAGAATCTGGCCTTCAGTCAATCACAGCCTTCATGCACCACCACAGTGGACCAGGCTCCACCTAATCCTACAGTGACACCATCTGGCATAACAGCAGCGCAAATAGACACACGTTGCTGAAGTCAGGAAATATTATGTTACACATACATTTATCACAGTGATGGTTTGATCCACACAGTTGACACAGACCATAACTTTGGTCAGTATTAATAATATTTCGTTTCACATATAAAAAAAATACATCATAATATATCAACCTGTGTGACATAATATCATAACATAAAGTAGGAAAAATCCAATGGAAAAAAATTAAATTCCTGTTTTTGAAAGTGTGACATCATCATCATCTTGTTGTAGTAATATTATCATAATATCCCTGACCATGACCTCACACTGTGACGGTCCATCTGTGTCGTGGTCAGAAAGTGAATCACCTGATAAACGGAGGCCGTTTCCCTGTGTGGGGAGTCCCTCTGATTGGTCTGCATCATGTAATGGGAGGGGCTCTGACTGTGGTGGCTCCGCCTCTTGGCTCTTTTGGCGGTTTCTTTGGAGCGTTTACCTGGACGAGCCGTGTGGGAGGAGTAATCTTCAGATCCGGCCCTGTGATCTGTGCCAATGGTTAAACACAAACGTTTTAAACATTTAAATGTTTTAATGTATTCATACACATGATTAAAAACAGATGAAAATACAGCTGTTCGAAAAATTCGCAGACATCAGATTCCCACGCACTAAACACCGTGTCCTGGTTTCATGCAGAACACTGTGAATCCTCTCAGGTCTTTTTTTTTTTTGCCCAACTTTGTGTCTGAACAAATCCAGGTTTTCCTCCACCTCCACGTTCTCTCAATCCTGCCCTCCTCTGGTTGCTAGGCAGCAGCTGGAGGAGAGGAGCTGCTGTCAGCATTGTCATGGAAACTGGGTGAGTGATTCAGGTGGAGTAGGCAGAAGTTTGTTCTGGTTTTTTTTTCCAGATATTTATTTCCAATTCTTTCCCCTCTGTTTATTCATTTATATATTTCCATCATTTTTCATGTTCGACCATGAAGTTGTTGAATGAAGGACCAACACCAGAACTGAACCATCAATTAAGAAAAAAACAGGTCAACAAAAAAAAGAAACAGCACTCACCGCGTCCATGTCTTCTGGGTTTAGTCTGATCCTCGTAATCACCAGCCCAGTTACACTCCACAGGCATGGAGATGGGCCTGAGCCTGCCTACACACACACACACACACACACACACACACTGTTACAGTAGATACATCTATTCACTGTTTTCTCAATTCAGTTTGTGCATTTTTTGAACATTTTCGAGAAACTGACTAAATAAAAAAACTACAGTGATTTCTTTTTAAATCTGGGAACCAAACCCTTGACTCTTTTTGTAATGTTACACTGCTTTTAAGTGAAGGTTTCTCCCACAATTCATCATCATCATCTTCTCCATCCTCATCATGAGATGCAACCATGTACTTAATTGCTGGACAGATCAGGAACTCTAATATATTATTATTATTATCGTTCTTACCATAGGTGGCTGTGTACCCCAGATCCTCCTCTTCCGCCGGTTGTGGATCCTGGTCCAGGAAAGAGTTTGGGGAATCAGAGCGATTCTTAGTGATGCTCATGTTACCGTGGTTACGCAACATTTTGTTTTCCGATGAGGCTCCAGTTTCGCCTCTGTCAAAGGTAGAAGTCAGTAAAAAAAAAAGAAAAATACATAAAATAAAAACTCGAGCTGAAGATCTGGTACCTGGGTGTGTACGGGTCCATGGGTGGAGGAGGGATGTACAGGTCTGGGAGGGCAGAGGTCTTAGTGGGCGTGTCAGTGGGCGTGGCTGAGCTGCTGCCTGGACTTTTGGTTGGCTGCAGAGACACAGTGTGAGAGGTTTTGTGAGGGACATTGATGTCCACCACTGGAGGCACTGTCTGTTCATTTTTCTTGTGTTTATAAAGTCAACCTATCACTGTTTTAACAGCGGTTTTCTTTGGGTCACCTCGGTTAAAACTGGGGCTTATGAAGGCTGATGTGGGCCACAGCAATGTTGGAATTGAGCCTAAAACTAGGAGCCCAGGTGCTAACCTGCAGAGCCAGAGGTTTCCAGCGCAGGTTCTTCAGCAGTGCAGGAGCAGAGCTCAGTGTGCTCTGAGGTCGTTTCTTCAGAGTCAGAGACACGACGCCTTTATCTGCCCGCAGAGAGCCCACCAGGTTACGAAGCTGCCAGCCCACCTACAGGGAGAACCAGGACGTGGGTTGGAAATAGAAAAAAAAAACCCATAATGTTGGCGTTATTTACAAATGTGCCTGCAGTGCCACCTGCTGGTAGGGAGAACTCTTAGCACAGTGAAAAGAGTGTAAAAATGTAGACAAACTGACCACTGTCTGATGATTGACCTGAATGACTTCATCTCCAGCGTGGATCTTCTTACAGCGATCAGCCGGAGACTGAGGAGAGACAGGAAGAAGGAGGTGATTAACACATCAGAACAAACTGTGACGTAACGGAGCCCCCGGTTCTTTTTTATTTCTGACGTGGCTTCATGAAGCTGGAGGAAGTCATCGGCTGCCCACAAATGTAAAGAGAGTTCCTCACCCCCTCTGTGGTTCCTGTGATCACGTGAAGACCGTCGTAGGTCGACTTGATATACATTCCCTGGCGAACAGAAAAAGAAAGATTTAAAAAAAAACAACGTTGTTGCCCTGGAGTGTGAAGACTCGTCCAGCTCCGTCTGACGTCCACACGAGCTTCCACTGAATACAGTTGTGTTGGTTGATGTTGTGTTAAACAATCATTAAACTACCACACAAGAATCAAGCGGCTGTGGTTACCAGGCCTTCGGACGGTTTGACGTTGGTCAGGTGGACCAGTTCTAGATGGGCCGACTGTGAAACCAGAGGATCTGAAGAGACACACACGATGTGTTCACAAACCTCCGACAGAGTTTTACACTGAAAAATAACAACAAGAAAAATAATAAACTGAGTTGTTCAATGGAAATTACTTTGGTTTATATATTAAAAAAACAATAAAAAACAATGTTGTTAAAAGATAGTTCTCTGTTCAGGATAATAAAAAATCTGTTGTAATATAATCTGAGACATAAAATCAATTTCTATTGGTTTTTGTTTACATTTTTGTAAACATTTTTCTGGCGACCCCTACCGACAAGGATTGTTCTTTTCTTTTATCACTGATAATGATGCTAATCCTCACTTAGATATTAGTAATAGCATTGAGACTTTTTTTTTTAAATCAACAACCAAAAATGTTTTTTAATTTGATAATAAAACAGTTTCTGCCTCGGTGTGATTAGCTAAGGAACGTGTGTGAGGAATGTTCCAGAGTGTTCCAGGACTCACCACGTGAAGGATTTTGTTCTCGGTCTCAAACACAGTACACTCCTGAGGGACAGGAACAGGTTAACTTAGAGACAGAGTCGAACGTTCTGTTTCATTTACAAACAGTCGCACACACGTACAACC
Source organism: Cynoglossus semilaevis (assembly GCF_000523025.1). NCBI lineage: Eukaryota > Metazoa > Chordata > Actinopteri > Pleuronectiformes > Cynoglossidae > Cynoglossus > Cynoglossus semilaevis. The sequence continues at coordinate 15,039,736 of NC_024309.1, read as the reverse complement.
CCATCCCCCCCTTCCTCGCCCCCTCATACCAACACACCTGCTGGACGATAGTGGTGAGCTCCAGGCAGAGCTGAATGACATTGTTTCTGGTGACGGAATAGTCTGACACTGCCGCGAATGGAGACCTGAGAAAATAAAAAATATATAAAAAACAACAAATAACGAGTCACTGTGCGAAGCCACGTTACATTGACACAAAGATGATTTGGGGCCGTTCACACTTTCAATACTTTGAATTTCTATTATTGACATTATCGTCGATTTCCTGCCTACCTGCTACTGTTTACCTCTCGCGAGAATCAGTACAGGCGGGGGGCGGGACTTAGTCTAAGCACACAATTTGGCCAATGACCTGCGAGGAAATCCTCGGATCGTACCAATTATGGAAAGAGAGAACGAAAGAAACAATGGCGAGACCGCGAGTGTATAGTATTAGCGTCTGTCCATATTTAAGTGAAACGAAATCTTATTATTATTACCTTTGCTTTGATTTATTATTTCTGTTTGCTTTTATAATGGTGTGAGGGGAAAAAAGCAGTTTGTACTCAACGTTTTATTTTTTACATAGTAATAGCTTTAAGCTAATCGGGGCTAATTCACGAACGTACGTCCCTTTAGCTAAAGAAGCCAACGTTCGATTGTTCTTTTACATGTTTGTTTCAAATGCTGAACCACATTAAGTGTTACATTTTGTAACAAAATATCTTAAATAAAGGCCATATGAATCACAGTGTTTAAAGAACTGCTAAATACGGCTAACAAACAGTGGAAGTCTCCAAGTGAGATTAAATGAACGGCCTTTAGAGCTCGTATTAGAGAAAGAAGTGAATCTTTGAAAAAGGGCAAATAACCACCGGGCTAAGTCAACAATGTGACTCACAAGGACAAGAAGGTTCTTGTGGGGTTTTTTTAAATCAGAATCACAAATACTAAACTGAGCCCTAGGCGGGAAATAGATGGTGTTGCAGTTGCCCATGAGAGAGCAATAGAATATAATAAAATATAGTAAAAGAAGTAAAATATACAAAGAATAATGTTGATCATAATTCATTATAATTTGATATAATCATAATTATTATTTCTACGATCTCTGGATTTGAGTCTAAACAGAGAAGACTGTGTATTTATGTAAAAAAAAGAAAAGAAAAAAAAGGTCGATAGACTGTGTGTGTGTGATGTAGGTCATCAGTATTGAGGTCATCTTCTATTTATAAGCAGACTATTTCAACCCAAATCAAGATCTGGGTCCAACCCTTAAAGTGAGCAAAGAAAAAAAACCTGTGGTTTGGAAGAAAAAAAAACTTCAGAGACAAAACAAAGTCATTACTTGGAAAAACCCTGACTCACTGTCCTGATTTGGTTTTCCTGATTTATTAATGTCCGTTTACTAATTCAGTACTCAACAAATCACATTCATTCATTCTTTCATTTGTGTTAACGTAGATCCAGTCCATTAGTAAACCAGTCCTGTACATTCACACCCACATTCACACTCATATTCACACCTGTGGTCAGTTCACAGTCAAACACGTTAATCGTGTTACCTGTCCAACCAGGCCAGCAAACTCTTGGCTGCAGTGATGAGGTCGACCACTGACGTAAGCAGGTCGTTGGGCAAGCGTCGTGAGTTCCTGCTCTCTGATTGGCTGCTTCGGCGGCGGCCAGAGATGAAGTTCTGCAGGTTTTTTGCCGAAGCTCCGAGTTTGTGAGCGAGAGTTCGTACACTCTCAGTCTCCAGGCCTGAGTTCTGGTGAACACACACACAAAAAAGACAAAAGTATTTATTCAATTTCTAACAATAATGACAGACTGTTCTCCACTCCATCCTCCGAGACTAAAAATAAGAAAAAATAAAGCTTATGAGACGACGAGGACCAGAGACTGACCAGAGCACACAGCAGGTCCACGGCCTCCAGAATCAGTTCCTGGTGACCGATTCGTGAAACTCCCAGTTCCTCCAGCTCAGCGTGACTGATCCTGAGCAGACGTTCTCCACACACACCTCCACGCTCAAACACACTCACATACTGCTGCAGGCAGTCATCCAGACCTGCAGAAGACACACAGCGAGGAGTGAGGTTACACAACCACCGGTGCACCGCGTCTCAGCAGAAGGCCAAAAACACACAGCCTTCCTCCGTGCCGTCACCGTGTTACCGGTTCGTCCTGCAGCTCATTTTCACTTCATCTGTGACCAGACAGAAACCTGACGCCACAGGGTGTCTGTTCAAAAGTCACATGGTGGTTTATGGGAATTTGGTTTTTGGTTCCTGATTCTGCTCTGAGACGCTCTGACAGCTGCAGAGATTGTACTGGTCACGAATAAAACACACACACACACACACACACACACACGTTCATCAGTTAAAGGTGTTTCATTATTGCTTTTATCAAAACAAATGTTTGTTCCATTTTTAATATTTTTTAACTTGCTCAACTGTCTAATAAAAAGTGATAATAATATTAATAATAATATTAATAATTGATCCAGTTCAGTTGAACTCTTTTCATCATTGTTGTTGTTACTTTAATTGTTTTCACTTCAGACTCAGTCACGATGTGAACTTTTACTTTGACATTATTACATATACAGTATAAACATACATACATATATTTATATATATATTTGTATATATGTATTTGTATCTTTTTGTTCATCACTTTCGATTGAAACAAAGGTACTTTGGTGCCGTCAGTTTGGGTGTGTGTGTGTGTGTGTCCAAACGTGCAGTGATGCACCAACATGTTGATGAAGAAGACTGTGATTCATCACTGACTCACTTTAAACTCCCACAGAAAGAACAGCGGGCGATGCACACACACACACCCCCACCACACACACACAGACAGACATGGAACACACAGACTCACCCCATCTGTGTCAGTGACTTTGTGTGTGTGTGTGTGTGTGTACCTCTCATCCAGTCCACCACCTGCCTCCTGCTCCATTTACTGACTGGTTCCATCAGCAGCGCCATCACAAACTTCAGCGTCGTCTCCTCCTCAGTCCCCACCAGTGACTTTGTCCTCCTCCTGCTGCTCCTGCTGCTCCTCCTCCTCCTCCTGCTGCTCCTCCTCGACCGTGGCTCCTGGTGCAGCCTGGTCACAGACAGGGACCGATCTGGATCAGCAGAATCCGCTCCATCCTGCTGCTGTATGTGGACACCAGTCTTTTTCTCTGCTTCTTAAAAGTGCGACAGACAAATCCAAGCATGAGTGTGTGTGTGTGTGCGTGAGAGAGAGGGAGAGAGAGAGAGAGAGAGTGAGTGATAGAGAGAGGAACGTGGAGGTGTGTGTATGTGTTTGTGCGCCTGCGCTCCCCGTCATTAGCGTTTCTGACAGCAGCACACTTTAAAGGAGTAACCTCTTTACACCCACGCCCCCACCCTCTCTCTCTTTCTCACCCCTCCACTCTCTCTTTGTCTCTCTCTCTCTCTCTCTCTCTTTCACAGTCACGCACACAAACACACAAAATTCCAGAATTCCCCTCACAGGTGGATGGATGCTGGTTGGAGGTTTAAATCCCGACTCACTCTGGTCCAGGTCTGTTTCGGTTTCTTTTCCAAATGCTACCCCTGCTGGCCAGAGATGGAATTGTTCCACAGTCCTTCATGAAGATGAGATAAAAGATGAGATAATATTTTCATCTTGACGTTAAATAATAAAAATATTATTATCGTTCGTTAAATATCGATGAGGTTTATCAGGTAAGAATTAAATATAGGAATTTAAGAGCAAGGTAAAAAACAGCTGCTTGGTCTTGAAGTGAACCTGAGGAACAGATTTAGTTTGTTATCAAAATATTTCTCAAAGAGGAAGTGAAAAAACAACTGAAAGAAACAAAAGATATACTGATACTGATACTGAAATGAAGAATTTTCACTAATGAGGGACATAACCCCAACTTCTCTGAGAGGGGAAATTCCACTTCCTCAATTAAAAGAGCACAGAAACTTTACACCCTCTCTGACCAGAGCTCACACACGCTGGCTGGACGGAGAATCCACATCTTTTTTTAGTTTAGTTCAGAAACAGTTAACGTTTTTTGTTTTTGAAATTGATTTTAGGAATATTTATTATTGATTTATTCAGATTTTATCTTTCAGTGACTCCATTTTATTTTAAGACTTTTAATTTTTTTTAATTTTTTAAAAAATGGCTCTGGGACGAAGACAGAAGGAAAGATCTCAAACACCAGGGAGAAGTCTCTTCCAGCCGCTTGTTTTTCTCTGCCTGCTGCTTCCTCTTGCTGCTGGGTTCACTCTGAAAGCCTGTCAAATCAGTCGCAACGTGGCCAAATGTGGGAAACACAAACTAACCAGCGTACCTAGAGACGTTCCTTCAACGGTGACGGGTTGGGAGCTGTTTGAAAACAAAATTTCAAAGATTCAACTCTCGGATTTCAGAGATTTTCCGATGCTGACTCAGCTGGAACTCAACCGTAATATGATTGAGCAGATAGAGGCCAGCACCTTCTCCAGGCTGACGTCGTTGAAGATGTTGAATCTCAATCAGAACAGACTCGTTAAACTTGAGGAACATGTCTTTAGTGGACTGGTGAACCTGACGGAGCTCAGAATCAGGCAGAACCGTATCAAAGTCGTGGCTAACAACACGTTCCAGACGCTGAGCAGCTTAACAATTTTAGACATTTCTAGAAATAACCTGCACACAATGGCTAAAGTCCACACGATCATAAAGCAACTTCCACATCTGCGTGAACTTTATCTTGGGAGCAACGACTTCACCAGATTCTACTCCTGGGAACTGACCAACACGTCACTGGACATTCAACGTCTGGACTTGTCCCTGAATCCAATGGCAGTTTTCCACCTCACCTCCAACGTTCTTCCAAACCTCACCTTCTTCAACATGACCAACTCTGGGTGGACGCAGCAGATGAAACTGGACGTACAGAACCCGACGTTCTTCCATCAAGTTTCCATTCTGGACATCAGTGGAATTCACGTGAGTGTGGACGACTTAAAAACATTACTGCAGACAGTGAACGCCTCGCTCACGTCTCTGAGGATGAACAAGATGAAGAGCCACCTTTCATCCCTAATCAACGCCTCCTGCACCATCCCGACCTTGACCCAGCTGCTGCTCCAGAGGAACCAACTCAGCCACATCGGCTCGGACTTCGTTTCCATCTGCTCCAACATCACAGACGTGGATTTTTCCCATAACAATATCAAAGATATCCATGACGACGCCTTCAGATCTCTACAGAGGTTAACAATCCTGAACCTCAGTTACAACAAACTCCCCAGTGTTCCGGCTGCGATCAGAACCCTGCCCTGGCTGAAAAAGTTGTACCTGAGCACCAACGGAATATCCAGGGTGGAACGCCAAGATTTTGCCAATCAGTCGATGCTGGAGGAACTCGGCCTCAGTAAGAATTCAATATCATCTCTGAGAGGAGCCGTCTTTGAGGACCTGGTGCGGTTACAAGTCCTGAAGCTGACGGACAATCACATGGTCCATTTGGACGGTGTGTTCGAGGTCCACCTGCCCAACCTCAAACAGCTGCTGCTTCAGGGAAATGAACTGTCTTCTCTGCAGACTGGTGGTTTTGGAGGCCTGCCGTCGCTGCAGAGTTTGAAGCTACATGACAACAAACTGAATTCACTCCAAAAAGGCTGCTTCAAGGGACTGACTAATCTGACAGAACTGCTGCTCCAGAACAACCAGATCACAGAACGCGACTTGAACAACGGCTGTTTCAATGACTTGACAAACCTGAGGAGACTGGATCTGAGGAACAACCACATCTACTATAAAGACACCACAGCACTGGCTCGTCCTCCTTTTTCTCAGCTGTCTCTGCTCAGGTTGCTGTACATTCTCTCGCAGCATCACCACGGCAAATCTGGCCTGCCTCGAAACTTCCTGCAGGGTTTGACAAACTTGGAGCTTTTCGACGCCAGGAACATTCAGCTTGTGTTTCTGCATGAAAACACTTTTAACTTCACGCCCCAGCTCCAAGAACTGGACCTCAGCTCCAACGACCTGGACGATCTCTCACCAGACTTGTTTTCCCCGCTCCGGAACCTCAGAACACTCTACACTTCCAGGATCAGTCTCGGATCTTTACAATATCTCACGGACGCAAAGCTTCACAAGCTGGAGTTCCTGCAGGCCAGAAAAAATCAGTTCTCTGTGATCGACGAAGACGTCGTTAGGTCGTTACCGGCTCTGGTCTACCTGGACCTTCAGGGAAACACCTTCACCTGTGACTGTACCAATGCCTGGTTCATCAACTGGGTCAGAACCAACAACCAAACACAGGTTTTTGATGCTTATAATTTCGGGTGTAATTTTCCCACGGCGTCCAAAGGCAGCAAACTCCTGGACCTGGATGTTCAGTCCTGCACCGTGGACGTGGACTACATCCTCTTCGTCTCCACCACCAGCCTCGTCCTCCTGCTGATGGTGACCTCCTTCACCTACCATTTCCTAAAGGCCCACCTGGTCTACGCCTACTTTCTCTTTCTGGCTTTAGTTTTTGATAAAAAGCATCGAAACAAACAAAGTCCTTGTCAGTTTGACGCCTTTGTCTCCTACAACAGCCACGACGAAGCCTGGGTCGTCGGAGAGATGCTGCCCAGGCTGGAAGGAGACCAGGGCTGGAAGCTGTGTCTGCACCACCGAGACTTTCAACCAGGTGAGAGGGTTCAAAGGTCAGGGACTCCTGCTATATTTGTGCTGTTCTTATGGTTTCATTTCACTGTGACGTTTTGATCTTAAAGCGGTTTCACTTTGTTTGACTACAAACAGATGTTTTGTCACAAATGTGTTTGTCTTCAGGCAAAGCCATCATTGAAAACATAACGGACGCAATTTATGGAAGCAGGAAGACCATCTGTGTCATCAGCCGAAGATACCTGAGGAGCGGGTGGTGTTCCAGAGAGATCCAGCTGGCCAGGTAGTTCACACCATTTGGCCTCCACGTCATACCATTCATATAAATGTCACGTCGATGCTAACCACACTGAGCTGCTGTGAACGTTTAAATCAGAACCTCAGGCTCCACAGTCAGGACTTGTCTCATCCATCCATCCATTTTCATCCGCTTATCCGTTTCCGGGTCGCGGGGGCAGCAGTCGCCACCCAAATCACATTGCACCATACCAACCCCCCAAACCTTCCTGCGGGTGGTGAGTCCACTGGCAGGGACCAACCGCCCTAACCGGGATTCGAACTTGCCCAGGAGGGGAACCCTGGGGGTCCACACCAATGACAGAGACATTGCCTCTGGGCCAAAGCGCCACTGTCAGGACTGAATCAAGAACAGAAATCTTTCAAACTTTTTTTTTTTAAAAACCCACAAACACATGACAAACAGGAAGTGATTTAGGTGTGTCTGCAGCCGAAAAGCAAACTTTCACTTCCCCACTTGTAATGAACAGAGGAAGTCAAAATTAGCAGGCAGAGTAAGCAATTATTTTTTTATGACATAAACTGATATGCCCTATATTTGATGGATAAAACACTGGTGTCCGAAATTAAATTTATACAAACAAAGAGCCGAAGCTCAACAAAACATTTGACTTAAATATCAGTAAATGTCCATACTCACAGAACAACAGACATCCGGGTCAGTTATTCACTCAGTGGTGAGAGAAGAAGGGGGGTGGAGGGGCGATCTCAGACACTGTCCTTCTCAACCTGCAGCTTCTCCTCCATCTTGTTTCTTTCTTCCAGTTTTCGTCTCTTCCACGAGCAGAAGGACGTCCTCATCCTCGTCTTCCTGGAGGACATTCCCTCGTCTGAGTTGTCTCCACACTACATCACCAGGAAGCTGCTGAAGAAGCAGACGTACCTGAGCTGGCCTCGAGCCGCGGAACACCCACAGCGGTTCTGGCAGAAACTTGGACAGGCTCTCGGCCCCAGAGAAAACGATCATTTGAGTGTGCAGGTCTTGGAAGATCAGTGGTAAAAACAAACAAACAAACAAACTTTTTTTTAAAATAAACTAACAGTGACTAGATTGAGTTTAAAAATAATAATGATAAATTGAAGAAAATAAAATGTTATTGTCTTCGAACAGACGGGAAACTGAAGCGCGCCGCCAGAGGGCACCAGAGAGTAGAAGACGATGAAGTGACTTGAACGACACTTTCAAGAAGTGGCGATACTGTAAGAAACATCAACGTTTTGTTCTTATTTCTTTCTTTAATGTCTGTGACAGTGTAAACACCACGTAGAGGAACTGAGAAAAAATAAAAACCAATCGACCAGAGTTCATTTCCCAAAGATGTTTATATATTGGGACATACCAAAAATACCGTAAAAAAAGAAAAAAGGGTAGAAAAGTCACACAGACTAAGAGTTTGTCAACCTCGTTATAACTGCAGTCCTCCAAAAACTGACAGACATTTTTATTTTACTGACTGGAGGCATTTATGTCATATATAATATGATAAATGATTATTTTTAATGTCAGTCTTGACATGACGTCATCTTCATCTGAAGCTCATGTGATCAGTATGAGCGAAGGTGTACATTCGTTAACATTTACGGACACAGGTTGTATGTATTGATGATGTATTAGGAATAAAATGTTAAAACAGGAAGGTGAAAATATTTGTTGGTGGAAAACAAACTAATACAAAATGTAACTACAGCTGCTTTACAGTGAAGAACTTTTGTTTTTCTGTCAACCATTTCATACTTGTTCCAGAACATTCCTGGACGTGCCGTTATGCTGTTTTTTCATTTTTTCCCGCAATTTTCTGCAAAAAAAGAAAGAAAGAAAAGAAAAAAACACATTTTAGAAGGTGGAAGAGCAGCAGAGGAATATTTAAATTTACATTTAAAAACATTGACACTGACTCCACACACTGCTGCGTCCAGGGCTGTGAAGGATCAGCACAAACGAAGCGATCAGCGCCCCCTCTCCACCGGAAACTGGAGGAGAAAAAAAAAAAAACAACATCGAACATTAAAAAGTTGACAAAATAATTCACTTCCTGGTTCTCCTTAACCTTGTAGTATTATTGAATTGTATTACATGTGTAGTCGAGTATCTGAGCGCTAAATAATTCGTGTTATTAACAGAACAACAAAGACGGAGGTGAGCGTTTCCGGCGGAAGGTAGCGAACTTTTTTAACCCTCCCTCACCTAGTGGAGCCACACAAGGCACTTCCGGTCCACCTTTTACAATAAAACTACACACCCCGTTTTAAGAAATAATACAAACGAACATAAATACGTGATCACGGTGCTGGTCACGACAGTAATGCTATAATAATAATCACCGTACTTTATAAAAAATAAATAAAAAATTGTGTGGTGAAGAAAGTTCGCCAAACTGCTGGTTTACTCACACGATGGCGCTGATGTCACAGGACGCGGTGATGTGTTGGTGGCTGTATCCCTGCAGCAGTTTGCATCTGATCGGACGCTTACTGTACCTCAAACAGCAACGAGCTGCAGAAGAAGAAGAAACAAAGTTTTTGTTGTTGTTGTTGTTATTGTTGTAAATAAACCATAGCAGTTACAACATGAAGTTAACAAGATGACGTCATTTAACTGAAACGGTAAAAGAGAGCGAAGAAACGTCACCTGAGTGTGAGGTGCAGATGAAGGTGTGGAGAAGGATGAGGAGAATGAGACCGGCGCTGCGGACCATGGTGTCTGTGGACCAGTGTCTCTGTCAGTCGTGCTGACAACAGTCCGATTCCTGACCTCTTAAATAGAACACCTTCTTGGGGTTTTCCCTCATTATTCTACAGGATGACATCGTAACAGGTGGAATGTGGCGGAAAGTGAGCGCACACAGGATCAGGGAAGGGTGACGTAATAACTCACATGTCACTGCAGATATGCATGGAATTGGGTCCCTTGCTCTGGTGTAACTTATCTTCGGTGGTGATCAGAGAATTTACATGAGGGGGAACTGTAAAAATGTCAAAGTTTAGAGTCGGAAGTTTGTGTTCATCAAAGACTGAGAAGTCAAATAAAAACTCAAACAAAAACAAAAAAATAACGTTGTTATCAGTTATTACATAGACAAACGTTAACCATTAACATTCTCCTAAAATGTGAAACTGAGACGATGTATTATTAACTAGCAGTTTCTCTGCAATTACATCATCCTGTTAATATTTAATGCTGTGTTTGTTGCAGTTATGTTCAGACTCTAGTATCACTGCAAGAGTTCGTTTGTTTAAAGAAGATGAAGATGAAGCCAATTATTCAGTATTAGTGAGATATAACATTTTCACCAGGGCTGTGAAAACACCGTATGTATGGATTTATATCTAAGTTGGGTTTTTTTTCTCACCAATTCTCAGTCCAATATTCCTGGTGTTGATTCATTTTCTTCTTCTTTTCTTTCTTCTCTAGTGATTCCAAATGTAGATCCCTCTGTTCCAGTGTTAGTAACCTGATGTCGTCTCCTGCGCTTTCTTCGCCCTGCTACAATGTCAATATATATTGCTGTGCCTAAAGTACTGCAGTATATTGCAATACATCAATACATATACTGGGGATCATTACTATAATACAGTATTTGGTCTGTTTGGCGTGGAACTCTTTAATCAACAACAAACGCAAATGGCCATCGATGCAAACGAGGAAAAAAACCCAAATCAGATCAGATCTCTGTGTTGGAAATTTTTCTTCCACTAAAGGTCAGAGAAACAACGAACACACAAAAAAGAAAGGTCCCTGACTCATTGACGTTTTGCATTTCCACATTTATTGCACACACCAAAGCCATGGTGTTTGACAACGTCACTGAAGAGTGAACAAAGGTGTGAACACACACGGAAACGACTTAAACAAATAGTTTTACATATCTGCACAAAATCATTTACACTTTTCTCTTTAACTGCACTGAGCGTGAATCACCCTGGAACTGAAAAGAAATCTCTGTTATTATACATTAAATAAATATATATGTGTGTATATATATGTCTTTATACACATATATATTCATACACACATATGTATTTATATATACATACACACACATATATGTAGTCAGTATATTGTTTCAAGTAAAATTATTTTATAAATTAACTTTAAGGAATTTTAAGTTTTTAATTTTCACGTCTGGTTTAGTGCATTGTTCTTACAGTGAAAAAAACACATGACATGAATTAATTTTATAAACGCAAAAAAAAAAAAGTTGAAAACAGTGATGATAAAAAGAAAGAGAGAGAGAGTTACAAAGAGACCGGGGTGGATGGGGGGGCATCGGTGCAGCAGGGACTGGTGGTGTGTTTGTCCACATTTCCCATCATGCTTCATCCTCTGAATGTTCGCAGCTCATCATTCCTTCTCTCTCTCTCTGTGCTGTTGGATCGCCCTCCAGATCCGACAGAGAACTCCACCCCTGAAGAACAAGAACAAAAAAAAAAAAAAAAAAAAAAAGAGAGGACAGCTTCACTCAGAGAGTTTTCTGACACAAAAAATTATACTTTTTCTTATCTTGGAGCTCAGTCTGAAATAATGGGTCAGTGAAAGTCAAAGGTCAGACCACAGTAAAAACTGGACCTTTTTAAAACCTCAGACCTGAACTGGAACTGTCTCCAGAAGAAAATGATAAAGGTTAGGGATGTCCGATGTTAACTTTTGTGCCGATATTCGATATTGTCTAAACACTTAAAACAGTGTTTCTCAATTATTTTATGCCATGGTCCCCACCCTCCCAGGAACAGAAGTCCATCCGTCCCCCTCCCCGAATTGAAAGACTATTAAGGGCCTGGTAACATTTATTTATTTATCTGTATTTATCTTTAACCCCCCCAAAAATATTTTTATTTATAGAGCTTCATTTTGCCAAACCCAGGCATTGTGTTATTGAGTTTTCAGTATCGGAAAAACCGATAACGATTCTTAAAGATATTACATATTTATGCTAATATCAGGCCGATAATATCGGTCGGCCAATATTATCGGACATCCCTAATATATATATATATATTTTTTTTTTTTTTCGTTTTTCTGTGGTCAAACGACTGTGGTGAAGGAACAGTACCGAATACGGAGAAAGCGGAGGTCTTCCTTGGTGATGTCACACAGGACATCAATCAGCGTGTATTCCTCCAACACGAACTGAGACAAACACACAGAGACTCACAACATGAGTTCATCATCACACTTTCCTTTTAGAAAAACTGAGAGTTCTGTCCTGACCAGGGCTGTAACGATACACCCGACTTTAAACAATTTGAATTGTGACGCCTTTGTATTGATTTTAACTGATCCGAGACTCATCGTTACATCCCCAGTCCTGACGTCTGCAGAGCAGATACTGGACCTTATCCACAGTGTCTGGATCGGCGCCCTGCTCCTTCAGCCAGTCTACGAGCTGCTGGTCTGGTTCGTGGTCTGCTGGGATGTGGACGATGGAGGGGGGAGAAATGTCTGACGGAGAAGAAGATGTGGTTTAGAAAGTCAAACGGACTTAGGACTCAAGACTGTCCAGTGAGACAGTGATCATTAACCTGCTGGTCTGTGTCGGGCTCTGACCAACTCCACATCGTGTAACCTCTGCTGCAGCGTGGCCTTCAACACCTGCTGATACTCCTTCTCCTTCTGCAACAGCTCCTCCAGCAGTCTGCAGAGTGAACAGCAACAACACCGGCCTTCACACTCATACATGAGCACGTCGATATGTTTCTAATTTCTTATTTAATATTTAATATATTAATAAATAATATATAATTAAATAAATTATAATTAAATAACTTATATTTAATTTATAATTAAATGTTTTAATGGTGAAACTAGACGCCCTCCAACCTGGTAGTTTCATATTTAATCTTGCCCAGCTGAGCGCCCAGGTGATGGTGATGCAGGCGCTGGTGTTCGTGGGAGTGGGAGGGGTTCAGTGCAGTGGTGGCGTGGGCAGCCTCGGTCGCTCCGGTGTCGTCTGCGTGCGGAGCCAAAACTGGAGTGAACTCCGTCTCCTCCTCATCCACCTCGTCTTCTTTCTCCGCTCCTTCACACTCCGACGCCGGACCAAAGTGAGTCTTGAGTTCTGTGAAGGAAGCAGTGAAACTGTTGTACAAACATTTGACTCACTCCATGCTTTTCTTTTTTTTTAAGTCAGTGGCTGTTCAATGGTGGTCACTAGATGGCGACAGAAGCTCTAGTTAGACCTGGAATGAGGATGGTGATGGCTGCCTGCACAGCTCTGCGGATGATGTTGTCCATGGCGAACATCCAGTGAGGTTTGATGTGATGGTTCCTCAGGACTTTGTTCACCTGAGACACACGGACAGATGATGACGAATTAATAAATAAATATAATATATATGATAAACTATTTTTCTCTATAAACTATGTAAAAACATGTTACACATTGAAAAAAAATATTTAGAAAAATAAAGCTGCCTTTTCTTTAGATAGTCTAGTTTATTCTAAGCCGGCAAACAGTCGCAACAGAAAATAAAAATGTTTCACAATAAAAGCCCGTGGGATAAAAAATTAGTTTTTCAGAGATTGATTTTTTTTTTTAGGAAAGGTGTGCGAAATGAACAGACAGACTGAAGGACAAATAAAATCTGAACACTACAGTTGACCAGCGCCCCCTGTCTGAACAGCTGAGGTACGGCAGAATTACAGTTCTTATGACGCAAAGAGAGAAACGTCTCAAACACAACAACATCATCTGTTATAAAAACAGACGCTCGTGTTCTTCTGCGGAGCAGTTAGGCCGGTTACCGAGTCCTGAAAGCCGAAGAGAACCAGTTGGATCTGGTTGATGGAGGTGGAGTCGAAGTCCAGGTCCAGCTTGAGTTTGGAGATGGTGGCGGCCATGACACGTCTCTCTGGTGAATGGATGAAGTCTCGGAGGATGCAGATGATTTGCTTGATGTGGTCGAGGGACAACTGGAACTCATCGCTGCCCTGAGCGTGGACACACACACACACACACACCAATAACAACAATGATGAAGAGACAATATTTCTTTATTTTGATTTTTTTGTCTGTTTTTAAAGGGTCACGCCAAAGCTTTTGTTTTAAGATTTCAAAACTGATGCAGTAAAAATACATCGTGGTCATTTTTATGCATTTTTATCAGTTATATAGTAATGTGGTATAAATGCAAATGTAAACACACACACACACACACCTGGATATGGTTCTCTTTGAGGTTTGAAATGACCTTCTCTTGGTCGTCGTTCAGGACTTTGTAGAGAATGGCTCGTCTCTCGCTGTCCTTCTTCAACATGAACAAACCACTGTCTCTGTCCTCGGGGGAGGGGGGGGCGTTACGGTCCTCTGACACGAGCGTGGACTCTGGAACACTAACACACACACACACACATACCATGATGTTACAATTATTTCAGTCTGATGCTCAACACTTACTTTATTTACACATTCGTGTTTCCCTTGGTTACAGTGTTTGTCCAGGAGTTGGCGCCACACATGCATGTGTCCACAGCTGTGTGTCTCATAAATGGACAGACACCATTAGGTCATGTTCTAAAAGTCAGCGGTCAATACGACCACCTGTCCATCACACACACACACACCTCAGGTAGTTGGAGCTCGGTGGTTTCAGCAGGTTTTCGGAGCCGGAGTTTTTCTTCTTGTGGAAGAAGACGTCATGTTTGGAGTCGCAGTCCGGACTCACGGAGCCGTGTTCACTGCTGCTGCTCCCAGTGGCCTCACACTGTAACTGCACCGGCAGGGAGATATTGTGGATGTAGTCTGAACAGACACAAAAAGAAAAAGCAAACATGAAGAAAACAACGACACGATTCAACTCCAGTCCCCGTCGGTGTCCAGACCTGAAGGCTTGAATGCTATCTTGCTCTTTTTGCCCTTGGTGGTCTGTTTGACAAAGGTGTCTCTGAGAAGGTCCGTGGCCGTCGCTCTCTTGTGCGGGTCCGGCTCGAAGCAGCGCAGAATAAAGGACTTTGCTTCCAGAGACAGAGACTCTGGGATTTCTGGATGGATCTTGAACATTCCCACCTGAAGCACACAGACACTGAAACACTCAAATAAAATGAAATAAAAATACATTTTCTGTCGAGCATTATTATTTGATTGCTCATTTTGGAATCCAGTCTTGGACCGGATGATCACTGACATACAGGTAATCCAGGAAAATATAAGATTACACCAGATTTGCGTGTTGTAGCAGCAGGAAAAGACCATTTGAGTTTTACAAAGGCCGCTAGGGGGCAGCATTTCAACAAGTTCCAGTATCCGAACACAGCCAACGGTTCTTCTCTAACACTTTGTTTTTTTTAAAATTCTGCCTCTGCAGCTATTACCCAACACAGCGTCAATGGTCACGTGACCAAAAGTGACGTCATAGTCAAGAAAACAAAGAAGCCACGTCTCCTCTGCTGAACGTGGTCCATATACTAACTTTAAACATGGCCGCCTGCGGTTCGCCCAGCTCGTGGAAGGGCGGTTTCCCAGTGGCCATTTCTATGATGGTGCATCCCAGCGACCAGATGTCAGCAGGGGCCCCATAACCTCGAGGGCCCTTATCGATGATCTCTGGTGCCATGTACTGAAGAGTCCCTGAGAGCAGAGAGAAATGGAGGAAAAACACGGACATGAGTGAAAATATGTAGAAAACAAATAGTAAAAAAAAAAACCCCAGTCTGAACTCCTGAGCAGATAAAGAATCCAACACATCAAAACAAACAAACACACACACACACACGGACACACCCAGCTGCTAATGAAAGTTAAACACTCCTGTGTCCGTGTTTGATTAGTTAATCTAATCCCACAGCTCAGTGGCTGCTGGATGACAGATGGGGAGTCAATCTGTTTCCACGGCGACCGCAGGTTTATGAATCTGCAGCAGTTCAGACTGAGACCTATCGATAAGAAAACAACATCCAACGACTGCGTTCTTGTTGGTGTTTTAACCCCAATCCATTCAGTGATATGTGATTAACGTCGATGGTATAGAAGTTACCAGTGAAAGTTTCTGTACAGGGGTTGACCCCTGCCAAACGCTTGGACGTCCCGAAGTCGGAGATTTTCAGGACGCCGCTGTAGGTGTTGACCAGGACGTTGTCCCCCTGACAGAAGAGCAGACGTGAAGATGGAAACTGACCACAAAGACGTGGAGTCGGCGGTGGATTGAGAGCCAATCCTGGGTCAGTCCCACTGAAGGCTGACCAATACCTTAATGTCTCTGTGGACGATCTGGTTGTCGTGGAGGTACCGCAGGCCCTCCAGGATCTGCCTGGTGTAGAAGATGATGGTGGCCTCTTTGAGGGGACCCCATTTAGACGTCAACAGGGCCGACAGGCTTCCTGGTGAGGGGACAGAGTGGGGGTCCGACAGCTTTTAGTCATGACATAGAACAGGAGTGGGCAAACATTTGGCTCACGGACCAAAATGAGGTTCAAAATTTGACTGGTGGGCCGGTTCAGTACTGGGTTGGATGAAATAAAATGTACAAGAATAAAACTAAATAAAACTTTCACAGATGATTTAGCACATATAATCTCCACTGCCACCTAGTGGTATCAACAAAAATTACACTTTGTCATAATGCATAAAACAGAAGGATCGAAGTCAATCTGTACCAGACCAGCTATGAAAGCCTAGTGTTAAACATGGAACGGCATTGTTGTAATTCTTGCCCCCTAGTGACAGGGTTGTTTATTGCCGGTGGATTAGGCCGTTAAGTTTCTAAATAGTGTGTTGTTTCCGGACACACCTCCAGGCACTTGTTCCATGAAGATTTTAATGTATCCGTTCTCAGAGACAGAACCCAGGTACTGGACGATGTTCCTGTGCTTCAGATATTTGTGAAGAGCGATTTCCTCATGGAGAGGCTGAGAGTATCTGTTGAACAGGAAAGAGAAAAAAACAAACAAAACAGAAGCGCCGTGGATGCCTGTCATGTCTCAGATTTCTTCGTCCCCTCCTTCCCTCCTCCCTCTACCTGCTGTCTCTCTCTGGGATCTCCTTGATGGCGATTCGGACCTGGTTGCTCAGGTCTCTCCCGGCGTAGACGACGCCGTAGGTTCCTCTGCCCAACACCACCCTGTCGCCTGTCTCGTTGGTGTCATACTCGTACTGTTACCACGCAAACACACATCTTAATTGTTATAGGTGACAGTCAACATGGCTGACAGAAACACACACACACTCACACACACCTCCAGTGTGTCTGCTTCTCCTTCTCCTTCCAGCTCCACAGCATTTCCTGTTCCATCAGAAATCATCTCCTTCACCATGGAACAGAACCTGAAACACACACACACACACTCTGCTGTGTCATGTTGTTTACAATAACACACACACACACACTCGTCCAGGCGTGCTCTCACCGACCACTCTGTTCTTCTGTAGAGAAGTAGATCTGAAAGTCGTCAGAGTTGTCGTGGACGTACAGGAAGCTGCAGCGCTCGTCAAACTTGCTGATGCTGCAGAAATACGTTTTCTTTCAGAACGGAATATAAAACATGACCTTTTTTTTTGTTTTTCCATCTGGAAACTTCTCTCCCACCTGATTCCTTTGATGGACGATGCAGAGAAGTTCCACTCATGGATTCCTTTCTGTCAGGGAACAGTTTCAATTCAAACACAATGTTGGAAAAGACGGGAAGATCAAAGCACCGTCTAGAGTCAATGATGTACGATCACAGACTCGATACACTAAAAAATTGCGATATTTTGTTTCACAATACTGTATCACAGTTTATTGTTGCGCTTATACTATCGCAATATATCACAATATATTGTATCATTGTCCCTGTATCGTGATACATATCGCTTCGCCAAATTCTTGCATTCTTCCCGTCTTCAGTCAATATAAACAAGCTGTGAAACAGAGGTTCGGAGGTCAGAGAAATCTAAAAACTTCACAGACAGAACCGTGATACATATCGCTTCGCCAAATTCTGAGGTCACAGCGCTCCGTCTGTGACCTCATCCAGTGAGTTCACATAAAAAAAAAACGTTTTAGTCCTCACTGTCTCTGGAGGGGAAACGTGCCATATGGAGACGTTTTTCTCCTCGGCCTGGTTGTTTATGGACACGTAGGACGGCTGGTAAACTTTGGTCGGCTCCAGAATCAACACCTGTCACAAAGAAAATAAACAGCTCAGAGTCCGGCAGTTAAAGATTCATCGTTCAACAGCTCACAGTGCATCTGTACTGGGAACCGCAGTCTGTTGGTGGTTCCCTGCGTGGCCTCCACAATGATGTCCATCCAGAAGTTGAGTTTCTCGCGCTGCGGAGAGTGTTCCACCGTCTGCTTCTTGAACCTTTGAATCAGTTGCAGGTTCTGCACCACCGAGCGCAGGTACCTTCACATCAGAAAATGGAAAAAAAACAAATAAAGAAAAGTCTAAACCATGATGAGTCACAAGTGTTCATGTGTTCTTGTGTTCACCAGAGAGGGGGTTTCAGTTTGAAGAGCTTTTCTGCAGCCTGGGTGGCTTTGGGGATGTCGCTGGCTAACATGCTAACTGTGAAGAACTGGCCCACATCCCAGTAATTGTTCATTTTCTCCAGGGAACCTTTCCGTCCCAGCAGGCTGTTCAGCCTCACGCCTGCAGAGGGAGACAGAGTGCAGTTCAAAAATCAAGCATATAAATACAGTAATCAGGGGGTCTCTGAGGTCACAGGACTGTTGAGTTAAAGACTAGTTCACCTATTTTCCTCAGTTCCATAGAGCTCTCAAACTGTTGACCTGCCACTATGAGCAGAACGGCCAGGTTGATGCCAGAGTAGAGAGTAGGCTGAAGTTCAAAACCTTTCCTGTACCTGAAACAGATGTTTTTATGTTTTTTTTAAACAATTAAAAACAAAATGACACAGTTTTTAAAAGACACATTTTTTATTCTGTCCCATTACCACTGGATGGCGTTGTCTCTGTTCTTGGTGTCCTTGCAATCCGAGTCCAGAAAGATGTCCTTGTAAATCCGTCCACACAGACAGAACATGTCTGGAGCGGGATGTTCACACGACTGTAACACCTGTAACATGACCCTCAGAGCCTGCTCCCTGTCTCCAGGACTGTTTCTCCTGCACTCATGTAAAAGAAATGGATCATTATTATATTCACATGAGGATGTAGGAGAAAGTTTGTTCACTCAGACCGGGCTGGAGGCTGAAAGCTAATTTGGTTTCAAACAATGATCCTAGATCAGTGTTATTCAACCTTGGGGTCGCCTAGAATTCAAATGAGGTCGCCTGAAATGTTTTTGAGAGATGTTATGTTCAGTATTAATTTTCAGCCTGGTACAAGCTGAACTGTACATGTGATCAGGGGAAACAAATCTGGCAACACAGTATAACTAACTAAAAAACAGATTCTAGAAAAAATAAAAATGTCTCTGGAGGTTGCCAGTAATTATGTCAGGAGCCAAAAAATGGTTGGAAACCACTGGACCAGGTCCAAACAACAACCAGACAGAATCTCATCAGTACAAATGAAAGGAAACGAGAACCAAACGTATCCTTTTTGACCTGTGTTTTTTCCAGTCATTCCGACCTTGGCTGATGTTTTTACCTGTTGAGAGCGAAGGCGTAGTGGAACTGGATCATGGGCTGCGTGGCCAGATCACAGGTGGGCAACATTTCTAGAGTTTGCACCAGCTTCACCATGGCATCGTAGTCCTGATGGACAGACAGAGAACTGGTTTATCATTCAAGCTGTAAACAGTGCTGTGAACTGTGACTGGCTGTGTGTTCGGACCTGGATGTCTCTGTAGGAAAACAACAGGTTCATGACGATGTCCTGGGTCAGAACTTCGGTGTTGTCGATGCGGAGTTTGATGCGGGAGAGTTCTTTGGCCAGTTCTTCTCCCTGATATTTTTCTCTGGCTTTTCTGATGTCATTGAGCAAAGTGTCCTTAAAGGAGGCGCTGCCGGCGACAGACGGAACCACAGGTTAAATTACTGCCGTGATGGTGAATCTGCTGCGTGTGCGTGGACTCTCACCAGGACGTGACGTGGATGTCCCTCAGCAGGCTGATGAAGCGGTCGTTGAGGGGTACGCAGAGTGGTCCCAGGAGGTTGTCCCAGCTGGGCTGCATGTACTCACTGGCTCTGCGTTGGGCGTCACTTTCACAACACATGTACTCGTGGTTGGGGGTCACGGTGTAAGGGATGAAGTAGTAGTTTCCACTGGACGCCTGGAAGAACAAGGGAAATCTGTCACGTTAATTCGGGAAAATAATCTGCCAAATGTTGACACAGAAACACGTCGAACCAGGAACAGGAACCTGAACATGTTGTGATGTGTTCACTGGAATCCAAGAAATGTAGACATCTGTAATATGTTGTTCGCACAATCTCCCAGCATGTAATACACTGTATCATTGCACCTACAGTATCGCAATATATTGTACCGTAACCCCGTATCGTGATATGTATCATATCACTAGATTCTTGCTCAGTACAAAAACATCAACAATATACAAACATACAGAAAAAAAACCCAGAAACTTGCCGTATTTTTCTGTGCCACCATGTCCTGTAAAAAAGGTAAGAGAAATTTTTTTACAATTTCTTCTTTCTCTGTAACATAGACGTAACTTTGTTGTAAGGAATGATTGAGATTGTATGATGTGTGTGTGTGTGTGTGTACCTTCAGGGACTGGGCAGTATCAGGATCAGTGTCATGGTATAGGATCACGTTGTTAGCCATGTCAAAACTCTCTCTCACCCCCAGGTGGTAAAAGAGCGAGGGCTGTCGAAACACATCGCTCATATCGACCACAGCGATGTCTGCAGAGAAACACAACATATAACCACTAATATATAACTCCACGCTGCGGTCATCTCATCACCAAACACAGTCTGAGCCTCACGTTGATTAAACCTTGTGTTGTGATTAAACCTCTGTTTGAACAGATGGAGTTTCTTAGCTTCATATTCATTTCCTTGTCCCATCATTTATTCAACTCTGACCTCATCGTTATCAATAACCAACGTCGACTCAAGAGATCAACGTAAACAGACAGATCACAGAGTTGGGTTTGATCTATAGACTGTTTTCAGGTACAAGTACTACACGGTAATGAAGTACTTCCAATTGAAGACTGTTCTGGACAGACTGACCTGAAGACAGTTTCTTGAGATATATACATATATATGTGTATATATTTACACACATACACAAGTTTTCTTTTTTATACAAGATTGACCTTTAACCCAGACGGTGTACTGCACAGTTCTACATGATACTACTTCCTCCTGGTAGTTCTAGCTCACCTGCATCGTAGAACGTGTCCAACACTGACGTTTCCCCAAAGTCCAACCTCCCGAAGGTGACGGTGGTCAGCAGCGCGCTCTCGGTGTCGCAGGCCCGCTGTAGACACTGCAGAGCTCCGGACTCCGGGCTGCTCGCCATCACCGACTTCAGACCGTCGTTCAGGACGTAGACCACCCGCAGAGACCGCTGCTTGAAGGGGGGACTCGGGCTGGAGACATCGGGCCTCTCCCGCTCCCTGTCCAACGTGTTCATCCCGGCGGAGTAATCCACTCCCATGTCGCTGACCTGAGCGTTTTGTCCTGACTCCATACCGTGGATCCTGGAGGGGACTCTGCGGCTTTTGTCAAACTTCCTCCCAAGTGAAGCCTGTCACTCTTTGAGCCTCTTACCCGTCGCTTCTCCCGCAAACAAGTCGGTTCCTGAGTCTGAGTCTCAGGAACCAACATCCTTCTGAGATTATCCCGCTCCAGGAAACAGGTCTCCTGTAGAGGAGGAGGGGAGAGGGGAGGAAAGGGGAGGAGGACGAGGTGAGGGTTAGATGGAGGGAAGGAAGACAGGATGGAGAGCGGAGGTGATGAGGGCAATAGAGAGACGACAGGAGGAGGAGGAGAAAGTATCCACTGATGTGTTCCGTCTCCCTTCCTCGCAGTTTTATGGTTTGAAGTTACTCCATAGTGAGGAAAGAATTTACATCAGTACTTTTCTCTTCACTAATGTAATTAGTTCGGTTCACAGATGTCGATGGTCTTAGTTTATCTTGACGTCACACAACACGGCTTGAACGTAACTTTATGCAAAAATAAAGTGATATATTATATATATACGAAAAACAAAAATAAAAAAAAAAATAAAGTGATATATTATATATATACAAAAAAAAATTCGTTTTTTATTTTATCCTTTGTTTTTATTTTATTTTAAACACACCTCCTTGAATAAAGTAATAATAAAATAAATAAAATTCACACAGGCAGCAGCGCCGACACCACACAGGTCTGAATGTCGGCCTCGACGCTAACCATTAGCAACACAGGCTAATCAATTACCAGTATTCAGCGTTACATCGATCTATTTTCACTATTATGATGAATTTGTGTCTCTACCACCAACATGAACATAAAATATGTATCCACTTACCATTAAAAGTTTTAATAAATAACTAAATAACGCCTCGGTCGTTGTGAGTTGGTGCCGAGCATCGACAACCGCTGACTGCTGGTCTTCACCTTCGGTTTTCCTCGTTTCCAGGTTTTGGCCGAGTTTCTGCTCGTGTACATTTAGGGAATATGGTTAAAATTAAATACAGTATTGATTTTTGTGTTTTTCTAAATATTTATGTAATTTTTTCTTTTGAGTCAAAAATAGAAAAGCTTCTCCCTTGCACACCACAATATTATAACCAACAGAACGACACAATTAAATATAATACATGTAACGTTCCTAATTAATTTAATAAATCTGCTGTTCGCTGTCGTAGAGTAAGTCGTACCGCTGCTGAAGACACGGTTATCTTTTGGGATTTACTGCCACCTGGTGGTGATATTACAGAAGAACTTGTGAGGAAGGAAAATGTAAATAGGAATATCTTGTAATTTGGTGAATAAAATAAGTCAGACAGATGCTTTAATTATATATTGTCAACAAATTAAAAAAATCAAATCAACCACAGAAACACATTTTATTTCATTTCCTGATGTACAACAATAATGAAACACATAAATTAACAGAGATAAACAGAGTGACAGTGGATCAAAATGTACAAGAGAAAACAACATAGAAACAAAACAAGAACTCATAGAGGTTTTTTTTAAAACCAACACACAAATAAAACCTATGATGAAAAAAAATCAGCTGTGAAACGACCACAGTCGGAGGAATCCATCAGAAGACAAAACTAAATTCTTCTTCTGGGTTTGGACGTTCTACAGCTTTGACCTACATTTCTGGTGATTTCCCATCAAACAAAACCCCTGGGTTTAAATCCTTGTCCTCATCAGTAACAGTGGAACGTCAACACACACCAGTGTACTACAGTACCACACAAGTTTTACTTCAGATAAAAAGTACATTCACACAAACAAACAAAAGAAACAAAAAAGAAAAAATTCAGAATTCACAGAAGTTGTTCAACAAAGCTGGGAGTTTTTTCCTCCTCAACCAGTCGGACGACGATGATGATGATAATCAGCATTAGAGGAAAAAATGGTGACAAAAACAAAAGCACATTTTATATAGTGCAGACACAGTCTTTCTACAGGGACATTGACTTAGCACTGTGTCAAATATTTATCCATATTTCATCCACAAGTCTGGATCAGTGCAGTTTGACGAATTCAATAATTGATGAGAGTCCCCCTGGTGGACAAAATGAAAACCGTCACAAAGAACTGGCTCAGGATTAAAGTCACAAACAATGGCTGAAAATAAAAGACAATAAACGGAAGGTGGAAATGTTGAAAATGAAGGAAGAACTTTAAACTAAAAACTGTAGAAAAAATGTTTAAAAAATTGTACTTAAAAATGTCTCTATTTTATATTCCATATGTTATAAATGATAAAAATCAATATTTGTATTGTACCCTGTCATTATTTAAAAAAAACCCAACAGGTATGTGGGAACATTAAAAAAATAAGATATGAAAAGCAAAGAGGTGTTACCAAAATAAGGAATAAATTACTTTAAAAAATAAATCTCCATGGAAGGCTGCAGACCGATGTTTGTCCACTAGTGTTGACCTTTAATGTTGAGACTCTTAGTAGAACACATGGTTCTTAGTGAGTGCAGATGAGTCACCAGTACTTCATTATAACAAAGAAGACTTCAGGACTGTTAACCGGTCTAGAGTTTCTTCCTGTTGGAAACATTATCTCCTGCAGTAACCTGCTCAGGTCCACGTTGTCACAGCTGCCCTAACACACTATGACCACCAGGGGTTTTAAAACTTTCTCATTTTCTCAGAGTATGAATATCTGAATATCTTCAAATCCTAATCACAGAGGGGGCAGCCAACCCCAGCGGTCATTCAGTCAGGGTGTGGGGGCGGGTCACGCATAGAGAGAAACAACCATTCACACCTACATTCACACCTATGATCAGTTTGGAGTGAACACGTTGTTGAAGCATGAACATGGAAACTGCCGACAGAAACACAAGAATCAAACCTTCTCGCTGTAAGGGAACTGTGCTAACCACTGCTGCCAGTGTGGCCCAACCTGACGTCCTGGCTGTTTAGTCAAAGGCCAGTGCAAACGTGCTGCTCTGTTAGAGTTACAGTAAAAATAAAGTTACATCAGAAAACATCAACAATTTGGTCACAAACAATGAAAATCCAAGTGACAGTGACAGCAAAATTCAGCACGTGTTATTTATGTCAGGTGCTTAAACTGTATTATTGAAAAAATATTTTGTCATTAACAACAAACTCTGATGTTGCCATCCAATGAAATGGCAGTGGTGAGGAGTGGCCCTTAGATGATTGGTGTTTGAGACCCCTGGACTAGAGTGGGGTTTTAAACACAGTAATATTATTATTACTAGTACTACTACTACTACTACTACTCTGTGTAACAGCTCACCTTCACTGACTCAAATGTGTCACTACAAACTGAATGGAATTTGTCTCAGCATTAGGAAAATAAAAACATTTTATATTACAAACAGCTGAATTAGTAACTTTGGACTCAATACATGTCAGATTTCATCAAATAAATACATTTTTTCATTTTCAGACTTCGCCGTGGAAAGGATTGGCGAGTCCTGGTCTGTAGGTCCCGGTTCAGGGGCTTCATCAGGCAACAGGGTGGGTGGTAGAGGTGGGGGGGTTAATCTACAATTAGACAATGAAACAGAGTTAGCTGATTTGGTCCTTTTTTATACACCACTATAAGAGTAAGTCAGAAAAAAATGAAACAATAAATGTTGGAAAAAAAAAATTTAACACGATGTGTGTGAATAAAAAACTGGTCAGGTAAATAAACGTAGCCTGAGAACATATGAAACAATAAATGTTGGAAAAAAAAACATTTAACACAATGTGTGTGAATAAAATAATTTATGTCCAAACAGGAAGTCATCCTGTGATGTAAGGCCACACCCACGGGAATCACATGCTGCATCAACAGGAAATGATTGTGATTTTTTTTTTAACATGACATTTCATTCACCTTGGCCACAAACAAATCCCAGGAAGTTCACAACCAAATTTGTTTATTTTTGTTCTCTAATCTCTCATCTAAAAAGTACCTTCTCAGACAAGATATATAGTCTTTAAAAAACATCACTTACTGGGAACTGGATCCACCTCCATGGCCTTGGATAATCCCAGTCCAGAGTTCTGTTTCGGTCTGGCCCCCAGCTCTCTCACATCCCTGTCAGTGTTCTTGTTCTCCTCCACAGGTTTCTTCTCTTTCTCCACCTCCTCTGGTTTGTAGTAGCCTCCTTCGTTTGCCACCAGCCTCTCCACGCCCTCCAACAAGCGTCCCACCTGCGGGTGCTCCCCATATATACAGTTATTGATGACAAAGTACCGGTGCTTGCACTTCTCCAGCACCCACTGCAGGTCCTTGCCTTCTCTGCGAATGTACCTCTCGATCGGAATGGTCCTCAACACCTCGGCCCACGTGAAAACAACGATGGTATGTTTCCACACGTGTTCCCCGAACAGGCTGACGTGCTCCTCGATGCGAGCACGGTCCACGTCGGTGAACATACCCACAGGAATGACCAGCAGGAAGGCGTGGGGTCCCGGGGGGCAGAGAGCTGCTCCTCTGACCAGCTCCTGTTTATAGGAGGGAGGGGTATCTTGGGCCGAGAACCATCCCGGGGTGTCCACGACCGTCACCTCTCGACCATCCACCTCCGTTTGCCTCTTTACGCAGAACTCCGCTGCTCGCTCCAGACGAAACTCCTCTCGGCCTATGATTGTGTTCCCTGTCAGGCTCTTCCCCGGCCACCTCCAGCCCAGAACCACCAGGCGGATTTGATCCAGACGGATGGCTGCCTGGGCGGCTTTCTTCTTCGCCTCTTCTTCCGTTCCTGCAGCATCTCTGGCTGTGGTAAAGAGGTTAACACAGAGTCACAGTTAGGCACTATCAACAGGAACATCTCGTTTTGTTATAGTTATTATATCACGTGAATCTCGTTGTTATAGTGGGAAGTCACATAATCTAGAGATGTGCGATGTACTGTGGATGAAAGGTGAAATTAATTAATTATGGGTCAGTTGATATTTTTATATAATAATTAAAATGTCCGACAATCTCTGGAATAAGTTTACATATTTTAACACCCTGTAAAACATTAACTATCAGACTAGGAACATTATCACAAGTGTAATGCTAGCTAATCAATGCTAGTTTGTTCAGGAATACAGGGTTTACTACTGTATCATGTATGGAATATGTTTTTAAAAATGGACAAAATATTCTTAATGGGTTAGCAAAGTTACTCTTGAAAGTCCATTATGAGTATTTACACTGTTCACATTTATATTTATATATATTTATGTGGGTGTGTGTATAAAGGGCAGTTGGTTAAGGTGGGACATTGTTTCCGGAAAGATATTGTAAAGCTAAACGGTAGGTTTTAATGAAGTTGATCGAACTCATGTCGACAATACTGATTTAAAACTTAATTAACCTGTCCCTAACCTACTAACCTCTGACGTTTCCTTGTACGTGTCAAACATGTTACAGTCCGGTTTAGCCTGGAAAGCGTCCTCTGCTAACTTTCCGCGCTAACTTTGATAACCTCGAAAACTGGTCATTTTTTTTAAACACAACAATTGTTTCAGGAACAA
The DNA here is from genome assembly GCF_000523025.1 of Cynoglossus semilaevis. Classification (NCBI taxonomy): domain Eukaryota; kingdom Metazoa; phylum Chordata; class Actinopteri; order Pleuronectiformes; family Cynoglossidae; genus Cynoglossus; species Cynoglossus semilaevis. The sequence goes on along the minus strand of NC_024309.1, from coordinate 15,012,761 downwards.
TATGTACACATTACTGACTTACTTGTAGTCGGTCGTGGTTTGTTTTCTGCCATTGTCTGTGTTTTTTTATCCACAGTAAGAGTCAGTTCCAGGTGATATTCGTTTTTTGGGCGGACACTTCGGTTGACTGGAGGAGGACTTCCTCTTCAAGAGAGCATCAAGTTAACCGTGATAAATGTGTGCGTACTTCTTGTAACGTTTCAAAATAAGAGCATGTGGCCGGAAGTTGTGTTTTTATGGTTTAATCATGTGTTTGACAACACTTTGTTTACCTTCCTATTTATAATTGACGCATAACCGACGAGTTTCTGTTGTGCGTTTTACATGTCCTATAAAAATCTACAGTATATATATTTTAAATATTATGAATAAAATCAAATGTATCTTAAAGCTGAACTATTAGTGACAGGACTGCAGTCATTCAGAGTAGCAGAATAGCAAGACAATACACAAAGACACTAAACATTATGAATTATTTTATTGTTGAAAAGTGAAAAGCGTTCTATTTACATGGTGTGTGTAATGTGTAAGCCTATTTACAGGGATCAAAAATACTACACAGCTATTTGCTCTAGGAAAAAGAAACTACCTAGTTTCAAACCTTGAGAGCAGGAAGTAAAAGCTGAAAAGCATAGTAAATGGCAGATTGTGAATTCCTTCATTCATTCGAAATATTTCATTTCTTAATAAACACAACCTTTGGAGTCCATTATAAGATTAAAAAAAAAAAAAAAAAGTTCTTCCCTTCAAAATTAAAAGAAAAATCTGAAGTCCTCCTCAGGAAGTGCGATGCTGATTTATGGTGCTTAAGTGGCCCAAGATGCCAGCATACGCATATCGTCGTCATCTTCAACCCTCTTCTTTGTTGCTGCAAAATAAAGAAAATTGTGTTAATGAACATACTCCCAGATGGTAAGTAAAAACAGTTGAAATAAAACAAAACACTTCTGAGTCATCCAGGCTTTGAGTCTTCAGATGGCCAAAAAAAGCATTACTTTGTGAGTATCACCAAGAGTCCCAGAGGCACAGAGCAATACTTTTATATTGCTCATCAATTACAAAAACTCCTCTGACTTACTTGTGCGATGACTGGGCCGTGTTGAAGGCAGTTTCATAGCTGGTGCACTGGGCAAATCACTGATGCTCTCCTCAAGTGCCTCATTTTCCAGTTCGGCCAACTCTGCCATGAGCTCATCCTAAAAACAAACAATTCAGAAAATATTTGAGCAAAAACCAAGGGAACAGATAATATTCAAAACTAGTGGTTCCCAAACTTTTACTATAGCACCCCCTTTTGTTCCCTCCCTAACACTCTATTACATAGGAATATGTCGAAAATTTCTTTTACACCTTTGAGCCACCTTTTGCTTTAAATAAACAACACAAAAAAGATGAGAGAGATAAATAATTTGTGAACCTCATCAAACATCTCTCCAGAAGGTCGAGAGATGGCATCGCTGATCTCTTTCGCCAAGTCCTGCTGCTCGTTGATGTCATCCATCAGATCATCGATTTTGCCAATGTCCCTGAAAAATGACCAGACAGATTTACAGTAGGAAAATAAAATAAAAAAAAATCAACGTGGCCCCAAATTCAAACCTCCAGAGGCATTTACCTATGAACATTATTCAGTTTTAGCAGCTAACACTAAAAGACAGTCTGTTTAACTGGAAGCAGATTTATTCAATTTAATTTTAATGTTTGACAGAGTATATCTGTCTGTTTTGTCATAACCTTTTAGACCAGAATTGTAAAATATATATAAAAAATTATTACCTTCAGATAACAGTCAGGTATCATGCATTGACTCCCAAAGTGAAGAGATTTTATCCCTTATAAAAATGACCTTTACTTTGACCTTTGCCAAAGGTTCTTACGTACGTGCTCTCGTGGATCCTCTTCATGGCCTTTGCAGCCAGACCCATGTTCTTCAGGACCTCTGTGTTGGTGTGCGAGTTCTCCAGGGCTTCTCTCTGGAACTCGATGGTAGACAGCGTCCCATCGATCTGGGTGAGCTGCTGCTCCAATCGCTTCTTCCTCTTCAGCGCCTGCAGGGCAACTGATAAGGAGAGACAGACTTTAGATCACGTTGATACTTTCACACCTTTGCTCTGGTTAAAACTCTCCTGTGTTCTTAGACACACAGGGTTCCACCCTCCATCGGATTATTTTTAGACCGGGGTGAATCAACAGCAAAGAACCACAGGGTTTGACATGTGAACACACAGGAAGGTGGGACACAATAACAGTGTGTTGTGTTTATGCTCCATTAAAATGATCTTATAAGTGAGTCTTTTCATTTGTCTGTGTTGGAAAACACCACGGAGCAGGTATTTCCATGACTGAATAATCAAACAAATGTGCATTTGATTCATACGGCTCATAAAATGAGGTAAACACCATAAAAAAGGCTTTAAATATCCCGTGTCCATCTGAGTTCCAAAGAGTCACAAAGAACACATTTAAATGGACAAAAATCATTTAAAAAATCAGTTAAAACATATCAAACAAAAAATATATAAAGTCTAACCAGTTTGAGACATTTTTTGTTGTTTTTGCAGCTCTTCTACTTAAAGTCAGTTGTTTGTGGATGAAACAAGACATTTACGCTCAAGTTTGGGAAACATACTAACGTTTTTGCAACAATTTTCTAGCGTTTCTGGAGCATACAGGTATAAAATAAATAATAACACAAACAGAATGTTTTAAATAATCATTCACTGCAGCTTCAAACGTCATGTAGGAGACTTTTACTGGTTGTTATGACAGAATTCAGGTCACGCAGCCAGGATCGGTTCAGCTGTTTTTCTGAATGGTTTTTTTTTGTGTTTTTTTTAATCTTACCTCTCTTGTTTTTGGTGCCGTGTTTCTTGGCTATCATTAGCTCCTGTTCTATCCTCTTCTCCAGGTAGTCCTGCTTCTTGGTCAACATTTCCTCCGTCTCTCGGAGTTTGTGGATGGCCTCCTGAGGACTCGGACCTCCTCGGTGCTGCTTGGATTTGGACTTGGACGAGCTCGAAGAACTTGAGCTGGAGCTGCCCTTGAACAATTTCGATATTTTGCTCATTTTCAAAGCTGTTTCTGTGCAACAACACTGTAGAAACAAGAGCTCAGACAACCACGGTGCTAAACTGAACTTTCCCCCGTCGACGGTGGACTGGTTCTTTCAGACGGGTGTGTTTGTAGCAGATCGGAATTTCCTGTTCGACGGCTTTATGGTTTCTATTCAAACCAGCCATTGAACGCACCACACCTTTCACCTGAGTGACGTAATGACACCTGACGCCCTTCAATTCCTGTTTCATCCTTGGACATCTGTACCCACGTGACCGGACTTATATAGTTAATTCAATAAATAAAAGCTATTTTTAAAATTACTATTATAGATTTGCATAGTATGCTGTGAAAATTCACGACGAGAACATGGGAAGGAAGATTGTATTTTATGATTTGAATATTATTATTTGTTGTAACGATTATTATTCTGTTTTTTAAATTTGTAAATGAGCATAAATGTATCATTAACAACATTATTTATCTTTTTAATTTTACACAATTCCAAGTTGACGGCGTAATTAATTTCATTTTCATTGTATTTTGCCAGTTTTATACATAAATACATAGAAAGTCTTTGTGTAATCACGTGACAATAGTTTCGGGGTCAAAGTTCGTGTTGACATCCTCAGCGTCGCGTCAAACAAATGGCGGAATTAGACGTCGGAAAACACTGCCAGGTGGACTCCTGTTTTCTAAAAGGTCTGTCCAAACCTCACATTAGTTATGATGACTAACTTTATAAAATGTGGCATTATTGTCTGTGTCGTTGTTGTAAAAACAGAGCAGCTAGACACACGGTTAGCCTAGCTAGGTGAGCTAACCGCTATCTGCACAGGATTTGAGAAGTAGTCAAGTGTTATTGCCGGTGCTCCTCGTGAAAAGTGTCAACCAATAATTCATTGAAAATCTCTCCTGACTTTTTAAAATTATTTAAATATGTGTGTTACGGAAATAATTCAAGACATAACGTGTAAAGTACAGTTAAAGTTGTTATGTTGTGGACCACAGCTATTAACTATCGGTTTATTTTCCCCTTTCGTCTTTTTCTTTGCCTGTACCATCGATACGTCCATCATTGTTCTCTGGGGTCTCTTCTTATTTCCATCTACGACCTGATGAATTAATTAATAAGGGTTGAAACCAGATTTTATTTTATTAAACGCCATGGAGGATATGAACGATACGTTTGTAAAAACAGTCTCAGTTAATGCAGTCATTCATTCATTCTTTTTTTTTTTTTTGTTTTTCTACAGATTTCCTTCCATTTATCTGCGATTCCTGCAGTGGTGTTTACTGGTAAGTTTTAATTTAAATTCTGAGCAACAGATGAGACATGGTGTCAAATATAATCCTGATAATACAGTAGGTTCACTTAATAATATAAGTCTGTGATGAATCGTATTAAATGTTTTCTTTCTTGCAGCCTCGAGCACAGAAGCAGGGAGTCCCACTCCTGTCCAGAGGTGAGCTGCACTATACGTGTTATGTTGTTGTTAAAAATGTTATGATTCTGTGACAAGAGTAGCATAAACTGTTCACATTCTTTAGATTAAAATTTCACATGCCGTTCCGTTCCTGTAGATGATCTAATCTGACCTTGCAGGAGTCGGCGACTGGAGAACAGAGTGAACCGCGGGCGGCTGGTGGTAGTTCCAGTTTTCCGTGCTCATTCACAGACTGCAGAGGAAAAGAGTTGCTGCCTGTCATATGTCCACAGTGTGAAAAACATTTCTGTTTAGCGTAAGTTTAGTTAATTCTTTCAATGTTTTCTATTGTAAGATGACATTTTTATTGTTTGCATGAATTGTAGTTCTCTTGCGTGATCCATGAATGCAATCATCGTTCATAACTTTCAGCCATCGTCATCAGGATGATCACAAGTGTGAAAAGTTGGAAGTTCAAAAGCCTCGAATGGCAGCTACAAAGGAGCTTGTGCAAAGGATTGTGGGTCAGCGTTTTACACATGGTATTGTAAATGTGCCAGACTTTATGCATATTTTGCTTAACATTTGTGTAATTTTAAAAAAAAATTCAGAATCAAAGGATGGGTCCAAAACTAAAGGACGTAAAGGGGCAAAGAACAGTGCAACTGCTGCCAAGGTAGCATTGATGAAACTGAAACTGCATGCTGCAGGAGACAAAGGACTTCCACAGGTAAACGTCATTCTCACATCGTTGTCTTCAGACGTCCTCGTCCTGTTACTGACTGATCTCCGGTTTTGGCCTTTCAGACAGAGAGAACCTATTTTCAGGTATATCTCCCCAAAGAATGTAAAGCCTCCAGCCAACCCATGTTCTTCTGTTCCAAATGGAGTGTAGGAAAAGTGGTGGATTACGCCGCATCTCTGGCTAGCCTAAAAAACAACAACAACATACTGACAGCCAAGGTAACACACAACACTTTGTTTCCTTTTTATGAAACAAACCTTTGGTGTTTTCTCATGACTTTTATCTGCTGATGGTTAGTTAATGTTTCAAAGTAATTTTTACTCCTAAACTGAGGTCATTCTTGGGTTTGCAGAAGCTGCGGTTGTGCCACCCTCAGTCTGGGGAGGCAGTGCCGATGGATGTCACCCTGGTCTCGCTGCTGTCTCACCCAGAAACTCCTCTGTACAACGGGGGTAACGTGATACTGGAATACCTGGACAACGAGTGCACAGGCCTAGAAGATGTGTCAGATTATATCACTCCGACATAACAAACTCAACAGTTCTGCAGATAATGGTCTGGTTTTTTATCAATAAAAGATTTTAATTTTAAAACCCTGGGCTGTGGTGGTGCATTCTCATGTACTAATACAAATATAAACCAAATGATTAGTGGAATAGATTCTGTTAATACTCAC
>NC_024309.1:14981926-15006768 GCF_000523025.1 Cynoglossus semilaevis | reverse complement strand
ATATATATATATACACACATATATACTCAGTGCACTATGTACACTAAGCAAGTATAACATGGAAGTGGTTACTTGTCTCTAGTTGTCATCGATAATTATATTGTCTATTACATGGACATTATCACATTACATTGTAGTTTTTTGTATTTAAAATGTAGGCTGTTCAGCTTTTCTACAATATTCAGAATTAGGAAAAATAAAATTTCTTCTAAAAATATTTAAGTCGTAAACACCAGCTGAACACGACTTGTTTTTCAGTCGTAGTCTCATGACATTTGGCAGAGCTTCAGTCCTGAGACAGACGAGCCAATTTTGACCAATGACGGGAGAGACTCCTGGAGACGGACAGGTCAATGAGCCAATAGAATCAGGGCGTGATTTAAGAGTGGGCGTGAATTCAGTGGCCACATATATATTGAAAGGGGCCGAGCTCGCTCACAGTGGGTTCCGTTGTTTTGGAGAGAATAGGACTATTGCTGTACTAAGAAGAAAGCTCGAGCAGCTTGATTATTTTATTCGGCGAAAGTAGCTCGTTCGTCGCTATATTTTGATCGAGTCGCTTAGTAAAACGGCGACTTGATCCAACTAATCCGATTTGCGTTGTGAATTTAGGTGGAAAGGGATGCCGCTGCAGACAGACTCCGACGGACGACACCAGTCTCTGGATTTAATTTCATCGCATTTAATCGGAAAGAGCAGTTTTTCTATAAATTTAAAAAGCCTCAGAATAAGCCGTTCTCGACCGAGTGCTTGTGTGAGACACTTAAGCTCGAGTACGAACTAAAAAAAAAAAGCAGCTTCCGTTGCGAAGTTACGAAAACGGGACGAAGGTATTAAACGAGCGTATTGCTAATTTAGCTTAGGCTAACTGTGGACGCAGCGATAAAGCGAAAGGAGATCGTTAACCTCTGTTTCAGTGAAAGAAGACACGCGTCTGTGGAGTGGTTTATTTCGTCTCCTTCAGCTGCCGAATAAAGTAGTCGGTGAGTGTGACCGTACGTTTATAACCTCAATAATTGAACCAGGAAGACGATTTATGTCAACTTGTATTGAGAGGGAGTGGGGGAGGGGCACTATTTTACATCAACAGAGGAAGCTGGCTTACCAGTAGGGGCGCTGTATCACCACTTTACACAGTAAATACATTACATTATCATTGTAATGGCTTGATCCGTGCAACATAAATATATAAAAAAGCTGCAAAGTATAATTATGACAAGTATTCTATTGTGTTAACCCACGTTAACGATGTATATTACCACTGTAAACATCCCTGATACTAGTAATAATCGTTAGAACACTAATAATACGAGTGTTACTACTTGTCTTTATTAGAAAGAGATTTTGATTTTTTTCACCCCCCAAAAAAGAATTCCCAGCAACAGAAAACTTAAGTTAAGATCGTTCTCAAGGTCTTCATTGATAATATAAGGTCTTGTGAAGACATAAGAAAAAGCTACCAGGACACAGCTTTAAGACGCTGCAAAAGTTGAAAATAGATTTTTAAAAATGCATAAATAAACTAGTGCTAACTTGCGTAACAACAACAGTTTGTCTGTTTTGGACTGTGAAACATTCCTTCAGTACCTGCCGTTTCTTTCAGGCATCTGTCAGATGGACAGAGTGGAATAGAACACTGACATTGTTCCACTTGTAAATATTTTAAACCTCCTTTAATGGTAAAGCAGAAACCAAACACTTGTGAAAATAAAGTCACAGAAGAGGAAGTAGAAATAGACAAAAGGGTGAGAGAGGGAGGGAGGGAGATAGAGAGAGAGTCCACTTAATGATAGGAATAGAGCTGAGGTAGAGAGAGAGAGCAAACAAAGAGGCCATACTGGTTAACTTAGAAATGATAGACGACTGCAAATCAGTCGGTAGTTAAACTTTATCATCACTTATTTTTATCCCAGTGTTAAATAAACAGTGTCCACAGACTAGTCCTTGATCCTTTGAAGTTCTACGCCATTAGACGTTTCACTACAGCAATAATGAACTGAGGGTGAAAATATTTCAAAAGATGTGACGCTGTTGTCTTTTAATGATACGATACACTTGGTCACAAAAACAAGGAAGAGTTTCTGTGTTGATTTGACAGTTGGTCCAGCTTTAAAGCCTCAGGACGGTCCTGTTTAGTCCACAGATCAGAGACGTTGAGGCGATGGAAGGACAGAGGACAGATGTGTTGTATTGCAGCTGCTCTAGAACATGGAGAACACAGAGAGAACTTTTCAAAAAAGTGCATCATCTCTCCACTGTGATTAGCTTCTCCACACAGTAACATATTCAGGAGCTCGAAGAGGAACGCTGAGACTCGGACCGGTTCTTCTCCCACATGACTCTTTAACACTTTGTGTTTTTCACACAGCGATGAAACTGTTGGAGAACTCCAGCTTTGAGGCGCTCAGCTCCAGGCTGTGTGTGGAGACGGGAGAGTCTCACATTCTGGGCAGGTAAGTTGCACAATATGTTACGTAAATGTAAACAACTGTTTACAGAGGCAGACATCGACGTTTGTCGAGGCTGAGCAGAGGGTGGCGCTGTGGGAGATGTCAAGGTTGAGGTTAAGGATAAGATGAAGGCAGATGATTGGCTGTGGTGACGTCTAAAGATCCTGAAACCAGAGGAGCTGAGATTGTTGGTCCGACATGTTTAAAAGTTAATCTCTGTGTCACCAAATCAGAATCCATGGATTAAAAAATAATTAAGTGGGAGGTCAGAACCAGGCCTGCTGTATATCCATTAGTTCACAGTGATTAAATCACATCAGATTAAAGTTGCAAGAGTGGGCAAATAAACAATAGAACTCAGACAGTTTGGGTTTGTTTTTTTTGTACTCGCAGATAAGCAGTTCACACATACTTTCCCCAAACTAGTAAAGTAACAGAACCTCTGAGGGTTTGTGGAGTAAACACAGCAAACACACCACTAACCAGCTGAAAACCAAAAAACAAACTACAACAAAATCAAGTTGTTGAACAAGAACTATTTTTTCCCCTGGGCCACGTATTTGGAAACTTTCCATTAAACCGATGAAGTTTGTGGGCCACAATGTGGGGCGTGGCCCAGTCGTTGACAGATCATAGGTTTACATGAGGACAGTGGAGCAAACTAGTAAAAAAAAAAACACGTTATGCAATAACTTCATGATAACAGTCTGCTGTACTGAGAAAACCCAGTTCACCTCTGGGCTGAGCAGAAGGTTAATGAGTGACAGTCGGTGTTTTCCACACTGAGCCACAGCCACCGTGTGGTCACGGAAACATTTGCAGTGAAGAGAGTTCAGAGGTAAAATGTACATCGTCTGCATAGAAGGATTTAAAAACCAAGTCGCTCACTTTCACTCAGCGCCACATTCTGACCAGTCAGGTGTTGTGGGGGCAGATCAGCTGTGAGTTGTGGATGGAAAAACTGGGGCAGTTATTTTCACCCCCGCCTCACCTCAACACCTCCACCACTGTGTGCGTGTGTCTAAATATGATCTGCCAAGGACAGAGTCTGAGTTGAGTCTTAACTCAGGACGGCTTAAGTTGCTCAGCTTTGGCTCTTGCATAACCTCCATGAAGGAGAAAGGAGTGGCGGGGGGGTAGAGGGGGTCAAAATAAACAAGTGCACCAGCGTGTCACTGCACGGAGCCGTCTGACCCAGAAACATGACGAGGCACGCTGCGGAAACTTTTGACATGGTATCATTTTATGTCAGCTGTTTGGTTCAGATAAGACTCAGAGTGAACAGTTGAGGCTCAAAGACTGAAAGGTTGTTTTTCAGACAAATTATAATTAAAGAAATTCACGGGTTTTCATTAAATAGTTTGAACAAACTTCTTTTGTTTTTCTTAAAACTTTAAATGTGTCTTTTCTCCCCCAGGATCGAGAGCTACTCCTGTAAAATGGCAGGAGATGATAAACATATGTTCAAGCAGTTCTGCCAGGAGGGGGAGCCACACGTCCTGGAGGCTCTATCTCCCCCTCAGTCCACCAGCGCCACCAGTCCTTCACAGTGAGTACTGCAACCAGAAGGTTAGAGACATTTTGTGGTTCAGAGAAATCACTTCCTGTCTGTGTGTCCAGACTGGGGAAGAGCAGCGAAGACGGCGAGAACCCTCTGAGTGACAAGTGTTGCAGGAAGACACTCTTCTACCTCATCACCACACTCAACGAATCCTTCAGGCCGGATTACGACTTCAGCGCGGCGCGAGCCCACGAGTTCAGCCGAGAGCCCAGTCTGAACTGGGTGAGTCTGAGCGTCGCTGTGACGCCGCTCTTGAATTTATTCAAACCGTGAGATTAATTTTCTGTCATCGTCCACCCGCCCTCAGGTGGCCAACGCTGTGAACAGCAGCCTGTTCTCAGCTGTAGGTGAGGAGTTCAACTCCCTGGGGCCGGAGCTGTGGAACGCCATCGACCAGGAGATCAACCTGCAGGGCTGTGACATCTACAGGTACGAGTCATGCTGTAGAGGACGTATGTACACAAGTACATAAATATATTTCAAATATATTTCCACACGTGTGTCACAGCTACAACCCCGACCTGGACTCCGACCCCTTTGGTGAAGAAGGAAGTCTCTGGTCCTTCAACTATTTTTTCTACAACAAGAAGTTGAAGAGAATCGTTTTCTTCACATGTCGCTCTGTCAGGTCAGCAGCAGTTTGTTGTTTTTTTTTAACCTTCTTTATAATAAAGCGTCAACATTGACTCCTGGTCACATTGATGTCGTTGATAAACTGCAGCGTCCTGAGCGGTTACGGCCGTGACAGTCTGGACAACGAGCTGGACATGGAGCTGGACGATGAGGAGGAGTTGGACGGCTTCACTGAGGACAGGTCAGGCCCAGAACCACGGGTTTGTTGCCACACTTTTATCCTTTTAAAAATTACACAAAGATGATTTTTTTTTTCCTCTTTTTTTTCCCAGGTGCCCCAGAGCTCTGTGTGTGTAACCGAATCCAGGTGCCCCTCCCAACCCCCCGTGTGGACTTCCCCTCCTCCGTGTTTTCACTTCATCACTCCGTGTGTTTTAAAAGTCATTTGTTTTTTTAAGGACGTGGTTGCCTCGTCCTGAAGCCATGTTTCGCACCTTTAAAGATAACTGCATGTTTGAATCCTGCTCCCTCTGCTGGCAGGGTAGTGCATATACAGTAACATGGCGGACATTTAAAAAAAGAAAAACAGGATGGCGACGTTCCTGCGGCAGCTTCACGCTCTTTCCTTCTCCAGTGTGGTTTCTGACCCCAAGCACAGTTTTGACATTTTCACTCGCCACGTTTTCAAAGAGACCACAGAGAGGACGTCCGAGGAGGTCTGGACACGACTGGGAATCCGAGAGGAGTCCTGACGCGACACCAGCACCATCAAACATTGATTTTTAATCGTATTCCATCCTGGGACGGACAGGGTCGGGGTCAGAGGTCAGCGGTCCAGACCCTCTGTCATGTTGTGTTGCTTTTCTGTGACAGTGACGTTACTGTGAGAACTCTTTTTTTGGCACTGAGTTTGTAACATTTTTTAAGTGTATTTCAAGTCTGTAACTTGTCAGACAGAAGTCGGTCCCAGCTTTGAAATCATATCAGCGTTTCACTGCTTCTGTTTTACTCATTTTGTAGCTTTTGTAGATCATCTTCATCTGTTCCTGGTTGACCTTCACTTCTAAATGCCCGTCCTGCCAGTGTTTTCTTTGCTCATTACCTCAGTGCAAAGGTGTCATTGAAAAGTGAATGTATAGAACAATTTTAGAAGAAGAAAAAAAAACAAAACAGCGTATTTACCAGAAAAGTAGCAGAAAATGTGCTCGACGTTATTTTTTAGAAGTGAAGTTCTTTCTAAAGTTCTATAAAAGCAGGTGGAACTGTTTGTTTCTTTTAACGGCTGATATTAATGTCAATAAAACTGACGTTGGAGTCTAACTGCGCCTCTGCTGGACATCTGAGGGAACTGTCCCCACAAAAGAAGCCAAGGTGGCAATAAAAAGTTTAATTCAGAAAATGTTTAGGATGCAGTCCAACCATCGCTCACACACAAACACAGCACCAATGATCAGATGTATATTAATGAAGGAGGAGCACATTCATAAAAGCAAAAAATAAAAAAAAGAATAAAATTACATTTAAAATGCACTGATAGTTGTTTACATTTAAAACACTGGTTTTTCTTGCTCCTGGAATCACATTACAGCCATAAAAAATAAAATAAATAGCTGAAGTCATTTCCGTTGGTTCCTGGGAACCGATTGCTGAGAAACTTTTGCCAACACTTTGAAATGGAGACGTTCTGGCATCGTAACAAACACACACACACACACACACAGGCTCAAGAGTTCAGTCCTGCTGTGGGAACAAGCACCGACCTGTGCAGCTCAAGTGGAACTGAAGGGATCAATGTAACAGTGAAGAGGTGAGAACAGAACCGTGAGGAACCCCCGAGGAGTTCTGTGCAAAAATAAAAAAACCCAAAACAACTGAGGTGAGGTGCTGCCGTCACCTTTAAGGCTGGTTCCACAATACTGCTGAGAATCCCTTTCTTTGTCCTGGATAATCTGACGCAAACACACACACACACACACTAACAGAGCTCCACAAAAGTAAAAATCAAAAAATCAAATTCAGTTCAGCTGCAATTCTCCACTGGTGGAGAGAATCATGTTGTTTATGGCAGACTCTGAAATGATGGTTCAACACAACATGAGAGTGATCAGTGTCAGAGGTCCAGACCCTCCAAAAACAAACCCACCATCTGTGCCTTCAAACCAGGTCGGTCCATTCAGAAGCTCCAGTTTGGCAGAGAATGTGAAAAGTTCCACTGAAATGTCTGTGTTCCTGAACTCTTCAGTCTGCAGAGGTCAAAGACCAAAATGGATAAAAACAAGAAAACAAAAACGTAAACACAAGCCAGCTGTCACGCCGCCATGTGGTTGGTTCAGGTATTGAAGCCATGGGTGGCTGAGGGAGGGGCTATCTGAGGCCAGCTCTGGAGGTCATCCACTCAAGACCTTGACATAAACTGGGAGAAAAAAAAAAAAAAAGAAGTGCAGATGTTGGTGATGGAAAAACTGGGTCAGTTCGTGTTAGTGCGCAGACACGGACGTGTGAATGTGTGTGTGTGTGTGAGAGAGAGAGGGAAAAGTGGAAAAGATCTCAAGTTTTTCCAAAGTTCTAGGACATAGCTCAGGACAAACAGTGACATCTGGCGGTTGGAAACTGTTGTTTCGTCAGTTTAGATGACCTCAGCTGAAAAACTTCACATCCTCAATAAGTTGTTTTTTTTTAAATAAGTGTTTTGTTTTTTTTTCTCACACCAGGAGATTCCATTTGTGGGAAAACCCTGAAAAAAAGTTTGTTTCCATGCTGCACCTTTTAAGGTGGACCAAACTGGCAACCCTACAGTTACATTTTTTTAAGGTGGAGCAGAGTTCACTTGCTGTAACGTTTTACAACTGTCCCAGAAAAGGCCTCTGGTCCAGGATTTGATGCCTTGAAATTTAGAATTTAGTTTTTTTTTCCTGGGGAACATCAAACAGAACTGTGACCGTGTTTTTATCATCAACTGTTTTGTTTTTTTTCCTCATCCTGTCTCGTTATCTCGCTGAGGAGTCGTGTTTTTAATCACGAGTCTGCCTGAACTGATGAAGTCAAACCAGATGTTTGGACCTGACTGAGCTCCTGGAACCAGATCAACCTCTGATCCTTCAGTTCATCAGAATACCACTAACTCTGTGTGTGTGTGTGTGTGTGTGTGTGTGTGAGAGAGAGAGAGTCTCACCCCTCTCCTGTCAGAGCGCAGCAGGACTGTATGTGCCAGGGGTGGTCTTTGATGGAGCTCAGAGTGAGGTATTTGGAGATCTCCGCCGCCGACATGCAGTCCTTCATGTCCTGCTTGTTGGCGAATATGAGGACGGCCGCCTTCCGCAGGTCCTGAGGGGGGAAAGACGGAGAAGAGTGAGATGACGTCCTCGACCGGGTCGCTGGACTCAAGACGTTTCCGTCTCCGTTTAGGAAGGAAAAACCTGCTGGAGAAAGTTTTTACCTCGTGCGCCAACATCTTGTAGAGCTCCTCTTTGGAGATGGCCAGCCGCTCTCTGTCGGTGCTGTCCACCACCAGGATGATGAACTGAGGCGCAGGAAGAAACAGAGGAAAAACAACAGTCACACCCAGAGCTCTCTCTCTGTTCAAAGGAGGTTTACAGCAGCACAGCAGGCACTCAGCTCCAGAACCAAACAATAGACGGTGACGAGCGCCGCACTAAAACGCCCTGCATTAAATGACACCCCTGTGAATGAACCCCCTCCTCCTCCTCTACCCCCCCACCTCCTGCCCTCACCCTCCCACAGACAAAAGACCAAAGGGCTGTGAACTCCGTCAGAGACGACTTCAGGACACAGACGGTGTGAAGACTGGGAAATGAACCAGTCAACACGGGCCGTTAGTAAAACCAGAGCAGAGTTAACAGTTTGACCTGGAAAGACTGTGAACAACGTTTGTAGATTTACAAAGAGATTTAAAATTCAGATTTTAAAAAGTCTCCAGTCCACACTCGCCGAGAACAACACCACCACCTTCAGACCACCTTAACACACAACACCTTCAGACCACCTTAACACACACTTTATAACCACCTTAACCTTCTCCTCCTGGGAATCAATTAAGAACTTCTGTTTGTGTTCCTGAACCTACTGCCCTCCCGGGGGGTAATTTACCACAGAGGGCAGTCCAATGCTCCTGTGTCAGGCCTTGACCACTAGGGGGCTTTACAGATGAATACAACACAGAGAGTCATTTTATTTACTGGACTAGCGGAGGATCTGGACCACCTGGAGGACCCCTCCCACCTGTTGGGTCTTGAGGTCATTTTCAGACTCAGCTGTGACATCACAGCGGTCAGTACTGTGAATACTCACTGACATGGTACTGACAACATGATACTGTGTGTACGTTTTTTTCCCCATGTACTTTGAGTGCAGCCCCTGGTACAACCTGTACATGAAGTACTACACTGAGACACATCCTGTTCTATTTCACACAAACAGAACAAAAGAACGCCCACACACCCCCCTCCCCCCCCCCCCCCCCCCCCCCCCCCCCCCGCCCACTCCCAGCTTTAAAAACACGGTCCCACACTGACCCTGGCTCTACATTTCAGACGGGGCCTCCTTTGTGAAAAGCCTGACCTCTGACCCCTGCTGGCATCTGTGCCGTGAACAAACACACCAGCTGCTGCTGCCGCTGCCCCCGTGTTTCCCTCTCACCTCCGTGTTGGAGTAGTAAGTGTTCCAGGACGACCTCAACGACTCCTGTCCTCCGATGTCCCACATCAGGAAGTGGGTGTTCTTCACCACGATTTCTTCCACGTTGCTGCCGATGGTCGGGGACGTGTGGACCACTTCGCTCATCAGACTGAAAACAGAACGACGAGGAAGTCAGAGCCGAGAGAATAATAATAATAATAATTAAAAAAACAATCAACCCCCAGAGAGTTGAAGTACTCACAACTGGTAGAGGATGGTGGTTTTTCCGGCGTTGTCCAATCCAACAATTATCACCTTGTGCTCTGTAAAACAAACAGAAAGATCAGCATTTGTCCCCAAAGCTACAATTATCACAAGGTCAAAATATTATCACCGTCAACAGACGCTGCCACTGAACCTACAGTGTGTTTAAAAGGCAGCTCTGAGAGCTGACACGTACACGCTGAAACATCCACATCTCTGCAGTGTTTTTTGTCTGAGGCCTTCAGTCTGGCTGCCAGACAGGAAGGAAGTCTGGTCAGGAGGGCAACGCGGTTGGAGTGTTTTTTGGGAGAATGTTGTAAGAATATTACTTCCTCCGAGAGCAGCGGTCGGTGATGATTCTGACAGAACTGACAAAAGTAGAGCCACGGGTGGGCGATTTTTTTTTATAAATCGATTCAATTATTCATCAGTTGTTTCCTTTGATTTTTACTGCTTTACTTTGAATAAATGAAAACCCTAATTCCCCATCTGTCTGTACAAGTTGTACTATTTAAATAGACACAAAAAAAGACAAAGAACTAGAACCAGAAGAAACAACAACAACAACTAGGTGTGTGAGTTACCAAGAATCTGACAATATGATCACACTGGCGTCACTCATCTCGTCCAGGTCGCGATTAGTCGTGTTTGTCATTGTTAGCGGGCAGATTGCAGAAGATGGTTTTGCGAGGTAAGTGTCGTTGCTGAAAAACACGATCATCTTACAGAGGACACAGGCTTGTCTGTCAAACACTGTGCCGTTTGTGTTTTCATACAACATACAATTATGTTAACAGGAAACTCCAGACCGGTGAGCGCTCCTCTCTCTCTCGCTCTCTCTCTCTCTCCTCTACAGACTGCATTTGATCAATAAATGAAAGAAACTATAAAGACAAAGATTCAGAGTCCGTCGTCTGTCATGAGACAACAAGAACTGAGCGTTCACTGCATCCCTTTAGACTTCAGACTCCGTAATCTCTCCTCCTGGAACCATGTGATCCAGAGTCAGTCAACAGATACACGAGCCTTTCTCCTGCAGCCAGCGAGGCCACAGGAGAGACAGAGTAATTAAGCAAAGTAGGCGTCAATCAGATAAAGTGTATCTGACAACGAGGAGCTGCTGACTGGCCCTGGTACTTTTAGTTTAAATTAAATAACTGAAATCATGTAGTAACACTCATATGTAGGGATGTCCGATAATATCGGCCGGCCGATAACGCATTGCCTGGGCTTCAACAAATGATATGTGTCCTCAAAATAATTTTAGGGGAAAAATGGCTGTATATAAAAGTGAGTCAGTAGATGGCAGCATTGCAGCTCATTTTATTATGATTTATTTTAATCATCATACAGTGGTTTGTACAGATAAACAAATAAATATCACCAGGCCAATATCGGTTTTGGTTGATATCGAAATCGGAAATTAAGTGTTTGGACAATATCGGCAAAAAAATTGATATGGGTAACAAGTGGGAATATAACAGCTGTAATTTGCACAGTGGTAAGTAGTTCGTCAAATTGTTAAAAAAACGTATCAAAAACAATAAAAAACTATGAACTAACGAGTTGACATTAATACTTTGTGAAACAATCTGATTAATTTTGTTGTGGTTGAAATGAAAAACCGCAAAAAAGAGGTAATGGTTGAATTTTGAAAATGCGGATGTCTAGCTTAAAAAAAAAACGCAAAACAAAACATCTTAGTTCGTGGTAAAAGAGGAACAAAGAAAGATGAAAACATTGACTTTAACGTGAAATCGTTCAACATGCGTTTAAACAACTTGTGGAATCGTAGGATACTTTCGTGTTTATTTTGAATTTAAAAAAAACAACAACCTGAATTCACGAAACAGATGGAGTAGCTCAAACCTATTTACCGACGCGTCCACGAACAACCAGTGAGAAAAGTCTAATTAATAGTTTATAAACTCAATGGAGACGAAAAATTCCGCATTTCTCTTTCCATTCCTTTTCCTTTCATCGCCTTCTCCGAGTATTTTAAGTGTTTTTCAAGCTTGTTTTTCACTTGGAAGTGAAACAAAGGCAGCGGAGCAGCAGTGACTCACACTCCGGTTTTTCTTTTTCTCACTCTCTCTGTTCCCACATGAAAAGCTAACGGAGCTAACGCTCCACATTATCCCCGGCTCAGCTCAGCTCAGCTCAGCGGCTGCAGTGAACCGTCACTAATTCAGTGACACCTACCTTGGTTGCAGAAGAAGCTCCAGAGTTTGGCGAAAATTAGGCCCATTGTTTGTTTTTTGTGAGGTGACACCGACGCGTGTCTGTCCGTGTTACGTTAGTAGAGGCTGGAGCTCGGAGCCTCTCTCCACTCTTAGGTCCACACCGTACGTTCCGTTGCTGCCTGGCGGCGGCGGCGACAGCTGCTAACGGCTAACACTAGCTGGAGGATCCCTGGTCCGCAAAACCTCTCGTCAACGCGGACTCCATATGGAACGGCAACATGTAAAAACCCAACTACTATGAGAGTAAATTGGTGTAAAAACAGTATTTTTATTATTTTTTGTTTTTAAACCGACGAGAAGTCGAGGAAGCCCAGTAACAGAGCGGGGCGGGACAGATTCGTGTCAGCTTCCTCGCTCGTACGGCGTCTAATACCGTTAGTGGCTGAGGCTAGTGCTGCTGTTGTACTGGCCGTGCTGTGGTGAAAAACGCAACCCGGATAATTACATGCACTTCCGTTTACGCACTGACGCAGACGTGGTGGGTTTTTTTTGTTTTGTTGTGATTTTAATACCTTTTCTTTTTTTTGTATCGCCATAAAATATACGTTTTATACATTTCCATCGTGTTAAAAATATAATCAAAAATATTTAAAATATTTAATAAACACGTTTAGCCATGTCACGTGAGCATATCTGGTATTACGTATGCGGATGTAGCGGCACCGACCACGAGCGGCTAAACGTGAGCAAAGAATGGTTTAAAATTAGGATTATATAAACGATAAAATGTCACTTTCTTCTATATAAATGCATGTTTCGTGTTACGAGTATGTAGACTGTTTTGAATCGACACTTGGAGACAGATCGTTGAAGACTGTATGACTGCATGTTTTTAATATCCAGCTAGTTTTAGTTCAATTTTCCACTTTGGAATTAGAAGTAAACAATTAGAAGTAACCAGCAGTATTTAACCATTTTTTTTCTTAAAAGTGACATTTATTTTTGGATCACTGGTAAGGAAGATCTTTATTATAACGAAAAAACACTGAACGATATTGAAAGATCTTTATTATAACGAAAAAACACTTAACGATATTGAACTGTTATATATTATGTTGTCACAACATATTTAAGGGATATTTTAAGAAGACAATTAACGTTCACACAAAGGAAACTCTGTAGTGTTTTTTTTCTGTAATGCCTAATAATTCAATACTTTTAATGATCTGTCTGTGCAAGTGTCGACCGGTTTGATAACGGAACCTCCAGTTCCGTCACGACCAGACACGATGTCTGTTTTTCCGAGTATATCTCTGCAGCCGGAAGTGACCGAATACCTGCAGAGAGTGTTCCTAAACACCGAGGTGAGAATAAACATTTATTTTTTTATATTAAAGAACACTTTTCAGTCAACCTTTCTATATAGTCTCCTTTAAAAAAAATAATTTTCAAAATAAAATAAAAAATGTTCAAGTCTTTTTTCCCTCGTCGCGTTCAGGTGTTGGCCGCGGTGGGTCGTCAGGAGGCCGGGGACCGTTTCCACAGGCTGCTCGCATGTCTTTCCCACCCCCCCTCCTACACCTGTGTTCGGGCCAACACTCACGTGGCCTCGGTGGAGGAGATCAGACGGAAGTTAGGAGAGGAGCTGAGAAAGGTAGGAGGAGAGCAGCGGTGTTCTCATGTATGAGGTTGACCCCCTGCTGCCCCCCGCCCCCCCACTTTATTCTGACTCTGATCTGTCCTCTGTTGGTTGTTTCTGAAGCAGCAGCATGTGTGCAGCTCATCTGCAGAGGGCGTCGCCCATCAGATCCTGCTTCACCCCAGAATTCCAGATGTGCTGCTGCTTCCTGTCCACGGGCCGAGGTATGTAAGGAGCAGCGTCACTGATCTGTGCTCTGTGGAGTAAATAGACACACACACACACACAGTCAGTCCAACCACAGTGCTGACGTTCCCTCAGGCCAAAGCCACATGGAATTTCTTGGAACCACTACAGAAACAAACGTTGGCACTTTCAGATGACTGGAAGGGATCTGAAACTACCCTGAATGTTTTTTTTAGTCAGCAGTTTTAAGATTTTTTTTTATAAACCTGATTTTTAAAAATACAAGCACCCCTTAAAAAAAAGAAAAAAAAAGTGAAAGATTACTCAGAAATGTAGTTCGGATGTAGTACCACTGCTGAACAGCAGGGCTGGCTAAAAGTACCTCTATCCGCTATTTTTTGCTACTGTTAGCCATTTCTGGACACGTTTATTTACAGCCATTCATTAGCAATTGTCAGTGGTTATTTTTAACTTCTAATTCTATTTATTCATTTATTTTATAACTTTTGTTTGTAAACCTTCAGTGACTGGTGAGGTTTAAAGTCCTCAGCACAAACACGTCAAGGGAGAATGTAGATATTCTGATTTCCTCCGTAGTCTAACCTTTGGCTAATATTTAACTAACGGAGTGATGTGGCGTTTTTCCAGTGTCTCCACCCGTTCTGACTACATCCTGGAGACATGACGATGGTGGTGGTGGTGAGTGACTCCAGTTTTCTCCTCTGTTGTTCAGGCCTGTGAAGCAGCTCAGCTCTGAGGTGGTGGTGGGGGCTCAGTGTGGCAGTGCCGTACTGAGAGGAGCTCACGTCTTTGCACCAGGAATCCTGTCCTGCCCCAAGAGTTAGAGACACTGAAAGATGTCAGAAAAGACCAACGCCGTACGTGTCACAAAGTCTAAGGGTTTTTTTTTATCTGACAGATATGAAAGCTGGAGATGTGGTTTCTGTTTTCTCCGACCTGGAGGGGAAGTGCACGCGAGGAGCCACCAGCTTCCAGGGAAAGACGGTGTTTGTGGGAAATGGAGTGGCTGATCTGGACCGTTCCAGCATCTTCAACAAAGAACAAACAGTCAAGTACGTAGATGCTGCCTTCACTTACTGTGTCACACACTGCTGATAATGACCACACTTAATATTTACCCACACCTACTGTCTAGTTCAGTGAGTTGTTTAAAAAAATATAATTGTAATTGGCCAATGAATGGCTTCAAGATTCACCAAAGAATCACCAGGAAAATTGAGCCAAAAGGTAAATACTAAACTTTAACTAACGTTAAAAGATTACTGTATTTTCTGGACTATAAGTCACACTTTTATTTTTTTCATCCTTTGGCTGGGTTGGTGACATTCAAATATACAATTTTACATTTCTTTTTACACTGACAGCCGCTAGAGGACACTCTAGGCATGTGTAGGAGTATCTGCTACTTCTGTACCACTGAAAATTTACGTTTGTTTTTTCACACTGACAGCCGCTAGAGGGCACTGGTGTGACTTATAGTCCGGACAATATGGTAGTCAAAATATTGCTTTTTAAGCTCCTGCGGGCCACATTTGGCCTGCGAGCCTTGAGTTTGACACAAGTGCTGTAAGGTGTCGTATTGAAGCAGTGATTGTACCATCTGTAGCTCTGTTCTGTTGTCACAGAGGAGTGGGCGTTCGGATGCTGGAGCCACTTTACCAGAGTCCATCCTTCGATGGCGTTCTTCCCGGTCTGACCTTCCTGCAGGTAAACACACGTAACTGGAATTAGAACCATGAAGACAACATGAGCGTGTTCTTCAGAAAGACTGAAACTCTGTCTCCAGAACCTTCCATCTGTGGTCGTGGGACACGTCCTGGGGCCTCGCCCTGGAGAACGGATCCTGGACATGTGTGCTGCTCCAGGTGGGAAGACCTGTCACATCGCCGCCCTCATGGGCGATCAGGTGCGAGCACTGTTTCCACAACAACCTGAACTGAGAAAACGACCTTGGGAGTGCCTGGAAAATGTTGTGTGTTTACCCTGCAACGTCGGACCGTTGACATTTTGTTAAGGTTGATGATCTTCCTCTCACCCAGGGAGAGGTCGTCGCCCTGGACAAGATCAAGAATAAGATCCATCGAATCTCCCAGAATGCACAGATGCTGCATTTACGTAGCATCAAAGCGTATTGTTTCAACAGCAGCCAGGCTGTGAGCGGCCACATTGACCTGAACCCTGACCCAGGACCTGGACCCGGACCTGGACCTGGACCAGGACCAGGTACAGACTCACCCGTGTTCGGTACCACAGATCAGCAGATGCACATTAAACATCTCTGCTCCTGTTTGTTTCCTATTCCAGGACCTCCCTTCCCCCCTGAGAGCTTTGACCGGGTTTTGTTGGACGCCCCCTGCAGTGGTCTGGGACAGAGACCCCACATGGCCTGTACCTGGAGCCTGAAGGAGATCTGTTCCTATCAGCCTCTGCAGCGCAAGTTGTTTCACGCCGTAAGTTTTCTGTCAACCACCATTCTCACATCATTTTTGGCAATATTTGGCACATTTCGACCAGTAGATGGCAGCATTGAGCTGCTGCTACTACTTTACTATTTTACGTTCAGTGAAAATTACATTTAAAGTCCATAAGGAAATCCAAAGTCCAAAGCTGTTAACGGAAACGCACTGTAAACAAAACACGACAAAATAAATGAACACGACCGGAAATAAAACAAATAACAGAATATAAGTAAGTAATGTAGGTACTCACCCCAGCAGTGTTCTCCAGGTGAGAATCGGCAGCGGCGATAAAGCTGTTCTTTAAGTAGAACTGTAAAAATAAAAGTGTTTTAGTTTGAAGTTAAAAACTGAGCTCTTCTAAAAGAAGACTTTTATTTTGACACTTGTTTGAGAAAAATACAAGAAAATGCTGTTTATATTATTTATATCCAAGTACCGGTATTAGTAACCTGCAATATTCGTATCCCAACACTTGATGGCAGCAGAGGCATGTCTCTAATTTCATTTCTATTGACGATTGCAGTTTGTTGCTACTGCTTTCGTAACAACCGCCTTTGAGCATCATGAGTGCAGATTCTGACCAACAACTTGCAGCTGTAAAGGGGCTCACTACTGCCCCATGAGGCAATAATTAGAAAACTACTAACCATCGCCTTACAGAAATGTATTTAATGTTTGTTTTTTTTTTAAAAACTGAGACTCAGGTTTGACAGTAGTGTCAGAGCCGACGTCTGGATTTGGACAAAATCCTGGAATTGTCAAGTTTTTTTTTTTTTTTTTTAGGCAGTGCAGCTGCTGAAGAAAGGTGGAGTCCTGGTGTACAGCACCTGCACGGTGACTCTAGCAGAGAACGAGGAGCAGGTGGCCTGGGCCCTGAGCACCTTCCCCTGCCTCACCCTGCAGCCACAGGTACACGTCGTCCAGTCACAGAACAACAACAACAACAACAACAACCACAGACACAGAGGGGAAACTCCACTGACACTTCCTGTTTGTGGGACTCTTTTCTCAGGAACCTCATATTGGTGGAGAAGGAATGCCCGGTGCCGGCCTTCCCCTGGAGCAGCTGCGCCTCCTCCAGAGGTTTAGTCCCGAGCTGACCTGGGACCAGGCGGAGACCACGGAGGCCCCCCCGTGCTGCAGAGCGGACGAGGACACCATCGGGTTTTTTATTGCCAAGTTTCAGAAAAAGTGACCAGAAGAGTGACATTGGTGATTATCTCGTTAGGCTTGGTGTGCACTGACGGCTCGACCGCAGCATCTGCCCGGCGACAGCTGCTCCCAGAGACAGCAGGCCATATAGGGATAAGCTTTATAAACACAGGGAGGGAGGGGGGGAGGGATGAAGAGTGAATGAGCATCGGCAAATGCAGCAGTGCTGGTGTCACCATGGCAACGGTGACGGCACGGCTGCCATGGCGACGGTGGATTCACGCGACTCTGAGAGGGCGGAGCAGGAAGAGACCATGAGAGCTACCAAGAATTCAGCGTTTGGGACTCTCTAATTGGTCCGTCCGCTGCCTGCACGACAGAACAAGTTGATGATGATGATGATGATGACGACAGTGATGATGATGATGGATTACTGCAGTCACTGCAGGGATATTTCAGTTCTTTTCATCCACGACCAGCCGACGTTGACCTTGTGAAACTGACGAAACGTTGATCAGAACTGCCCACCTGGGGCCCCCGCCCCCAAACTTTCTTCTCTTCTCTCCATTCTTTCAGAATGGCGCTGCTCAGTGTTTGTTTACAGTTCTTCAGAGGTCGACTGATGTTTAAATATATCTCCTCGTGCCTTTTCTTCTCCCCCTCTTCGCGGAGCCGACATTAAAATTCGGAGATGAAATCCACTGCAGCTCTGGCAGCTTGTTTATCTTCTTCACAGGCGTCTGTGCGTGGAGGAGCAACTTCCCCTTTTTTTTTTCAGACGCTTCCCCTCAGTATTGTCATTTCTGTCGATGTTGTCATGATGATTCAGGAGGCACAGCGGAGAGAGACGACTTTCAGGGAAATATTTATAGACGACACCCTCTGTCTGGTTCCTCTGACAAAATACGCACGTCAGCTCCTCGTCCTCGGCAGGCACTTTGCCGACTTTATTCTTTCTACGTGTGAAGAGCAGAACTCTCTGGACCTGTTTCACCCTCCACTTTCATTACCCCCATAAAATGATACTTTGGCAGAATTTAAATGGACGAGCTTCAACTGCGCTTCTGGAGCTCACGCTCTCCGTAACTTCAGTGCTGTAGGAATACAGAATAGAAAAGTGTCAGGTGAAATATTAGCATTTTTGTTTTTAAAGATAAATCTGAGGAATCGTTTGAAATTGACCAAGTAGAGATGATTTAAATCACAATCCTTGTTCAAAAATTGTTATCAAAAATAACCAAAAAAAAAAAAAAGCGAAACGATAACGACAAACCATCGCACCACATCGAACTGAAGGAAATTAAAATTTGACCAAAAAAAGGCAAGGAGCTAAAAGTTTAGTAAAGCTAAAGAGAGCTTAAAATGGAGAAAAGTAATAAAATAAAATTAGATACTTGTAAAAAGATGTCAGAAGTAAAAGGTAGTTACTAACCTCAGAAAATATTTTTGTGATAAGAATTAAAAAGTACATCAGACCAGGAAGAAAAAAAGTCATAAATATTCATATGGAGAAAGAAATAAAATGCCAATTATCTTTTAAAAAAAGCCAGGAAGTTATCTTAAATATTTATCAAAAGGAAGACCAAAACTGAACCAGAAAATATTCAAAAGTTTGTCAGAAAATCACTTTTAAAAATGTCACTTTTTTTCCTCTGTTGTTCAGAAAAGAAACACAATAGTCAGGAAACAGGAAACAGTGAGTGAAAAACAAAAGCTCTTGAACTCAAAGTCAGATTTTCAGTATCATGGATTTAATACATGA
Source organism: Cynoglossus semilaevis (assembly GCF_000523025.1). Classification (NCBI taxonomy): domain Eukaryota; kingdom Metazoa; phylum Chordata; class Actinopteri; order Pleuronectiformes; family Cynoglossidae; genus Cynoglossus; species Cynoglossus semilaevis. The sequence goes on along the minus strand of NC_024309.1, from coordinate 14,987,883 downwards.
TGTCTGAAAATGTGAGTTTAACAAATGCTGCTGACTGAAGTTCAGGTGTTGATGATCAGAGTCAGAAAAACCTTCGCTCGTCTTCCATCCGTTTCTGCACGTGAGGCACAAATACTGAAAATTATTTATCGTTTATTTTTACGCAACATTTGCAGTTTAACAAATTCTGATGTGGGAAAAAGAAAAATCCAAATGATTTTTTTTATACTAAATAATGTTCATTAAAAAAGGGACCTAGAATGAACCCTAAAACTTCCATGGATGTTCAGTCCTGGATGCTGAGACGTTGTATCAAATCCCAGAACGACTTCAAACCAACCTTCGTGTAAAAACACAGAATAAAATGTTACAAAAATGTTTCTGGACCGTACAAAGGGCACGGTACTGCACGTCAGAGAGGACGTCATCCATGAAACCTGTTTGTCTCGTAAGGCATGACTAAGGTGCACCTCCCAGGAGAGATAAACATGTCTCAAACCAGAGGGGCGGGGGTTTGAAAAGGGACAGAAAAAAACAAAAAAAGACGACCATTAAATGGATTAGAACAGAAGTGACAGTTTGGGAAACACGGTCTGAAGATTTCCTGCTGGTGAATTTGAACACTCAGGCTCAGGAATGAGAAGCTGTTGTTGTTAGCTTAAGCTAGCCTAAGCTAATAGTCGCTGTGAAACTACAGCGACTATTAGCTTTGAGCTACCGAATTCTGATTTAACAAACGCACAAAAATCTCCACCACTCACTGTACGGTAAACCAGTCTCTATAGCAGTGGTTACCAAAGTGGGGAGAGCGCCCCCCTCAGGGGGGGCATGGAGCTTTTTATTTGCAGTAAATTTTGGATTAGGATCCAGTTGACCTTTGACTCCTTTCACAGACTGTTGGGCTACACTTTAGGAACTGTCTTGTTGTTCCAGTGAAGACCAGACTGATGGGTACAGCGCCACCCTCTGGAGGTGCAGTAATCACCCCTCATTAATTACAGGTCTGCCATGTAATTATTCCTTTAAACCTCTGTGGTTACAGCATCGGACTAACTCGGTTAGTCGACTCTAGCAGTAGTCTGAAGAAACAAATATTCAAGCCAAAGAAAAAAACAAACAAAAAAAACAACAAAATAAAATAAAATAAAAACAACGGAGGAATTATTTCAAATCTGTTCCAAATGTCGACCACAGGACGAACAGCTGAGTTCTGGTGTCATGCTTTGTCAAACACAACTTTTAAAATATGCATATTTTAAGAACATCCATGCATATCCACACACACACACACACACACACACACACACACACACACACACATATATTCAGATCTGTGTATTTCAAAATCCTGTCGTTGAAAAAAGATCTTACAGCATTTACAAAGGACGTGTTCATAAATAGGACGCTGTGGTTGGTTGGTTTGTTTTGGGGGGAGTAGCAGCACAAAGGGGGAGGAGAACTGTCCTACAGGGGGCGAGGGAGGGGGGTCCGTCACTGGTGGATGTAGGAGTCTCTCACCCACTCCCCTGCGTCTCCTCTCTTTTTGGGAGCCACCTCCCCCTCTCTGTCCCTGTCCCTGTCCCGGTCGTAGTAGTGGTGGTGGTGGTGGTCGCGGCTCGGCCGGTGGTGGTGGTGCGAGCGCTGCCTGTTGCGTTCGTTGTGGTCCTGCTCGCGCTCCTTGGAGCGGTGGTGCCCGGCGCCGTGGCCGGCCTCGTCGGCCCCGCCGCCGCCGCCGCCGCCACTGCGGTGGTGATGGTGGTGGTGGTGATGGTGGTTGTTGTCCCTGTGGGGCTCGTAACGCTGTTGTTGCTGCGGGTGTTCCTCCCCTACATCCTCGTCCTCATCCTCCTCTTCTTCATCTTCCTCTTCCTCCTCCTCCTGACGGAGGCGCTGAGTCTGTGGCTCGTTATAAGCCGAGTCCTTGCTCTCTCGACTCTCCCGACTCTCGGGGGTCTCGGAGTCCAACGTCTCCTGTCTGGAGATGCCTCTGGCCCGGCTGCTGTGGCGGCGGTGGTGGTGGTGGTGGTTGTGATGCTCGGTCCTGGTGGAAGACGAACGGTGGTGAACGTGCTGCGCCCTCCTATTCAACTCCGTCCTCGGGGGCCTCTCGCCCTCGTCGCCCTCAGCCTCGGCCTCAGCCTCGGCCTCAGCGTCGTCCTGGTCCTGGTCCTGGTCCTGGTCCTGGTGGTGGTGATGATGGTGATGATGATGACGGTGATGCTGGTGATCCTCTCTGGAGCTCTTCGTCTCCATCAACACTCTCTCTGCTCTCTGCTCGGCAGCGCCTCCCTGAGATCAGTGGAGATGAGTCAGAAATGACACACACACACACACACACACACTCACACACCAAACCAAACCAAACCCATGCAGATCTGGATCACACACCAAACCAAACCCATGCAGATCTGGCCCACGTCCAGGTCACTCCGTCTTCACTTTGATATATTTACTTTATTTAAGGCAGAGTCAAAAAGTTCTAATTCAGGTCTAAGGACTGAAGTCAGAGACATGAAAAATGAAAAACGTGACGTTTTTGTCCGACTTGAAAATGCTTCATTTTCGAGGGTTGATCAAATCAGAGGTCACATGGTTGATGACTGAACTCATCTTAGAACTTTTTGACTGAAACAAAACCAAAAACACAAACTCAAACTCCTGTTAAAAGTTGACTGTGGTCCTGGGGGGGGTGGGTCAGGGGGGGACACACTTTACAACCTCACATGTGACTCTTCACTCCTCATCATCAGAGTTCTCCTCAGTCTCAGTCTTACAGTTTCCAGAGTGAAGCCGGCGTAAACAGAGTCAGTGGTTATAACAGTTGTTGTTGTTCCTAAAAACATTCTTTACATTTGTAGAAAAAAGAATTTCTCGACATTTTCACTCTTCGAGGTGAGAACTGCACCGTAATATTCCACCTCAGCCGTTTTCTGGTGATCAATATCTGGTTACCGGCCCGTGGACGGCGCAGCAGTCTATTATTATAATCACCAGAAATATCATTAAGTTTAACTTAAGATACAAATCCATTTAGAGTTTTTGAGGTTTTTTTTTGAGAAGAAATAAAAGCAAAATAAAATGAACCAACGCTAATTAATATTTTTGATATTAGAAAATATCGCGACATTTCAGTGCGTATTTTCCTACGAACTTTAACTTTTATGTAAAAATTAAATTAAACCAGTAAAATTGGTTTACTTCATGTTTTTAATGACGACTCCAGGTGTGTGTGTGTGTGTGTGTTTGCGTCTTGTACCTGGACTCCCAGGACCGGGGAGGGGCTGGCGGGCAGCGTGTCCGCGGGCAGCGTGGTCAGCAGCGGGTTGGGGGGGTTGCAGCTGCTGGGGTGAGTGCTTTTCCAGTAGGCCTCCAGGTAGTCGGCCATGTGCTCACAGGCGTCCTCCAGCTGGTTCTCATCCAGGATGATGTCAAACATCTCCTGAGAGAAAGGAGGGAAAAAAAAAAGGTTTATTAATGCATCACAATTTTCTACTGATCAAATATAATAAATCAACGAAAAAGAGGGATTGGTCTTTATTGTCAACAAACGTCATCGATGTCAAACCTGCATCAGGTTCTGAAGCTAATTGGCTAATGAAACGTGACGATGGTTTATATAAAATAAAAAAAACACACAATTATTGCATCCACTTTTTTTCTGCAGCTTCTATGAAAAAATGGTAGGATTTTAATTTTCTCTTTTTTTTCTGAATCACACTCTGTTTTAAGCTGCTTTTCTTTAACCTCATTTATGGAACATGAAAATAATAAAAAATAAAAATTGGATTCTTTAGATGAGGGGGGGGGTCAGTTGAGGGGGGGGGCGTGGACTTACAGGGGGGCACTGAGCCAGCTTGTCCGCTGCCACCATCTGGACGTTGAGGTGTTTGGCCTGAGATTTGCCTCTGGACTTGATGAGTCGCTGCAGCACCTGAGGACGGAGGGCAAAAAGGTCACGGAGGTTTTGAGGACAGACCTGGATTAAAGGTTCAGTCAGGAGTAAAATTCAGAAATAAAACTCACTAACTACCAAACATAGCCTTCAAATCAAATCCGCCAGCCAGCAGAACAGTTACAGCGCCATCAGCTGGTCAGTGACAGAACACTTCACCCACAGAAACTCAAGATGGAATTTTTTTTTCCCATACCTTTGGCGAAGTGATTTTGACGTAGACGATGATGGGCGCGAGGGAAGTCTTCCCCAGCTGTGACGGGTGGTTGATGGTGTCGGCGTCGAGGACTACCAGCTGTAACGTCCTGGCCAGTTCGAAAATCCTCTCAATTTCACTTTGGACTTCAGCTAAAAAGACAAAAACAAAACATATAAGCTGCTAACTTAGGTGCCACTTTGGGTTTTTTTCGCTGTTAGCATGCAAGTTCAGCTGTTACTGAGAGAACGGCCACACCAGCTGCCAGCACGTGAGTGACTTCAACCTAAGGTCAGCGGCCCGGCTTGTGTCAGACCAGACTCTGAGTGCAGGTCAGTAAATGTTCAGTTGTACTTTTGTAGATTTTGTTCTTGACATTTTTCCACATTAAAAACCTCATCATTTTGATTAGTCACAAATAAAAACAGGTGAGAAACAGTGACATCTACCTGTCGATATTCCTGTTCCAGCAACATTCAGAGTAAAGCTGTTTTTGTCTTCATGAATTTATTGTTTAAATATATTTTTTTGTGAAATGTTTCTTGTGTTTTTATACGTCTACTATTAGCTGTTTGAATGTCAGGAGAAACCTCGACGTTCGGTACGAGGAGCCTGGACTACTTTTTCCTCAGAGTCTCGTCCTCTAACTTAACACAAACACTGGAACGGCTGTTAAATCTCTCCACCAATGACGAAGGGCCTCTGAAAAACAGCCGCGCCAAATATCACAGCAAAAGAACACACGTCCCGTTCCGACGGAGTCACAGTCTGGCTGCGTGAGTTCTTGTCACGACAGAGTCTGGAGTAAAGTGATCCAGGCAACACGTGAGTCACAAACTCTCACTTTCCTTCTGCCCAATATTTCCTGAAATAGCGGCGTCCTGACGTGTGTCCGACTCTGCTCATGAGGAACGAATGACGCTCCGCTGCCAGATTTTCTTTTCTTTTTTTTGTCGTTCTGAGGAGGTGGATATCTGAACTAAACGCTGTGTAAACACGTAAACATCAATGGATAAACAACAGCCAACATGTGCTTTAAATAAAAAAAGCACTGAATAAAATATGGATTATCGCAAAAATATTTTAGAAAAAAAACAAATCTTGAAGAACTCATGTGATCGTTCTGGGTTTGACTCACTCCTTGGTTCCAGACTAGTTTTGTTCCTGAAACCTTGATTCTCGCAGCGGCCGAGTCTCGTCGCCTCTGTTGTTTTTAGAAATCTGTTTTTGGCTCCGATCACATCTGAAGCCCCGGCCAGAGCTGAGTCGTTCTTGAACGTGTTATCGTGCGTTCGTACTCTCTATCTGTCATTCCAAACCAAACAAAGTTGCCAAGGTCGCCCCGGGCCGTTATCATTACCATTGTCAAGACTTTCTTTAATCGCTTCCTTCCTTTCCTTCGCCTTTTTTTTTTTTTTTAAACTGGTCTCCTTGAAAACATTATTAATCAAAACACCAGATGTTCTCAGGGATTGCGGTGATTTCTTGGCGCCGACTTACCCAAGTTGGATCGTGTGTTGGAGCGTTCGATGATGGCGTGCTTGCTGGGATTGTTCAGGACCGAGCGTTTGGCGAGTGAGATGTCGGCCGTGACGCGAGTGATTGATATTCTAAGACAAGAAAAAAAACAACAACTTTATTTAATGTGGATTATTACAGACACGTCTACAGACGGATCTTTCAGAGAGGTTATCAAACTTCTCCTGTGGGAACTCAAACTAAAATCTGTTCAATAATTGTGGTGTGAACTTTCAGCTGCAGCCAAGTAAATTATTTTCTTTCCTTTGTTGGTTGTATGTCAGGATAAAATATCGTAATCAAACAAGTCAA